>NW_027423656.1:0-337037 GCF_048934315.1 Petromyzon marinus | reverse complement strand
GCGGTCCCGCGCGGTCTCGGGCGGTCCGGGAGCGGTCCGAAGCGGTCCGGGGCGGTCCTGGGCGGTCCGGGGCGGTCCCGGGCGGTCCCGGGCGGTCCCGGGCGGTCCCGGGCGGTCCCGGGCGGTCCCGGGCGGTCCCGGGCGGTCCCGGGCGGTCCCGGGCGGTCCCGGGCGGTCCTGGGCGGTCCCGGGCGGTCCCGGGCGGTCCCGGGAGGTCCCGGGCGGTCCGGGGCGGTCTCGGGCGGTCCCGGGAGGTCCCGGTGCGTTCCCGGGCGGTCCGGGGCGGTCCGGGGCGGTCCGGGCGGTCCCGGGCGGTCCCAGGCGGTCCCGGGCGGTCCCGGGCGGTCCCGGACGGTCCCGGGCGGTCCCGGGCGGTCCTGGGCAGTCCCGGGCGGTCCGGGGTGGTTCCGGGCGGTCCGGGGCAGTCCCGGGCGCTCCTGGGCGGTCCCGGGCGGTCCCGGGCGGTCCCGGGCAGTACCGGGAGGCCCCGGGCGGTCCCGGGCGGTCCGGGGCGGTCCCGGGCAAACCAGGGCGGTCCTGGGCGGTCAGGGGCGGTCCCGGGCGGACCTGGGCGGTCCCGGGCGGTCCCGCGCGGTCTCGGGCGGTCCGGGACGGTCCGGGGTGGTCCGGGGCGGTCCGGGGCGGTCCGGGGCGGTCCGGGGCGGTCCCGGGCGGTCCCGGGCGGTCCCGGGCGGTCCTGGGCGGTCCCAGGCGGTCCCGGGCGGTCCCGGGCGGTCCCGGGCGGTCCGGGCGGTCCCAGGTGGTCCCGGGCGGTCTCGGGCAGTCCCGGGCGGTCCCGGACGAATCGGGGCAATCTGGGGCGGTCCGGGGCGGTCCCGGGCGGTCCCGGGCGGTCCCGGGCGGTCCCGGGCGGTCCCGGGCGGTCCCGCGCGGTCTCGGGCGGTCCGGAGCGGTCCGAAGCGGTCCGGGCGGTCCTGGGCGGTCCGGGGCGGTCCCGGGCGGTCCCGGGCGGTCCCGGGCGGTCCCGGGCGGTCCCGGGCGGTCCCGGGCGGTCCTGGGCGGTCCCGGGCGGTCCCGGGCGGTCCCGGGCGGTCCCGGGCGGTCCCGGGCGGTCCCGGGCGGTCCTGGGCGGTCCCGGGCGGTCCCGGGCGGTCCCGGGAGGTCCCGGGCGGTCCGGGGCGGTCTCGGGCGGTCCCGGGAGGTCCCGGTGCGTTCCCGGGCGGTCCGGGGCGGTCCGGGGCGGTCCGGGGCGGTCCCGGGCGGTCCCAGGCGGTCCCGGGCGGTCCCGGGCGGTCCCGGACGGTCCCGGGCGGTCCCGGGCGGTCCTGGGCAGTCCCGGGCGGTCCGGGGTGGTTCCGGGCGGTCCGGGGCAGTCCCGGGCGCTCCCGGGCGGTCCCGGGCGGTCCCGGGCGGTCCCGGGCAGTACCGGGAGGCCCCGGGCGGTCCCGGGCGGTCCGGGGCGGTCCCGGGCAAACCAGGGCGGTCCCGGGCGGTCAGGGGCGGTCCCGGGCGGACCTGGGCGGTCCCGGGCGGTCCCGCGCGGTCCCGGGCGGTCCCGGGCGGTCAGGGGCGGTCCCGGGCGGACCTGGGCGGTCCCGGGCGGTCCCGGGCGGTCCCGGGCGGTCCCGGGCGGTCCCGGGCGGTCCTGGGCGGTCCCGGGCGGTCCCGGGCGGTCCCGGGCGGTCCCGGGCGGTCCTGGGCGGTCCCGGGCGGTCCCGGGCGGTCCCAGGAGGTCCTGGGCGGTCCCGGGCGGGTCCAGGGCGGTGCTGGGCGGTCCGGGGCAGTCCGGGCGGTCCGGGGCGGTCCCGGACGGTCCGGGGCGGTCCCGGGCGGTCCGGGGCGGACCGGGGCGGTCTCGGGCGGTCCCGGGAGGTCCCTGTGCGTTCCCGGGCGGTCCGGGGCAGTCCGGGGCGGTCCGGGGCGGTCCGGGGCGTCCCGGGCGGTCCCAGGCGGTCCCGGGCGGTCCCGGGCGGTCCGGGGCGGTCCGGGGCGGTCCCGGGCTGTCCCGGGCGGTCCGGGGCGGTCCGGGGCGGTCCCGGGCGGTCCCGGGCGGTCCCGGGCGGTCCCAGGCGGTCCCGGGCGGTCCGGGCGGTCCCGGGCGGTCCCGGGCGGTCCCAGGTGGTCCCGGGCGGTCTCGGGCAGTCCCGGGCGGTCCCGGACGATTCGGGGCAATCCGGGGCGGTCCGGGGCGGTCCCGGGCGGTCCCGGGCGGTCCCGGGCGGTCCCGGGCGGTCCCGCGCGGTCTCGGGCGGTCCGGAGCGGTCCGAAGCGGTCCGGGGTGGTCCGGGGCGGTCCGGGGCGGTCCCGGGCGGTCCCCGGGCGGTCCCGGGCGGTCCCGGGCGGTCCCGGGCGGTCCTGGGCGGTCCCGGGCGGTCCCGGGCGGTCCCGGGCGGTCCCGGGCGGTCCCGGGCGGTCCTGGGCGGTCCCGGGCGGTCCCGGGCGGTCCCGGGAGGTCCCGGGTGGTCCGGGGCGGTCCGGAGCGGTCCCGGGCGGTCCCGGGCGGTCCCAGGCGGTCCTGGGCGGTCCCGGGCGGTCCCGGGCGGTCCCGGGAGGTCGTGGGCGGTCCCGGGCGGTCCAAGGCGGTGCTGGGCGGTCCGGGGCAGTCCCGGGCGGTCCGGGCGGTCCCGGACGGTCCGGGGCGGTCCCGGGCGGTCCGGGGCGGACCGGGGCGGTCTCGGGCGGTCCCGGGAGGTCCCGGGCGGTCCCGGGCGGTCCGGGGCGGTCCGGGGCGGTCCCGGGCTGTCCCGGGCGGTCCGGGGCGGTCCGGGGCGGTCCCGGGCGGTCCCGGGCGGTCCCGGCGGTCCTGGGCGGTCCAGGCGGTCCCGGGCGGTCCCGGGCGGTCCCGGGCGGTCCCGGGCGGTCCCAGGTGGTCCCGGGCAGTCTCGGGCAGTCCCGGGCGGTCCCGGACGAATCGGGGCAATCTGGGGCGGTCCGGGGCGGTCCCGGGCGGTCCCGGGCGGTCCCGGGCGGTCCCGGGCGGTCCCGCGCGGTCTCGGGCAGTCCGGAGCGGTCCGAAGCGGTCCGGGGCGGTCCGTGGCGGTCCGGGGCGGTCCCGGGCGGTCCCGGGCGGTCCCGGGCGGTCCCGGGCGGTCCTGGGGCGGTCCCGGGCGGTCCCGGGCGGTCCCGGGCGGTCCCGGGCGGTCCCGGGCGGTCCTGGGCGGTCCCGGGCGGTCCCGGGCGGTCCCGGGAGGTCCCGGGCGGTCCGGGGCGGTCCGGGGCGGTCCCGGGCGGTCCCGGGCGGTCCGGGGCGGTCCGGGGCGGTCCCGGGCGGTCCCGGGCGGTCCCGGGTGGTCCCGGGCGGTCCCGGGCGGTCCCGGGTGGTCCCGGGCGGTCTCGGGCAGTCCCGGCGGTCCCGGGCGATTCGGGGCAATCCGGGGCGGTCCGGGGCGGTCCCGGGCGGTCCCGGGCGGTCCCGGGCGGTCCCGGGCGGTCCCGCGCGGTCTCGGGCGGTCCGGGGCGGTCCGAGGCGGTCTGGGGCGGTCCGGGGCGGTCCGGGGCGGTCCGGGGCGGTCCGGGGCGGTCCGGGGCGGTCCCGGGCAGTCCCGGGCCGTCCCGGGCGGTCCCGGGCGGTCTCGGGCGGTCCCGGGCGGTCCTGGGCGGTCCCGGGCGGTCCCCAGGCGGTCCCGGGCGGTCCCGGGCGGTCCCGGGCGGTCCTGGGCGGTCCCGGGCGGTCCCGGGCGGTCCCGGGAGGTCCCGGGCGGTCCCGGGCGGTCCAGGGCGGTGCCGGGCGGTCCGGGGCGGTCCCGGGCGGTCCGGGGCGGTCCCGGACAATCCGGGGCGGTCCCGGGCGGTCCGGGGCGGTCCGGGGCGGTCTCGGGCGGTCCCGGGAGGTCCCGCTGCGTTCCCGGGCGGTCCGGGGTGGTCCGGGGCGGTCCGGGGCGGTCCCGGGCGGTCCCAGGCGGTCCCGGGCGGTCCCCGGCGGTCCGGGGCGGTCCGGGGCGGTCCCGGGCGGTCCCGGGCGGTCCGGGGCGGTCCGGGGCGGTCCGGGCGGTCCCGGGCGGTCCCTGGCGGTCCCAGGCGGTCCGGGCGGTCCCGGGCGGTCCCGGGCGGTGCCGCGCGGTCTCGGGCGGTCCGGGGCGGTCCGAGGCGGTCCGGGGAGGTCCGGGGCGGTCCGGGGCGGTCCCGGGCGGTCCCGGGCAGTCCCGGGCGGTCCCGGGCGGTCCCGGGCGGTCCCGGGCGGTCCCGGGCGGTCCGGGAGGTCCCGGGCGGTCCCGGGCGGTCCAGGGCGGTGCCGGGCGGTCCGGGGCGGTCCCGGGCGGTCCCGGGCGGTCCCGGACGGTCCGGGGCGGTCCCGGGCGGTCCGGGGCGGTCCGGGGCGGTCTCGGGCGGTCCCGGGAGGTCCCGGTGCGTTCCCGGGCGGTCCGGGGCGGTCCGGGGCGGTCCGGGGCGGTCCCGGGCGGTCCCAGGCGGTCCCGGGCGGTCCCGGGCGGTCCCGGACGGTCCCGGGCGGTCCCGGGCGGTCCTGGGCAGTCCGGGCGGTCCGGGGTGGTTCCGGGCGGTCCGGGGCAGTCCCGGGCGCTCCCGGGCGGTCCCGGGCGGTCCCGGGCGGTCCCGGGCAGTACCGGGAGGCCCCGGGCGGTCCCGGGCGGTCCGGGGCGGTCCCGGGCAAACCAGGGCGGTCCCGGGCGGTCCGGGGCGGTCCCGGGCGGACCTGGGCGGTCCCGGGCGGTCCCGCGCGGTCTCGGGCGGTCCGGGACGGTCCGGGGCGGTCCGGGGCGGTCCGGGGCGGTCCGGGGCGGTCCGGAGCGGTCCCGGGCGGTCCCGGGCGGTCCCGGGCGGTTCCGGGCGGTCCCGGGCGGTCCGGGGCGGTCCCGGGCGGTCCCGGGTGATCCCGGGCGGTCCCGGGCGGTCCCGGGCGGTCCTGGGCGGTCCCGGGCGGTCCCGGGCGGTCCCGGGCGGTCCCGGGCGGTCCCGGGCGGTCCTGGGCGGTCCCGGGCGGTCCCGGGCGGTCCCGGGAGGTCCCGGGCGGTCCGGGGCGGTCCGGGGCGGTCCCGGGCGGTCCCGGGCGGTCCGGGGCGGTCCGGGGCGGTCCCGGGCGGTCCCGGGCGGTCCCGGGCGGTCCCGGGCGGTCCCGGGCGGTCCCGGGCGGTCCCGGGCAGTCCCGGGCGGTCCCGGGCGATTCGGGGCAATCCGGGCGGTCCGGGGCGGTCCCGGGCGGTCCCGGGCGGTCCCGGGCGGTCCCGGGCGGTCCCGGGCGGTCCCTGGCGGTCCCGCGCGGTCTCGGGCGGTTCGGGGCGGTCCGAGGCGGTCGGGGCGGTCCGGGGCGGTCCGGGGCGGTCCGGGGCGGTCCCGGGCAGTCCCGGGCGGTCCCGGGCGGTCCCGGGCGGTCCCGGGCGGTCCCGGGCGGTCTCGGGCGGTCCCGGGCGGTCCTGGGCGGTCCCGGGCGGTCCCGGGCGGTCCCGGGCGGTCCCGGGTGGTCCTGGGCGGTCCCGGGCGGTCCCGAGCGGTCCCGGGAGGTCCCGGGCGGTCCCGGGCGGTCCAGGGCGGTGCCGGGCGGTCCGGGGCGGTCCCGGGCGGTCCCGGGGCGGTCCCGGACGGTCCGGGCGTTCCCGGGCGGTCCGGGGCGGTCCGGGGCGGTCTCGGGCGGTCCCGGGAGGTCCCGCTGCGTTCCCGGGCGGTCCGGGGCGGTCCGGGGCGGTCCGGGGTGGTCCCGGGCGGTCCCAGGCGGTCCCGGGCGGTCCCGGGCGGTCCGGGGCGGTCCGGGGCGGTCCCGGGCGGTCCCGGGCGGTCCGGGGCGGTCCGGGGCGGTCCCGGGCGGTCCCGGGCGGTCCCAGGCGGTCCCGGGCGGTCCCGGGCGGTCCCGGGCGGTCCCGGGCGGTCCCGGGTGGTCCCGGGCGGTCTCGGGCAGTCCCGCGCGGTCCCGGGCGATTCGGGGCAATCCGGGGCGGTCCGGGGCGGTCCCGGGCGGTCCCGGGGCGGTCCCGGGCGGTCCCGGGCGGTGCCGCGCGGTCTCGGGCGGTCCGGGGCGGTCCGAGGCGGTCCGGGGAGGTCCGGGGCGGTCCGGGGCGGTCCGGGGCGGTCCCGGGCGGTCCCGGGAGGTCCCGGGCGGTCCCGGGCGGTCCCGGGCGGTCTGGGGGTTCCCGGGCGGTCCGGGGCGGTCCTGGGCGGTCCCGGGCGGTCCCAGGCGGTCCCGGGCGGTCCCGGGCGGTCCGGGGCGGTCCCGGGCGGTCCAGGGCGGTCCCGGGCGGTCCCGGGCGGTCCCGGGCGGTCCCGGGTGGTCCCGGGCGGTCTCGGGCAGTCCCGGGCGGTCCCGGGCAATTCGGGGCAGTCCCGGGCGGTCCCGGGCGGTCGGGGGCGGTCCGGGGCGGTCCCGGGAGGTCCTGGGCGGTCCCGGGCGGTCCCGGGCGGTCCCGCGCGGTCTCGGGCGGTCCGGGGCGGTCCGAGGCGGTCCGGGGCGGTCCGGGGCGGTCCGGGGCGGTTCCGGGCGGTCCCGGGCGGTCCAGGGCGGTCTCGGGCGGTCCCAGGCGGTCCTGGGCGGTCCCCGGCGGTCCCGGGCGGTCCGGCGGTCCCGGGCGGTCCCGGGCGGGTCCCGGGCAGTCCCGGGCGGTCCCGGGAGGTCCCGGGCGGTCCCGGGCGGTCCAGGGCGGTGCCGGGCGGTCCGGGGCGGTCCCGGGCGGTCCGGGGCGGTCCCAGACGGTCCGGGGGCGGTCCCGGGCGGTCCGGGGCGGTCCGGGGCGGTCCCGGGCGGTCCCGGGAGGTCCCGGTGCGTTCCCGGGCGGTCCCGGGCGGTCCCGCGCGGTCCCGGGCAGTCGGGCCGGTCCGGGGCGGTCCGGGGCGGTCCGGGGCGGTCCGGGGCGGTCCCGGGCGGTCCCGGGCGGTCCCGGGCGGTCCCGGGCGGTCCCGGGCGGTCCGGGCGGTCCCGGGCGGTCCCGGGCGGTCCCGGGCGGTCCGGGGCGGTTGCGGGCGGTCCGGGGCAGTCGCGGGCGGTCCGGGGCGGTCCCGGGCGGTCCCGGGTGGGCCCGGGCGGTCCCGGGAGGTCCCGGGCGGTCCCGGGCGGTCCAGGGCGGTCCCGGGCGGTCCGGGGCGGTCCCGGGCGGTCCGGGGCGGTCCGGGGCGGTCCTGGGCGGTCCCGGGCGGTCTGGGGCGGTCCCGGGCGGTCCCGGGCGGTCCTGGGCGGTCCCGGGCGGTCCCGGGCGGTCCGGGGCGGTCCCCCGGCGGTCCGGGGCGGTCCCGGGCGGTCCGGGGCGGTCCGGGGCGGTCCGGGGCGGTCCGGGGCGTTCCCAGGCGGTCCCGGGCGGTCCCGGGCGGTCCCGGGCGGTCCGGGGCAGTCCGGGGCGGTCCTGCGCGGTCCCGGGCGGTCCCGGGCGGTCCCAGGCGGTCCCGGGCGGTCACGGGCGGTCCGGGGCGGTCCCGGGCGGTCCGGGGCGGTCCCGGGCGGTCCGGGGCGGTCCCGGGCGGTCCGGGGCGGTCCCGGGCGGTCCGGGCGGTCCCGGGCAGTCCGGTTGCGGTCCCGGGCGGTCCCGGGCGGTCCCGGGCGGTCCCGGGCGGTCCCCTGCGGTCCCGGGCGGTCCCGGGCGGTCCCAGGCGGTCCCGGGCGGTCCCGGGCGGTCCCGGGCGGTCCCGGGCGGTCCCGGGCCGTCCCGGGCGGTCCGTCCCGGGCGGTCCCGGGCGGTCCCGGGCGGTCCCGGGCGGTCCTGGGCGGTCGGTCCCGGGCGGTCCCCGGGCGGTCCCGGGCGGTCCCGGGCGGGTCCCGGCCGGTCCCGGGCGGTCCTGGGAGGTCCCGGGCGGTCCCGGGCGGTCCAGGGCGGTGCCGGGCGGTCCGGGGCGGTCCCGGGCGGTCCGCGGCGGTCCCGGACGGTCCGGGGCGGTCCCGGGCGGTCCGGGGCGGTCCGGGGCGGTCCCGGGCGGTCCCGGGAGGTCTCGGTGCGTTCCCGCGCGGTCCCGGGCGGTCTTGCGCGGTCCCGGGCGGTCCCGGGCGGTCCCGGGAGGTCCCGGGCGGTCCCGGGTGGTCCAGGGCGGTCCCGGGCAGTCCGGGGCGGTCCCGGGCGGTCCGGGGCGGTCCGGGGCGGTCCCGGGCGGTCGCGGGCGGTCTCGGGCGGTCCCAGGCGGTCCCGGGCGGTCCCGGGCGGTCCCGGGCGGTCCCGGGCGGTCCGGGGCGGTCCCCGGCGGTCCGGGGCAGTCCCGGGCGGTCCGGGGCGGTCCGGGGCGGTCCGGGGCGGTCCCGGGCGGTCCCGGGCGGTCCCGGGCGGTCCGGGGCGGTCCGGGGCGGTCCCGGGCGGTCCCGGGAGGTCCCGGTGCGTTCCCGCACGGTCCCGGGCGGTCTTGCGCGGTCCCGGGCGGTCCCGGGCGGTCCCGGGCGGTCGCGGGCGGTCCGGGGCGGTCCCGGGCGGTCCCGGGCGGTCCGGGGCGGTCGCGGGCGGTCCGGGGTGGTCACGGGCGGTCCGGGGCGGTCCCGGGCGGTCCTGGGCGGTCCCGGGCGGTCCCGGGAGGTCCCGGGCGGTCCCGGGTGGTCCAGGGCGGTCCCGGGCAGTCCGGGGCGGTCCCGGGCGGTCCGGGGCGGTCCGGGGCGGTCCCGGACGGTCGCGGGCGGTCTCGGGCGGTCCCAGGCGGTCCCGGGCGGTCCCGGGCGGTCCCGGGCGGTCCGGGGCGGTCCCCGGCGGTCCGGGGCAGTCCCGGGCGGTCCGGGGCGGTCCGGGGCGGTCCGGGGCGGTCCCGGGCGGTCCCGGGCGGTCCCGGGCGGTCCGGGGCGGTCCGGGGCGGTCCTGCGCGGTCCCGGGCGGTCCCGGGCGGTCCCGGGCGGTCCGGGGTGGTCCCGGGCGGTCCCGGGCGGTCCCGGGCGGTCCCGGGCGGTCCGGGGCGGTACTGCGCGGTCCCGGGCGGTCCCGGGCGGTCCCGGGCGGTCCCGGGCGGTCCCGGGCGGTCCCGGGCGGTCCAGGGTGGTCCCGGGCGGTCCGGGGCGGTCCCGGGCGGTCCGGGGCGGTCCCGGGCGGTCCGGGGCGGTCCCGGGCGGTCTGGGGCGGTCCCGGGCGGTCCGGGTGCGGTCCCGGGCAGTGCCGGGCGGTCCCGGGCGGTCCCGGGCGGTCCCCTGCGGTCCCGGGCGGTCCCGGGCGGTCCCGGGCGGTCCCGGGCGGTCCCGGGCGGTCCCGGGCCGTCCCGGGCCGTCCCGGGCGGTCCGTCCCGGGCGGTCCTGGGCGGTCCCGGGCGGTCCCGAGCGGTGCCGGGCGGTCCCGGGCCGTCCCGGGCGGTCCCGGGCGGTCCCGGGAGGTCCCGGGCAGTCCCGGGCGGTCCAGGTCGGTGCCGGGCGGTCCGGGGCGGTCCCGGGCGGTCCCGGGGCGGTCCCGGACGGTCCGGGGCGGTCCCGGGCGGTCCGGGGCGGTCCGGGGCGGTCCCGCGCGGTCCCGGGAGGTCCCGGTGCGTTCCCGGGCGGTCCCGGGCGGTCCTGCGCGGTCCCAGGCAGTCCGGGGTGGTCCGGGGCGGTCCGGGGCGGTCCCGGGCGGTCCCGGGCGGTCCCGGGTGGTCCCGGGCAGTCCCGGGCGGTCCGGGGCGGTCCCGGGCGGTCCCGGGCGGTCCCGGGCGGTCCGGGGCGGTCGCGGGCGGTCCGGGGCGGTCGCGGGCGGTCCGGGGCGGTCCGGGGCGGTCCCGGGCGGTCCCGGGCGTTCCCGGGCGGTCCCGGGAGGTCCCGGGCGGTCCCAGGCGGTCCAGGGCGGTCCCGGGCGGTCCGGGGCGGTCCCGGGCGGTCCGGGGCGGTCCGGGGCGGTCCAGGGCGGTCCCGGGCGGTCCCGGGCGGTCCCGGGCGGTCCCGGGCGGTCCCGGGCGGTACCGGGCGGTCCGGGGCGGTCCGGGGCGGTCCTGCGCGGTCCCGGGCGGTCCCGGGCGGTCCGGGGCGGTCCCCGGCGGTCCGGGGCAGTCCCGGGCGGTCCGGGGCGGTCCGGGGCGGTCCGGGGCGGTCCCGGGCGGTCCTGGGCGGTCCCGGGCGGTCCGGGGCGGTCCGGGGCGGTCCTGCGCATTCCCGGGCGGTCTGGGGTGGTCCCGGGCGGTCCGGGGCGGTCCCGGGCGGTCCCGGGCGGTCCCTGGCGGTCCCGGGCGGTCCGGGGCGGTCCGGGGCGGTCCCGCGCGGTCCCGGGCGGTCCCAGGCGGTCACGGGCGGTCCCGGGCGGTCCCGGGCGGTCCAGGGCGGTCCCGGGCGGTCCGGGGCGGTCCCGGGCGGTCCGGGGCGGTCCTGGGCGGTCTGGGGCGGTCCCGGGCGGTCCGGGGCGGTCCCGGGTGGTCCGGGTGCGGTCCCGGGCGGTCCCGGGCGGTCCCGGGCGGTCCCGGGCGGTCCCCGGGCGGTCCCCTGCGGTCCCGGGTGGTCCCGGGCGGTCCCGGGCGGTCCCGGGCGGTCCCGGGCGGTCCCGGGCCGTCCCGGGCGGTCCAGCGGCGGTCCCGGGCGGTCGCCGGGCGGTCCTGGGCGGTCCCGGGCGGTCCCGGGCGGTCCTGGGCGGTCCCATGCGGTCCCGGGTGGTCCCGGGAGGTCCCGGGCGGTCGCGGGCGGTCCAGAGCGGTGCCGGGCGGTCCGGGGCGGTCCCGGGCGGTCCGGGGCGGTCCCGGACGGTCCGGGGCGGTCCCAGGCGGTCCAGGGCGGTCCGGGGCAGTCCCGGGCGGTCCCGGGAGGTCCCGGTGCGTTCCCGGGCGGTCCGGGGCGGTCCTGCGCAGTCCCGGGCGGTCCGGGGCGGTCCGGGGCGGTCCGGGGCGGTCCGGGGCGGTCCCGGGCGGTCCCGGGCGGTCCCGGGCGGTCCCGGGCGGTCCTGGGCAGTCCCGGGCGGTCCCGGGCGGTCCCGGGCGGTCCGAGGCGGTCGCGGGCGGTCCGGGGCGGTCGCGGGCGGTCCGGGGCGGTCCCGGGCGGTCCCGGGCGGTCCCGGGCGGTCCCGGGAGGTCCCGGGCGGTCCCGGGCGGTCCAGGGCGGTCCCGGGCGGTCCGGGGCGGACCCGGGCGGTCCGGGGCGGTCCGGGGCGGTCCCGGGCGGTCCCGGGCGGTCTCGGGCGGTCCCAGGCGGTCCCGGGCGGTCCCGGGCGGTCCCGGGCTGTCCCGGGCGGTCCGGGGCGGTCCCCGGCGGTCCGGGGCAGTCCCCGGCGGTCCGGGGCAGTCCGGGGCGGTCCGGGGCGGTCTCGGGCGGTTCTGGGCGGTCCGGGCGGTCCGGGGCGGTCCTGCGCGGTCCCGGGGGGTCCCGGGCGGGCCCGGGCGGTCCAGGGCGGTCCCGGGCGGTCCGGGGCGGTCCCGGGCGGTCCGGTGCGGTCCCGGGCGGTCCGGGGCGGTCTCGGGCAGTCCGGGGCGGTCCCGGGCGGTCCGGGTTCGGTCCCGGGCGGTCCCGGGCGGTCCTGGGCGGTCCCGGGCGGTCCCCTGTGGTCCTGGGCGGTCCCGGGCGGTCCCGGGCGGTCCCGGGCGGTCCCGGGCGGTCCCGGGCGGTCCCGGGCGGTCCCGGGCGGTCCCGGGCCGTCCCGGGCGGTCCGTCGCGGCCGCGGTCCCGGGTGGTCCCCGGCGGTCCCGGGTGGTCTTGGGCGGTCCCGGGCGGTCCCGGGCGGTCCGGGGCGGTCCCGCGCGGTCCGGGGCGGTCCCGGGCGGTTCGGGGCGGTCCCGGGCGGTCCCGGGCGGTCCCGGGCCCTCTCTCTCTCCCAGGGGGAGAGAGAGGGGGGCCGGGGGCAGAGAGAGGGGGGCCGGCGGCAGAGAGAGGGGGGACGGGGGCAGATAGAGGGGGCCCGGGGGCAGAGAGAGGGGGGCCGGGGGGAGAGAGAGGGGGGCCGCGGGGAGAGAGAGGGGGCCGGGGGGAGAGAGAGGGGGGCCGGGCGAGAGAGAGGGGGGCCGGTGGGAGAGAAAGGGGGGCTGGGGGGAGAGAGAGGGGGGCCGGGGCGAGAGAGAGTGGGGCCGGTGGGAGAGAAAGGGGGGCCGGGGGGAGAGATAGGGGGGCCGGGGGGAGAAAGAGGGCAGCCGGGGGGAGAGAGAGGGGTGCTGGGGGGAGAGAGAGGGGGGCCTGGGAGAGAGAGGGGGGCCGGGGGAGACAGAGGGGTGCCCGGGGCAGAGAGAGGGGGGCCGGGGGCAGAGAGAGGGGGGCCGGGGGCAGAGAGAGGGGCGCCGGGAAGAGATAGAGGGGGGCCGGGGGGAGAGAGAGGGGGGCCGGGGGACAGAGAGGGGGGCCGGGGTGGAGAGAGAGGGGGGCCGGCGGGAGAGAGAGGGGGGCCGGCGGGAGAGAGAGGGGGGCCAGGGGGAGAGAGAGGGGGCTGGGGGGAGAGAGAGGGGGGCCGGGGGGAGAGAGAGGGGGCCCGGGGGAAGAGAGAGGGGGGCCGGGGGCAGAGAGAGGGGGGCCGGGGGCAGAGAGAGGGGGTCCGGGGGGAGAGAGAGGGGGGCCGGGGGCAGAGAGAGGGGGGCCGGGGGCAGAGAGAGGGGGGCCGGGGGCAGAGAGAGGGGGCCGGGGGCAGAGAGAGGGGGGCCGGGGGGATAGAGAGGGGGGCGGCGGGGAGAGAGAGGGGGCAGGGGGGAGAGAGAGGGGGGCCGGGGCGAGTGAGAGGGGGGCCGGTGAGAGAGAGAGGGAGGCAGTGGGGAGAGAGAAGGGGGCCGTGGAGAGAGAGAGGGGGGCGGTGGGGAGAGAGAGGGGGGCCGTGGGGAGAGAGAGGGGGGCCGTGGGGAGATAGAGGGGGGCCGAGTGAAGAGAGAGAGGGGACGGGGGGAGAGAGAGGGGGCCGGGGGGATAGAGAGGGGGGCCGGGGGCAGAGAGAGGGGGGCCGGGGGGAGAGAGAGGGGGGCCGGGGGGAGAGAGGGGGGCCGGGGGGAGAGAGAGGGGGGCCGGCAGGAGAGTGAGGGCTGCCGGCGGGAGAGAGAGGGGGGCCGGGGGGCGAGAGAGGGGAGCCGGGGGGAGAGAGAGGGGGGCTGCTGGCAGAGAGAGGGGGGCCGGGGGTAGAGGGAGGGGGGCCGGGGGCAGAGAGAGGGGGGCCGGGGGGAGAGAGAGGGCGGCCGGGGGGAGAGAGAGGGGGGCCGTGGGGAGAGAGAGTGGGGCCGGGGCGAGAGAGAGGGGGGCCGGGGAGAGAGAGAGGGAGGCAGTGGGGAGAGAGAGGGGGGCCGTGGGGGAGAGAGAGGGAGCAGGGGGGAGAGAGAGGGGGCCGGCGGGAGAGAGAGGGGGGCCGTGTGGAGAGAGAGGCGGGCCGGGGGGAGAGAGAGGGGGGCCGGGGGGAGAGAGAGGGGGGCCGTGGGGAGAGAGAGGGGGGCCGTAGGGAGAGAGAGGGGGGCCGTGGCGAGAGAGAGGGGGGCCGTGGGGAGAGAGAAAGGGGCCGTGTGGGAGAGAGAGGGGGGCCGTGTGGAGAGAGAGGGGGGCCGTGGGGAGAGAGAGGGGGGCCGGGGGGATAGAGAGGGTGGCCGGGGGCAGAGAGAGGGGGGGCCGGGGGGAAAGAGAGGGGGGCGGGGGAGGGAGGGGGGCTGGGGGGAGAGAGAGGGGGGCCAGGGGGAGAGAGCGGCGGGCCGGGGGGAGAGAGAGGGGGGCCGGGGGGAGAGAGAGAGGGGCCAGCAGGAGAGAGAGGGGGGCCGGGGGGAGAGAGAGGGGAGCCGGGGGGAGAGAGAGGGGGGCCGGCAGGAGAGAGAGGGGGGCCGGGGGGAGAGAGAGGGGGGCCGACGGGAGAGAGAGGGGGCCCGGGGGAGAGAGAGGGTGGCCGGGGGGAGAGAGAGGGGGGCCGGCGGGAGAGAGAGGGGGGCCGGGGGCAGAGAGAGGGGGCCGGGGGGGAGAGAGAGGGGGGCCGGGGGGAGAGAGAGGGGGGCCGGCGGGAGAGAGAGGGGGGCCGGGGGCAGAGAGAGGGGGCCGGGGGGAGAGAGAGGGGGCCCGGGGGAGAGAGAGGGGGGCCGGGGGGAGAGAGAGGGGGGCCGGGGGGAGAGAGAGGGGGGCCGGCGGGAGAGAGAGGGGGGCCGGGGGCAGAGAGAGGGGGCCGGGGGCAGAGAGAGGCGGGCCGGGGGCAGAGAGAGGGGGGCTGGGGGGAGAGAGAGGGGGGCAGGGGGAGAGAGAGGGGGGGCCGGGGGGAGAGAGTGCGGGGCCGGGGGGAGAGAGAGGGGGGCCGGGGGGATAGAGAGGGTGGCCGGGGGCAGAGAGAGGGGGGCCGGGGGGAGAGAGAGGGGGGCCGGGGGGAGAGAGGGGGGCTGGGGGAGAGAGAGGGGAGCCAGGGGGAGAGAGAGGGGGGCCGGGGGGAGAGAGAGGGGGGCCGGGGCGAGAGAGAGGGGGACCGACGGGAGAGAGCGGGGGGCCCGCGGGAGAGAGAGGGGAGCCGGGGGGAGAGAGAGGGGGGCCGGCGGGAGAGAGAGGGGGGCCGGGGGGAGAGAGAGGGGGGCCGGCGGGAGAGAGAGGGGGGCCGGGGGGAGAGAGAGGGGGGCCGGGGGGAGAGAGAGGGGGGCCGGGGGGAGAGAGAGGGGGGCCGGCAGGAGAGAGAGGGGGGCCGGGGGGAGAGAGAGGGGGGCCGGGGGGAGAGAGAGGGGGGCCGGGGGCAGAGAGAGGGGGCCGGGGGCAGAGAGACGGGGGCCGGGGGCAGAGAGAGGGGGGCTGGGGGGAGAGAGAGGGGGGCCGGGGGGAGAAAGAGGGGGGCCGGGGGGAGAGAGAGGGGGCCGGGGGGAGAGAGAGGGGGGCCGGGGGGAGAGAGAGGGGGGCCGGGGGGAGAGATAGGGGGGCCAGAGGCAAAGAGAGGGGGGGCGGGGGCAGAGAGAGGGGGGCCGGGGGCAGAGAGAGGGGGCGCAGGGGGAGAGAGAGGGGGGCCGGGGGCAGGGAGAGGGGGGACGGGGGCAGATAGAGGGGGCCCGGGGGCAGAGAGAGGGGGGCCGGGGGGAGAGAAGGGGGGCCAGGGGAAGAGAGAGGGGGGCCGGGGGGAGAGAGAGGGGGGCCGGGGGGAGAGAGAGGGGGGCCGGCGGGAGAGAGAGGGGAGCCGGGGGGAGAGAGAGGGGGGCCAGCGGGAGAGAGAGGGGTGCCGGGGGAGAGAGAGGGGGCCGGCGGGAGAGAGAGGGGGGCCGGGGGGAGAGAGAGGGGGGCGGGGGAAGAGAGAGGGGGGCCGGGGGGAGAGAGAGGGGGCCCGGCGGGAGAGAGAGGGGGGCCGGGGGGGAGAGAGAGGGGGGCCGGCAGGAGAGAGAGGGGGGCTGGGGGGAGAGAGAGGGGGCCCGGGGGAGAGAGAGGGGGGCCGGGGGGAGAGAGAGGGGGGCCGGGGGGGAGAGAGAGGGGGGCCGGCGGGAGAGAGAGGGGGGCCGGGGGCAGAGAGAGGGGGGCCGGGGGCAGAGAGAGGGGGGCCGGGGGCAGAGAGAGGGGGGCTGGGGGGAGAGAGAGGGGGGCAGGGGGGAGAGAGAGGGGGGCCGGGGGGAGAGAGTGCGGGGCCGGGGGGAGAGAGAGGGGGGCCGGGGGGATAGAGAGGGTGGCCGGGGGCAGAGAGAGGGGGGCCGTGGGGAGAGAGAGGGGGGCCGGGGGGAGAGAGGGGGGGCTGGGGGGAGAGAGAGGGGAGCCAGGGGGAGAGAGAGGGGGGCCGGGGGGAGAGAGAGGGGGGCCGGGGCGAGAGAGAGGGGGACCGACGGGAGAGAGTGGGGGGCCGGCGGGAGAGAGAGGGGAGCCGGGGGGAAGAGAGAGGGGGGCCGGCGGGAGAGAGAGGGGGGCCGGGGGGAGAGAGAGGGGGGCCGGCGGGAGAGAGAGGGGGGCCGGGGGGAGAGAGAGGGGGGCCGGGGCGAGAGAGAGGGGGGCCGGGGGGAGAGAGAGGGGGGCCGGCAGGAGAGAGAGGGGGGCCGGAGGGAGAGAGAGGGGGGGGCCGGGGGGAGAGAGAGTGGGGCCGGGGGCAGAGAGAGGGGCCGGGGGCAGAGAGACGGGGGCCGGGGGCAGAGAGAGTTGGGCTGGGGGGAGAGAGAGGGGGGCCGGGGGGAGAAAGAGGGGGGCCGGGGGGAGAGAGAGGGGGGCCGGGGGGAGAGAGAGGGGGGCCGGGGGGAGAGAGAGGGGGGCCGGGGGGAGAGATAGGGGGGCCAGAGGCAAAGAGAGGGGGGGCGGGGGCAGAGAGAGGGGGGCCGGGGGCAGAGAGAGGGGGCGCAGGGGGAGAGAGAGGGGGGCCGGGGGCAGGGAGAGGGGGGACGGGGGCAGATAGAGGGGGCCCGGGGGCAGAGAGAGGGGGGCCGGGGGGAGAGAGAGGGGGGGCCAGGGGAAGAGAGAGGGGGGCCGGGGGGAGAGAGAGGGGGCCGGGGGGAGAGAGAGGGGGGCTGGCGGGAGAGAGAGGGGAGCCGGGGGGAGAGAGAGGGGGGCCAGCGGGAGAGAGAGGGGGGCCGGGGGGAGAGAGAGGGGGGCCGGCGGGAGAGAGAGGGGGGCCGGGGGGAGAGAGAGGGGGGCCGGGGGAAGAGAGAGGGGGGCCGGGGGGAGAGAGAGGGGGCCCGGCGGGAGAGAGAGGGGGGCCGGGGGGAGAGAGAGGGGGGCCGGCAGGAGAGAGAGGGGGGCTGGGGGGAGAGAGAGGGGGGCCGTAGGGAGAGAGAGGGGGGCCGTGGCGAGAGAGAGGGGGGCCGTGGGGAGAGAGAAAGGGGCCGTGTGGAGAGAGAGGGGGGCCGTGTGGAGAGAGAGTGGGGCCGTGGGGAGAGAGAGGGGGGCCGGGGGGATAGAGAGGGTGGCCGGGGGCAGAGAGAGGGGGGCCGGGGGGAAAGAGAGGGGGGCCGGGGGAGAGAGGGGGGCTGGGGGGAGAGAGAGGGGGGGCCAGGGGGAGAGAGAGGGGGGCCGGGGGGAGAGAGAGGGGGGCCGGGGGGAGAGAGAGGGGGGCCGGCAGGAGAGAGAGGGGGGCCGGCGGGAGAGAGAGGGGAGCCGGGGGAGAGAGAGGGGGGCCGGCGGGAGAGAGAGGGGGGCCGGGGGGAGAGAGAGGGGGGCCGGCGGGAGAGAGAGGGGGGCCGGGGGGAGAGAGAGGGGGGCCGGGGGGAGAGAGGGGGGCCCGGGGGAGAGAGAGGGGGGCCGGCAGGAGAGTGAGGGCTGCCGGCGGGAGAGAGAGGGGGGCCGGGGGAGAGAGAGGGGAGCCGGGGGGAGAGAGAGGGGGGCCGCTGGCAGAGAGAGGGGGGCCGGGGGTAGAGGGAGGGGGGCCGGGGGCAGAGAGAGGGGGGCCGGGGGGAGAGAGAGGGCGGCCGGGGGGAGAGAGCGGGGGGCCGTGGGGAGAGAGAGGGGGGCCGGGGCGAGAGAGAGGGGGGGCCGGGGGGAGAGAGAGGGAGGCAGTGGGGAGAGAGAGGGGGGCCGTGGGGAGAGAGAGGGGAGCAGGGGGGAGAGAGAGGGGGGCCGGCGGGAGAGAGAGGGGGGCCGTGTGGAGAGAGAGGCGGGCCGGGGGGGGCCGGGGGGAGAGAGAGGGGGGCCGTGGGGAGAGAGAGGGGGGGCCGTAGGGAGAGAGAGGGGGGCCGTGGCGAGAGAGAGGGGGGCCGTGGGGAGAGAGAAAGGGGCCGTGTGGAGAGAGAGGGGGGCCGTGTGGAGAGAGAGGGGGGCCGTGGGGAGAGAGAGGGGGGCCGGGGGGATAGAGAGGGTGGCCGGGGGCAGAGAGAGGGGGGCCGGGGGGAAAGAGAGGGGGGCCGGGGGAGGGAGGGGGGCTGGGGGGAGAGAGAGGGGGGCCAGGGGGAGAGAGCGGCGGGCCGGGGGGAGAGAGAGGGGGGCCGGGGGGAGAGAGAGAGGGGCCAGCAGGAGAGAGAGGGGGGCCGGCGGGAGAGAGAGGGGAGCCGGGGGGAGAGAGAGGGGGGCCGGCAGGAGAGAGAGGGGGGCCGAGGGGAGAGAGAGGGGGGCCGACGGGAGAGAGAGGGGGCCCAGGGGAGAGAGAGGGGGGCCGGGGGGAGAGAGAGGGGGGCCGGCGGGAGAGAGAGGGGGGCCGGGGGCAGAGAGAGGGGGCCGGGGGGAGAGAGAGGGGGGCCGGGGGGAGAGAGAGGGGGGCCGGCGGGAGAGAGAGGGGGGCCGGGGCAGAGAGAGGGGCCGGGGGAGAGAGAGGGGGCCCGGGGGAGAGAGAGGGGGGCCGGGGGGAGAGAGAGGGGAGCCGGGGGGAGAGAGAGGGGGGCCGGCGGGAGAGAGAGGGGGGCCGGGGCAGAGAGAGGGGGCCGGGGCAGAGAGAGGGGGCCGGGGGCAGAGAGAGGGGGGCTGGGGGGAGAGAGAGGGGGGCAGGGGGGAGAGAGAGGGGGGCCGGGGGAGAGAGTGCGGGGCCGGGGGGAGAGAGAGGGGGGCCGGGGGGATAGAGAGGGTGGCCGGGGGCAGAGAGAGGGGGGCCGGGGGGAGAGAGAGGGGGGCCGGGGGGAGAGAGGGGGGCTGGGGGGAGAGAGAGGGGAGCCAGGGGGAGAGAGAGGGGGGCCGGGGGGAGAGAGAGGGGGGCCGGGGCGAGAGAGAGGGGGACCGACGGGAGAGAGAGGGGGGCCGGCGGGAGAGAGAGGGGAGCCGGGGGGAGAGAGAGGGGGGCCGGCGGGAGAGAGAGGGGGGCCGGGGGGAGAGAGAGGGGGGCCGGCGGGAGAGAGAGGGGGGCCGGGGGGAGAGAGAGGGGGGCCGGGGGGAGAGAGAGGGGGGCCGGGGGAGAGAGAGGGGGGCCGGCAGGAGAGAGAGGGGGGCCGGGGGGAGAGAGAGGGGGGGCCGGGGGGAGAGAGAGGGGGGCAGGGGGGCCGGGGCAGAGAGAGGGGGCCGGGGGCAGAGAGACGGGGGCCGGGGGCAGAGAGAGGGGGGCTGGGGGGAGAGAGAGGGGGGCCGGGGGGAGAAAGAGGGGGGCCGGGGGGAGAGAGAGGGGGGCCGGTGGGAGAGAGAGGGGGGCCGGGGGGAGAGAGAGGGGGGCCGGGGGGAGAGATAGGGGGGCCAGAGGCAAAGAGAGGGGGGGCGGGGGCAGAGAGAGGGGGGCCGGGGGCAGAGAGAGGGGGCGCAGGGGGAGAGAGAGGGGGGCCGGGGGCAGAGAGAGGGGGGACGGGGGCAGATAGAGGGGGCCCGGGGGCAGAGAGAGGGGGGCCGGGGGGAGAGAGAGGGGGGCCAGGGGAAGAGAGAGGGGGGCCGGGGGGAGAGAGAGGGGGGCCGGGGGGAGAGAGAGGGGGGCCGGCGGGAGAGAGAGGGGGCCGGGGGCAGAGAGAGGGGGCCGGGGGGAGAGAGAGGGGGCCCGGGGGAGAGAGAGGGGGGCCGGGGGGAGAGAGAGGGGAGCCGGGGGGAGAGAGAGGGGGGCCGGCGGGAGAGAGAGGGGGGCCGGGGGCAGAGAGAGGGGGCCGGGGGCAGAGAGAGGGGGGCCGGGGGCAGAGAGAGGGGGGCTGGGGGGAGAGAGAGGGGGGCAGGGGGGAGAGAGAGGGGGGCCGGGGGGAGAGAGTGCGGGGCCGGGGGGAGAGAGAGGGGGGCCGGGGGGATAGAGAGGGTGGCCGGGGGCAGAGAGAGGGGGGCCGGGGGGAGAGAGAGGGGGGCCGGGGGGAGAGAGGGGGGCTGGGGGGAGAGAGAGGGGAGCCAGGGGGAGAGAGAGGGGGCCGGGGGGAGAGAGAGGGGGGCCGGGGCGAGAGAGAGGGGGACCGACGGGAGAGAGAGGGGGGCCGGCGGGAGAGAGAGGGGAGCCGGGGGGAGAGAGAGGGGGGCCGGCGGGAGAGAGAGGGGGGCCGGGGGGAGAGAGAGGGGGGCCGGCGGGAGAGAGAGGGGGGCCGGGGGGAGAGAGAGGGGGGCCGGGGGGAGAGAGAGGGGGGCCGGGGGGAGAGAGAGGGGGGCCGGCAGGAGAGAGAGGGGGGCCGGGGGGAGAGAGAGGGGGGGCCGGGGGGAGAGAGAGGGGGGCCGGGGGCAGAGAGAGGGGGCCGGGGGCAGAGAGACGGGGGCCGGGGGCAGAGAGAGGGGGCTGGGGGGAGAGAGAGGGGGGCCGGGGGGAGAAAGAGGGGGGCCGGGGGGAGAGAGAGGGGGGCCGGGGGGAGAGAGAGGGGGGCCGGGGGGAGAGAGAGGGGGGCCGGGGGGAGAGATAGGGGGGCCAGAGGCAAAGAGAGGGGGGGCGGGGGCAGAGAGAGGGGGGCCGGGGGCAGAGAGAGGGGGCGCAGGGGGAGAGAGAGGGGGGCCGGGGGCAGAGAGAGGGGGGACGGGGGCAGATAGAGGGGGCCCGGGGGCAGAGAGAGGGGGGCCGGGGGGAGAGAGAGGGGGGCCAGGGGAAGAGAGAGGGGGGCCGGGGGGAGAGAGAGGGGGGCCGGGGGGAGAGAGAGGGGGCCGGCGGGAGAGAGAGGGGAGCCGGGGGGAGAGAGAGGGGGGCCAGCGGGAGAGATAGGGGGGCCGGGGGGAGAGAGAGGGGGGCCGGCGGGAGAGAGAGGGGGGCCGGGGGGAGAGAGAGGGGGGCCGGGGGAAGAGAGAGGGGGGCAGGGGGGAGAGAGAGGGGGCCCGGCGGGAGAGAGAGGGGGGCCGGGGGGAGAGAGAGGGGGGCCGGCAAGAGAGAGGGGGGGCCGGCAGGAGAGAGAGGGGGGCTGGGGGGAGAGAGAGGGGGGCCGTAGGGAGAGAGAGGGGGGCCGTGGCGAGAGAGAGGGGGCCGTGGGGAGAGAGAAAGGGGCCGTGTGGAGAGAGAGGGGGGCCGTGTGGAGAGAGAGGGGGGCCGTGGGGAGAGAGAGGGGGGCCGGGGGGATAGAGAGGGTGGCCGGGGGCAGAGAGAGGGGGGCCGGGGGGAAAGAGAGGGGGGCCGGGGGAGAGAGGGGGGCTGGGGGGAGAGAGAGGGGGGCCAGGGGGAGAGAGAGGGGGGCCGGGGGGAGAGAGAGGGGGGCCGGGGGGAGAGAGAGGGGGGCCGGCAGGAGAGAGGGGGGGGCCGGCGGGAGAGAGAGGGGAGCCGGGGGAGAGAGAGGGGGGCCGGCGGGAGAGAGAGGGGGGCCGGGGGGAGAGAGAGGGGGGCCGGCGGGAGAGAGAGGGGGGCCGGGGGGAGAGAGAGGGGGGCCGGGGGGAGAGAGGGGGGCCCGGGGGAGAGAGAGGGGGGCCGGCAGGAGAGTGAGGGCTGCCGGCGGGAGAGAGAGGGGGGCCGGGGGGAGAGAGAGGGGAGCCGGGGGGAGAGAGAGGGGGGCCGCTGGCAGAGAGAGGGGGGCCGGGGGTAGAGGGAGGGGGGCCGGGGGCAGAGAGAGGGGGGCCGGGGCGAGAGAGAGGGGGGCCGGGGGGAGAGAGAGGGAGGCAGTGGGGAGAGAGAGGGGGGCCGTGGGGAGAGAGAGGGGAGCAGGGGGGAGAGAGAGGGGGGCCGGCGGGAGAGAGAGGGGGGCCGTGTGGAGAGAGAGGCGGGCCGGGGGGAGAGAGAGGGGGGCCGGGGGGAGAGAGAGGGGGGCCGTGGGGAGAGAGAGGGGGGCCGTAGGGAGAGAGAGGGGGGCCGTGGCGAGAGAGAGGGGGGCCGTGGGGAGAGAGAAAGGGGCCGTGTGGAGAGAGAGGGGGGCCGTGTGGAGAGAGAGGGGGGCCGTGGGGAGAGAGAGGGGGGCCGGGGGGATAGAGAGGGTGGCTGGGGGCAGAGAGAGGGGGGCCGGGGGGAAAGAGAGGGGGGCCGGGGGAGGGAGGGGGGCTGGGGGGAGAGAGAGGGGGGCCAGGGGGAGAGAGCGGCGGGCCGGGGGGAGAGAGAGGGGGGCCGGGGCGAGAGAGAGAGGGGCCAGCAGGAGAGAGAGGGGGGCCGGCGGGAGAGAGAGGGGAGCCGGGGGGAGAGAGAGGGGGGCCGGCAGGAGAGAGAGGGGGGCCGGGGGGAGAGAGAGGGGGGCCGACGGGAGAGAGAGGGGGCCCAGGGGAGAGAGAGGGGGGCCGGGGGGAGAGAGAGGGGGGCCGGCGGGAGAGAGAGGGGGGCCGGGGGCAGAGAGAGGGGGCCGGGGGGAGAGAGAGGGGGGCCGGGGGGAGAGAGAGGGGGGCCGGCGGGAGAGAGAGGGGGGCCGGGGGCAGAGAGAGGGGGCCGGGGGGAGAGAGAGGGGGCCCGGGGGAGAGAGAGGGGGGCCGGGGGGAGAGAGAGGGGAGCCGGGGGGAGAGAGAGGGGGGCCGGCGGGAGAGAGAGGGGGGCCGGGGGCAGAGAGAGGGGGCCGGGGGCAGAGAGAGGGGGGCCGGGGGCAGAGAGAGGGGGGCTGGGGGGAGAGAGAGGGGGGCAGGGGGGAGAGAGAGGGGGGCCGGGGGGAGAGAGTGCGGGGCCGGGGGGAGAGAGAGGGGGGCCGGGGGGATAGAGAGGGTGGCCGGGGGCAGAGAGAGGGGGGCCGGGGGGAGAGAGAGGGGGGCCGGGGGGAGAGAGGGGGGCTGGGGGGAGAGAGAGGGGAGCCAGGGGGAGAGAGAGGGGGGCCGGGGGGAGAGAGAGGGGGGCCGGGGCGAGAGAGAGGGGGACCGACGGGAGAGAGAGGGGGGCCGGCGGGAGAGAGAGGGGAGCCGGGGGGAGAGAGAGGGGGGCCGGCGGGAGAGAGAGGGGGGCCGGGGGGAGAGAGAGGGGGGCCGGCGGGAGAGAGAGGGGGGCCGGGGGGAGAGAGAGGGGGGCCGGGGGGAGAGAGAGGGGGGCCGGGGGGAGAGAGAGGGGGGCCGGCAGGAGAGAGAGGGGGGCCGGGGGGAGAGAGAGGGGGGGCCGGGGGGAGAGAGAGGGGGGCCGGGGGCAGAGAGAGGGGGCCGGGGGCAGAGAGACGGGGGCCGGGGGCAGAGAGAGGGGGGCTGGGGGGAGAGAGAGGGGGGCCGGGGGGAGAAAGAGGGGGGCCGGGGGGAGAGAGAGGGGGGCCGGGGGGAGAGAGAGGGGGGCCGGGGGGAGAGAGAGGGGGGCCGGGGGGAGAGATAGGGGGGCCAGAGGCAAAGAGAGGTGGGGCGGGGGCAGAGAGAGGGGGGCCGGGGGCAGAGAGAGGGGGCGCAGGGGGAGAGAGAGGGGGGCCGGGGGCAGAGAGAGGGGGGACGGGGGCAGATAGAGGGGGCCCGGGGGCAGAGAGAGGGGGGCCGGGGGGAGAGAGAGGGGGGCCAGGGGAAGAGAGAGGGGGGCCGGGGGGAGAGAGAGGGGGGCCGGGGGGAGAGAGAGGGGGGCCGGCGGGAGAGAGAGGGGAGCCGGGGGGAGAGAGAGGGGGGCCAGCGGGAGAGAGAGGGGGGCCGGGGGGAGAGAGAGGGGGGCCGGCGGGAGAGAGAGGGGGGCCGGGGGGAGAGAGAGGGGGGCCGGGGGAAGAGAGAGGGGGGCAGGGGGGAGAGAGAGGGGGCCCGGCGGGAGAGAGAGGGGGGCCGGGGGGAGAGAGAGGGGGGCCGGCAGGAGAGAGAGGGGGGCTGGGGGGAGAGAGAGGGGGGCCGTAGGGAGAGAGAGGGGGGCCGTGGCGAGAGAGAGGGGGGCCGTGGGGAGAGAGAAAGGGGCCGTGTGGAGAGAGAGGGGGGCCGTGTGGAGAGAGAGGGGGGCCGTGGGGAGAGAGAGGGGGGCCGGGGGGATAGAGAGGGTGGCCGGGGGCAGAGAGAGGGGGGCCGGGGGGAAAGAGAGGGGGGCCGGGGGAGAGAGGGGGGCTGGGGGGAGAGAGAGGGGGGCCAGGGGGAGAGAGAGGGGGGCCGGGGGGAGAGAGAGGGGGGCCGGGGGGAGAGAGAGGGGGGCCGGCAGGAGAGAGGGGGGGGCCGGCGGGAGAGAGAGGGGAGCCGGGGGAGAGAGAGGGGGGCCGGCGGGAGAGAGAGGGGGGCCGGGGGGAGAGAGAGGGGGGCCGGCGGGAGAGAGAGGGGGGCCGGGGGGAGAGAGAGGGGGGCCGGGGTGAGAGAGAGGGGGGCCGGGGGGAGAGAGAGGGGGGCCGGTGGGAGAGAGAGGGGGGCCGGGGGGAGAGAGAGGGGGGCCGGGGGGAGAGAGAGGGGGGCCCGTGGGAGAGAAAGGGGGGCTGGGGGGAGAGAGAGGGGGGCCGGGGTGAGAGAGAGTGGGGCCGGTGGGAGAGAAAGGGGGGCCGGGGGGAGAGATAGGGGGGCCGGGGGGAGAAAGAGGGCGGCCGGGGGGAGAGAGAGGGGGGCCGCGGGGAGAGAGAGGGGGGCTGGTGGGAGAGAAAGGGGGGCTGGGGGGAGAGAGAGGGGGGCCGGGGCGAGAGAGAGTGGGGCCGGTGGGAGAGAAAGGGGGGCCGGGGGGAGAGAGAGGGGGGCCGGGGGGAGAGAGAGGGGGGCCGGCGGGAGAGAGAGGGGGGCCGGCGGGAGAGAGAGGGGGGCCGGGGGGAGAGAGAGGGGGGCCGGGGGGAGAGAGGGGGGCCCGGGGGAGAGAGAGGGGGGCCGGCAGGAGAGTGAGGGCTGCCGGCGGGAGAGAGAGGGGGGCCGGGGGGAGAGAGAGGGGAGCCGGGGGGAGAGAGAGGGGGGCCGCTGGCAGAGAGAGGGGGGCCGGGGGTAGAGGGAGGGGGGCCGGGGGCAGAGAGAGGGGGGCCGGGGGGAGAGAGAGGGCGGCCGGGGGGAGAGAGAGGGGGGCCGTGGGGAGAGAGAGGGGGGCCGGGTCGAGAGAGAGGGGGGCCGGGGGGAGAGAGAGGGAGGCAGTGGGGAGAGAGAGGGGGGCCGTGGGGAGAGAGAGGGGAGCAGGGGGGAGAGAGAGGGGGGCCGGCGGGAGAGAGAGGGGGGCCGTGTGGAGAGAGAGGCGGGCCGGGGGGAGAGAGAGGGGGGCCGGGGGGAGAGAGAGGGGGGCCGTGGGGAGAGAGAGGGGGGCCGTAGGGAGAGAGAGGGGGGCCGTGGCGAGAGAGAGGGTGGCCGTGGGGAGAGAGAAAGGGGCCGTGTGGAGAGAGAGGGGGGCCGTGTGGAGAGAGAGGGGGGCCGTGGGGAGAGAGAGGGGGGCCGGGGGGATAGAGAGGGTGGCCGGGGGCAGAGAGAGGGGGGCCGGGGGGAAAGAGAGGGGGGCCGGGGGAGGGAGGGGGGCTGGGGGGAGAGAGAGGGGGGCCAGGGGGAGAGAGCGGCGGGCCGGGGGGAGAGAGAGGGGGGCCGGGGGGAGAGAGAGAGGGGCCAGCAGGAGAGAGAGGGGGGCCGGCGGGAGAGAGAGGGGAGCCGGGGGGAGAGAGAGGGGGGCCGGCAGGAGAGAGAGGGGGGCCGGGGGGAGAGAGAGGGGGGCCGACGGGAGAGAGAGGGGGCCCAGGGGAGAGAGAGGGGGGCCGGGGGGAGAGAGAGGGGGGCCGGCGGGAGAGAGAGGGGGGCCGGGGGCAGAGAGAGGGGGCCGGGGGGAGAGAGAGGGGGGCCGGGGGGAGAGAGAGGGGGGCCGGCGGGAGAGAGAGGGGGGCTGGGGGCAGAGAGAGGGGGCCGGGGGGAGAGAGAGGGGGCCCGGGGGAGAGAGAGGGGGGCCGGGGGGAGAGAGAGGGGGGCCGGGGGGAGAGAGAGGGGGGCCGGCGGGAAAGAGAGGGGGGCCGGGGGCAGAGAGAGGGGGCCGGGGGCAGAGAGAGGGGGGCCGGGGGCAGAGAGAGGGGGGCTGGGGGGAGAGAGAGGGGGGCAGGGGGGAGAGAGAGGGGGGCCGGGGGGAGAGAGTGCGGGGCCGGGGGGAGAGAGAGGGGGGCCGGGGGGATAGAGAGGGTGGCCGGGGGCAGAGAGAGGGGGGCCGGGGGGAGAGAGAGGGGGGCCGGGGGGAGAGAGGGGGGCTGGGGGGAGAGAGAGGGGAGCCAGGGGGAGAGAGAAGGGGGCCGGGGGGAGAGAGAGGGGGGCCGGGGCGAGAGAGAGGGGGACCGACGGGAGAGAGCGGGGGGCCGGCGGGAGAGAGAGGGGAGCCGGGGGGAGAGAGAGGGGGGCCGGCGGGAGAGAGAGGGGGGCCGGGGGGAGAGAGAGGGGGGCCGGCGGGAGAGAGAGGGGGGCCGGGGGGAGAGAGAGGGGGGCCGGGGGGAGAGAGAGGGGGGCCGGGGGGAGAGAGAGGGGGGCCGGCAGGAGAGAGAGGGGGGCCGGGGGGAGAGAGAGGGGGGGCCGGGGGGAGAGAGAGGGGGGCCGGGGGCAGAGAGAGGGGGCCGGGGGCAGAGAGACGGGGGCCGGGGGCAGAGAGAGGGGGGCTGGGGGGAGAGAGAGGGGGGCCGGGGGGAGAAAGAGGGGGGCCGGGGGGAGAGAGAGGGGGGCCGGGGGGAGAGAGAGGGGGGCCGGGGGGAGAGAGAGGGGGGCCGGGGGGAGAGATAGGGGGGCCAGAGGCAAAGAGAGGGGGGGCGGGGGCAGAGAGAGGGGGGCCGGGGGCAGAGAGAGGGGGCGCAGGGGGAGAGAGAGGGGGGCCGGGGGCAGAGAGAGGGGGGACGGGGGCAGATAGAGGGGGCCCGGGGGCAGAGAGAGGGGGGCCGGGGGGAGAGAGAGGGGGGCCAGGGGAAGAGAGAGGGGGGCCGGGGGGAGAGAGAGGGGGGCCGGGGGGAGAGAGAGGGGGGCCGGCGGGAGAGAGAGGGGAGCCGGGGGGAGAGAGAGGGGGGCCAGCGGGAGAGAGAGGGGGGCCGGGGGGAGAGAGAGGGGGGCCGGCGGGAGAGAGAGGGGGGCCGGGGGGAGAGAGAGGGGGGCCGGGGGAAGAGAGAGGGGGGCCAGGGGAGAGAGAGGGGGCCCGGCGGGAGAGAGAGGGGGGCCGGGGGGAGAGAGAGGGGGGCCGGCAGGAGAGAGAGGGGGGCTGGGGGGAGAGAGAGGGGGGCCGTAGGGAGAGAGAGGGGGGCCGTGGCGAGAGAGAGGGGGGCCGTGGGGAGAGAGAAAGGGGCCGTGTGGAGAGAGAGGGGGGCCGTGTGGAGAGAGAGGGGGGCCGTGGGGAGAGAGAGGGGGGCCGGGGGGATAGAGAGGGTGGCCGGGGGCAGAGAGAGGCGGGCCGGGGGGAAAGAGAGGGGGGCCGGGGGAGAGAGGGGGGCTGGGGGGAGAGAGAGGGGGGCCAGGGGGAGAGAGAGGGGGGCCGGGGGGAGAGAGAGGGGGGCCGGGGGGAGAGAGAGGGGGGCCGGCCGGAGAGAGGGGGGGGGCGGCGGGAGAGAGAGGGGAGCCGGGGGAGAGAGAGGGGGGCCGGCGGGAGAGAGAGGGGGGCCGGGGGGAGAGAGAGGGGGGCCGGCGGGAGAGAGAGGGGGGCCGGGGGGAGAGAGAGGGGGGCCGGGGTGAGAGAGAGGGGGGCCGGGGGGAGAGAGAGGGGGGCCGGTGGGAGAGAGAGGGGGGCCGGGGGGAGAGAGAGGGGGGCCGGGGGGAGAGAGAGGGGGGCCCGTGGGAGAGAAAGGGGGGCTGGGGGGAGAGAGAGGGGGGCCGGGGTGAGAGAGAGTGGGGCCGGTGGGAGAGAAAGGGGGGCCGGGGGGAGAGATAGGGGGGCCGGGGGGAGAAAGAGGGCGGCCGGGGGGAGAGAGAGGGGGGCCGGGGGGAGAGAGAGGGGGGCTGGTGGGAGAGAAAGGGGGGCTGGGGGGAGAGAGAGGGGGGCCGGGGCGAGAGAGAGTGGGGCCGGTGGGAGAGAAAGGGGGGCCGGGGGGAGAGATAGGGGGGCCGGGGGGAGAAAGAGGGCGGCCGGGGGGAGAGAGAGGGGGGCTGGGGGGAGAGAGAGGGGGGCCTGGGAGAGAGAGGGGGGCCGGGGGGGAGAGAGAGTGGTGCCCGGGGCAGAGACAGTGGGGCCGGGGGCAGAGAGAGGGGGGCCGGGCGCAGAGAGAGGGGCGCCGGGAAGAGATAGAGGGGGGCCGGGGGGAGAGAGAGGGGGGCCGGGGGGACAGAGAGGGGGGCCGGGGTGGAGAGAGAGGGGGGCCGGCGGGAGAGAGAGGGGGGCCGGCGGGAGAGAGAGGGGGGCCAGGGGGAGAGAAAGGGGGGCCGGGGGGAGAGAGAGGGGGGCCGAGGGGAGAGAGAGGGGGGCCCGGGGGAAGAGAGAGGGGGGCCGGGGGCAGAGAGAGGGGGGCCGGGGGCAGAGAGAGCGGGTCCGGGGGGAGAGAGAGGGGGGCCGGGGGCAGAGAGAGGGGGGCCGGGGGCAGAGAGAGGGGGGCCGGGGGCAGAGAGAGGGGGCCGGGGGCAGAGAGAGGGGGGCCGGGGGGATAGAGAGGGGGGCTGCGGGGAGAGAGAGGGGGCCGGGGGGAGAGAGAGGGGGGCCGGGGCGAGAGAGAGGGGGGCCGGTGGGAGAGAGAGGGGGGCAGTGGGGAGAGAGAGGGGGGCCGTGGGGAGAGAGAGGGGGGCCGTGGGGAGATAGAGGGGGGCCGAGGGCAGAGAGAGGGGGGCCGGGGGGAGAGAGAGGGGGGCCGGGGGGATAGAGAGGGGGGCCGGGGGCAGAGAGAGGGGGGCCGGGGGGAGAGAGAGGGGGGCCGGGGGGAGAGAGAGGGGGGCCGGGGGGAGAGAGAGGGGGGCCGGCAGGAGAGTGAGGGCTGCCGGCGGGAGAGAGAGGGGGGCCGGGGGGAGAGAGAGGGGGGCCGGGGGGAGAGAGAGGGGGGCCGGTGGCAGAGAGAGGGGGGCCGGGGGCAGAGGGAGGGGGGCCGGGGGCAGAGAGAGGGGGGCCGGGGGGAGAGAGAGGGCGGCCGGGGGGAGAGAGAGGGGGGCCGGGGGAAAAGAGAGAGAGGGGGGCCGGGGGGAGAGAGAGGGGGGCCGGCGGGAGAGAGAGGGGGGCCGTGTGGAGAGAGAGGCCAGCCGGGGGGAGAGAGAGGGGGGCCGGGGGGAGAGAGAGGGGGGCCGGGGGGAGAGAGAGGGGGGCCGTAGGGAGAGAGAGGGGGGCCGTGGCGAGAGAGAGGGGGGCCGTGGGGAGAGAGAAAGGGGCCGTGTGGAGAGAGAGGGGGGCCGTGTGGAGAGAGAGGGGGGCCGTGGGGAGAGAGAGGGGGGCCGGGGGGATAGAGAGGGTGGCCGGAGGCAGAGAGAGGGGGGCCGGGGGGAAAGAGAGGGGGGCCGGGGGAGAGAGGGGGGCTGGGTGGAGAGAGAGGGGAGCCAGGGGGAGAGAGAGGGGGGCCGGGGGGAGAGAGAGGGGGGCCGGGGGGAGAGAGAGGGGGGCCGGCAGGAGAGAGAGGGGGGCCGGCGGGAGAGAGAGGGGAGCCGGGGGAGAGAGAGGGGGGCCGGCGGGAGAGAGAGGGGGGCCGGGGGGAGAGAGAGGGGGGCCGGCGGGAGAGAGAGGGGGGCCGGGGGGAGAGAGAGGGGGGCCAGGAGGAGAGAGAGGGGGGCCGGGGGGAGAGAGAGGGGGGCCGGCGGGAGAGAGAGGGGGGCCGGGGGGAGAGAGAGGGGGGCCGGGGGGAGAGAGAGGGGGGCCGGGGGGATAGAGAGGGGGGCCGGGGGCAGAGAGAGGGGGGCCGGGGGGAGAGAGAGGGGGGCCGGGGGGAGAGAGAGGGGGGCCGTGGGGAGAGAGAGGGGGGCCGGCAGGAGAGTGAGGGCTGCCGGCGGGAGAGAGAGGGGGGCCGGGGGGAGAGAGAGGGGGGCCGGGGGGAGAGAGAGGGGGGCCGGTGGCAGAGAGAGGGGGGCCGGGGGCAGAGGGAGGGGGGCCGGGGGCAGAGAGAGGGGGGCCGGGGGGAGAGAGAGGGCGGCCGGGGGGAGAGAGAGGGGGGCCGGGGGAAAAGAGAGAGAGGGGGGCCGGGGGGAGAGAGAGGGGGGCCGGGGGGAGAGAGAGGGGGGCAGTGGGGAGAGAGAGGGGGGCCGTGGGGAGAGAGAGGGGAGCAGGGGGAGAGAGAGGGGGGCCGGCGGGAGAGAGAGGGGGGCCGTGTTGAGAGAGAGGGAGGCCGGGGGGAGAGAGAGGGGGGCCGGGGGGAGAGAGAGGGGGGCCGGGGGGAGAGAGAGGGGGGCCGTAGGGAGAGAGAGGGGGGCCGTGGTGAGAGAGAGAGGGGGGCCGTGTGGAGAGAGAGGGGGCCGTGGGGAGAGAGAGGGGGGCCGGGGGGATAGAGAGGGTGGCCGGAGGCAGAGAGAGGGGGGCCGGGGGGAAAGAGAGGGGGGCCGGGGGAGAGAGGGGGGCTGGGGGGAGAGAGAGGGGGGCCAGGGGGAGAGAGAGGGGGGCCGGGGGGAGAAAGAGGGCGGCCGGGGGGAGAGAGAGGGGGGCTGGGGGGAGAGAGAGGGGGGCTGGTGGGAGAGAAAGGGGGGCTGGGGGGAGAGAGAGGGGGGCCGGGGCGAGAGAGAGTGGGGCCGGTGGGAGAGAAAGGGGGGCCGGGGGGAGAGATAGGGGGGTCGGGGGGAGAAAGAGGGCGGCCGGTGGGAGAGAGAGGGGGGCTGGGGGGAGAGAGAGGGGGGCCTGGGAGAGAGAGGGGGGCCGGGGGCAGAGAGAGGGGGGCCGGGGGCAGAGAGAGGGGCGCCGGGAAGAGATAGAGGGGGGCCGGGGGGAGAGAGAGGGGGGCCGGGGGGACAGAGAGGGGGGCCGGGGTGGAGAGAGAGGGGGGCCAGCGGGAGAGAGAGGGGGGCCGGGGGGAGAGAGAGGGGGGCTGGGGGGAGAGAGAGGGGGGCCGGGGGCAGAGAGAGGGGGGCCGGGGGCAGAGAGAGGGGGGCCGGGGGCAGAGAGAGGGGGCCGGGGGCAGAGAGAGGGGGGCCGGGGGGATAGAGAGGGGGGCTGCGGGGAGAGAGAGGGGGCCGGGGGGAGAGAGAGGGGGGCCGGGGCGAGAAGAGGGGGGCCGGTGTGAGAGAGAGGGGGGCAGTGGGGAGAGAGAAGGGGGCCGTGGAGAGAGGGAGGGGGGCGGTGGGGAGAGAGAGGGGGGCCGTGGGGAGAGAGAGGGGGGCCGTCGGGAGATAGAGGGGGGCCGAGGGCAGAGAGAGGGGGGCCGGGGGGAGAGAGAGGGGGGCCGGGGGGATAGAGAGGGGGGCCGGGGGCAGAGAGAGGGGGGCCGGGGGGAGAGAGAGGGGGTCCGGGGGGAGAGAGAGGGGGGCCGGGGGGAGAGAGAGGGGGGCCGGCAGGAGAGTGAGGGCTCCCGGCGGGAGAGAGAGGGGGGCCGGGGGGAGAGAGAGGGGGGCCGGGGGGAGAGAGAGGGGGGCCGGTGGCAGAGAGAGGGGGGCCGGGGGCAGAGGGAGGGGGGCCGGGGGCAGAGAGAGGGGGGCCGGGGGGAGACAGAGGGCGGCCGGGGGGAGAGAGAGGGGGGCCGGGGGGAGAGAGAGGGGGGCCGGGGGGAGAGAGAGGGGGGCCGGGGGGAGAGAGAGGGGGGCAGTGAGGAGAGAGAGGGGGGCCGTGGGGAGAGAGAGGGGAGCAGGGGGGAGAGAGAGGGGGGCCGGCGGGAGAGAGAGGGGGGCCGTGTGGAGAGAGAGGCGGGCCGGGGGGAGAGAGAGGGGGGCCGGGGGGAGAGAGAGGGGGGCCGGGGGGAGAGAGAGGGGGGCCGTAGGGAGAGAGAGGGGGGCCGTGGTGAGAGAGAGAGGGGCCGTGGGGAGAGAGAAAGGGGCCGTGTGGAGAGAGAGGGGGGCCGTGTGGAGAGAGAGGGGGGCCGTGGGGAGAGAGAGGGGGGCCGGGGGGATAGAGAGGGTGGCCGGAGGCAGAGAGAGGGGGGCCGGGGGGAAAGAGAGGGGGGCCGGGGGAGAGAGGGGGGCTGGGGGGAGAGAGAGGGGGGCCAGGGGGAGAGAGAGGGGGGCCGGGGGGAGAAAGAGGGCGGCCGGGGGGAGAGAGAGGGGGGCTGGGGGGAGAGAGAGGGGGGCTGGTGGGAGAGAAAGGGGGGCTGGGGGGAGAGAGAGGGGGGCCGGGGCGAGAGAGAGTGGGGCCGGTGGGAGAGAAAGGGGGGCCGGGGGGAGAGATAGGGGGGTCGGGGGGAGAAAGAGGGCGGCCGGGGGGAGAGAGAGGGGGGCTGGGGGGAGAGAGAGGGGGGCCTGGGAGAGAGAGGGGGGCCGGGGGGAGAGAGAGGGGTGCCCTGGGCAGAGAGAGGGGGGCCGGGGGCAGAGAGAGGGGGGCCGGGGGCAGAGAGAGGGGCGCCGGGAAGAGATAGAGGGGGGCCGGGGGGAGAGAGAGGGGGGCCGGGGGGACAGAGAGGGGGGCCGGGGTGGAGAGAGAGGGGGGCCAGCGGGAGAGAGAGGGGGGCCGGGGGGAGAGAGAGGGGGGCCGGGGGGAGAGAGAGGGGGCCCGGGGGCAGAGAGAGGGGGGCCGGGGGCAGAGAGAGGGGGGCCGGGGGCAGAGAGAGGGGGCCGGGGGCAGAGAGAGGGGGGCCGGGGGGATAGAGAGGGGGGCTGCGGGGAGAGAGAGGGGGCCGGGGGGAGAGAGAGGGGGGCCGGGGCGAGAAGAGGGGGGCCGGTGGGAGAGAGAGGGGGGCAGTGGGGAGAGAGAAGGGGGCCGTGGAGAGAGAGAGGGGGGCGGTGGGGAGAGAGAGGGGGGCCGTGGGGAGAGAGAGGGGGGCCGTCGGGAGATAGAGGGGGGCCGAGGGCAGAGAGAGGGGGGCCGGGGGGAGAGAGAGGGGGGCCGGGGGGATAGAGAGGGGGGCCGGGGGCAGAGAGAGGGGGGCCGGGGGGAGAGAGAGGGGGGCCGGGGGGAGAGAGAGGGGGGCCGGGGGGAGAGAGAGGGGGGCCGGCAGGAGAGTGAGGGCTCCCGGCGGGAGAGAGAGGGGGGCCGGGGGGAGAGAGAGGGGGGCCGGGGGGAGAGAGAGGGGGGCCGGTGGCAGAGAGAGGGGGGCCGGGGGCAGAGGGAGGGGGGCCGGGGGGCAGAGAGAGGGGGGCCGGGGGGAGAGAGAGGGCGGCCGGGGGGAGAGAGAGGGGGGCCGGGGGGAGAGAGAGGGGGGCCGGGGGGAGAGAGAGGGGGGCCGGGGGGAGAGAAAGGGGGGCAGTGAGGAGAGAGAGGGGGGCCGTGGGGAGAGAGAGGGGAGCAGGGGGGAGAGAGAGGGGGGCCGGCGGGAGAGAGAGGGGGGCCGTGTGGAGAGAGAGGCGGGCCGGGGGGAGTGAGAGGGGGGCCGGGGGGAGAGAGAGGGGGGCCGTGGGGAGAGAGAGGGGGGCCGTAGGGAGAGAGAGGGGGGCCGTGGCGAGAGAGAGGGGGGCCGTGGGGAGAGAGAAAGGGGCCGTGTGGAGAGAGAGGTGGGCCGTGTGGAGAGAGAGGGGGGCCGTGGGGAGAGAGAGGGGGGCTGGGGGGAGAGAGAGGGGGGCCAGGGGGAGAGAGGGGGGGCCGGGGGGAGAGAGAGGGGGGCCGGGGGGAGAGAGAGGGGGGCCAGCAGGAGAGAGAGGGGGGCCGGCGGGAGAGAGAGGGGAGCCGGGGGGAGAGAGAGGGGGGCCGGCGGGCGAGTGAGGGGGGCCGGGGGGAGAGAGAGGGGGGCCGGCGGGAGAGAGAGGGGGGCCGGGGGGAGAGAGAGGGGGGCTGGCGGGAGAGAGAGAGGGGCCGGGGGCAGAGAGAGGGGGGCCGGGGGGAGAGAGAGGGGGGCCGGGGGGATAGAGAGGGTGGCCGGGGGCAGAGAGAGGGGGGCCGGGGGGAGAGAGAGGGGGGCCGGGGGGAGAGAGGGGGGCTGGGGGGAGAGAGAGGGGAGCCAGGGGGAGAGAGAGGGGGGCCGGGGGGAGAGAGAGGGGGGCCAGCAGGAGAGAGAGGGGGGCCGGCGGGAGAGAGAGGGGAGCCGGGGGGAGAGAGAGGGGGGCCGGCGGGCGAGTGAGGGGGGCCGGGGGGAGAGAGAGGGGGGCCGGCGGGAGAGAGAGGGGGGCCGGGGTGAGAGAGAGGGGGGCCGGGGGGATAGAGAGGGTGGCCGGGGGCAGAGAGAGGGGGGCCGGGGGGAGAGAGAGGGGGGCCGGGGGGATAGAGAGGGTGGCCGGGGGCAGAGAGAGGGGGGCCGGGGGGAGAGAGAGGGGGGCCGGGGGGAGAGAGGGGGGCTGGGGGGAGAGAGAGGGGAGCCAGGGGGAGAGAGAGGGGGGCAGGGGGGAGAGAGAGGGGGGCCGGGGGGAGAGAGAGGGGGGCCGGCGGGAGAGAGAGGGGGGCCGGCGGGAGAGAGAGGGGAGCCGGGGGGAGAGAGAGGGGGGCCGGCGGGAGAGAGAGGGGGGCCCGGGGGAGAGAGAGGGGGGCCGGCGGGAGAGAGAGGGGGGCCGGGGGGAGAGAGAGGGGAGCCGGGGGGAGAGAGAGGGGGGCCGGGGGGAGAGAGAGGGGGGCCGGCGGGAGAGACAGGGGGGCCGGGGGGAGAGAGAGGGGGGGCCGGGGGGAGAGAGAGGGGGGCCGGGGGCAGAGAGAGGGGGCCGGGGGCAGAGAGACGGGGGCCGGGGGCAGAGAGAGGGGGGCTGGGGGGAGAGAGAGGGGGGCCGGGGGGAGAAAGAGGGGGGCCGGGGGGAGAGAGAGGGGGGCCGGGGGGAGAGAGAGGGGGGTCGGGGGGAGAGAGAGGGGGGCCGGGGGGAGAGATAGGGGGGCCGGAGGCAGAGAGAGGGGGGGCGGGGGCAGAGAGAGGGGTGCCGGGGGCAGAGAGAGGGGGGGCAGGGGGAGAGAGAGGGGGGCCGGGGGCAGAGAGAGGGGGGACGGGGGCAGATAGAGGGGGCCCGGGGGCAGAGAGAGGGGGGCCGGGGGGAGAGAGAGGGGGGCCAGGGGGAGAGAGAGGGGGGCCGGGGGGAGAGAGAGGGGGGCCGGGGGGAGAGAGAGGGGAGCCGGCGGGAGAGAGAGGGGAGCCGGGGGGAGAGATAGGGGGGCCGGCGGGAGAGAGAGGGGGGCCGGCGGGAGAGAGAGGGGGGCCGGGGGGAGAGAGAGGGGGGCCGGGGGAAGAGAGAGGGGGGCCGGGGGGAGAGAGAGGGGGGCCGGCGGGAGAGAGAGGGGGGCCGGGGGGGAGAGAGAGGGGGGCCAGCAGGAGAGAGAGGGGGGCCGGGGGGAGAGAGAGGGGGGCCGTAGGGAGAGAGAGGGGGGCCGTGGCGAGAGAGAGGGGGGCCGTGGGGAGATAGAAAGGGGCCGTGTGGAGAGAGAGGGGGGCCGTGTGGAGAGAGAGGGGGGCCGTGGGGAGAGAGAGGGGGGCCGGGGGGATAGAGAGGGTGGCCGGGGGCAGAGAGAGGGGGGCCGGGGGGAAAGAGAGGGGGGCCGGGGGAGAGAGGGGGCTGGGGGGAGAGAGAGGGGGGCCAGGGGGAGAGAGAGGGGGGCCGGGGGGAGAGAGAGGGGGGCCGGGGGGAGAGAGAGGGGGGCCGGCAGGAAAGAGAGGGGGGCCGGCGGGAGAGAGAGGGGAGCCGGGGGGAGAGAGAGGGGGGCCGGCGGGAGAGAGAGGGGGGCCGGGGGGAGAGAGAGGGGGGCCGGGGGGAGAGAGGGGGGGCCGGCGGGAGAGAGAGGGGGGCCGGGGGGAGAGAGAGGGGGGCCGGGGGGAGAGAGAGGGGGGCCGGGGGCAGAGAGAGGGGGCCGGGGGCAGAGAGAGGGGGGCCGGGGGCAGAGAGAGGGGGGCTGGGGGGAGAGAGAGGGGGGCCGGGGGGAGAGAGAGGGGGGCCGGGGGGAGAGAGTGAGGGGCAGGGGGGAGAGAGAGGGGGGCCGGGGGGATAGAGAGGGTGGCCGGGGGCAGAGAGAGGGGGGCCGGGGGGAGAGAGAGGGGGGCCGGGGGGAGAGAGGGGGGCTGGGGGGAGAGAGAGGGGAGCCAGGGGGAGAGAGAGGGGGGCCGGGGGGAGAGAGAGGGGGGCCGGGGAGAGAGAGAGGGGGGCCGGCGGGAAAGAGAGGGGGACCGGCAGGAGAGAGAGGGGAGCCGGGGGGAGAGAGAGGGGGGCCGGCGGGAGAGAGAGGGGGGCCGGGGGGAGAGAGAGGGGGGCCGGCGGGAGAGAGAGGGGGGCCGGGGGGAGAGAGAGGGGGGCCGGGGGGAGAGAGAGGGGGGCCGGGGGGAGAGAGAGGGGGGCCGGCGGGAGAGAGAGGGGGGCCGGGGGGAGAGAGAGGGGGGACCGGGGGGAGAGAGAGGGGGGCCGGGGGCAGAGAGAGGGGGCCGGGGGCAGAGAGACGGGGGCCGGGGGCAGAGAGAGGGGGGCTGGGGGGAGAGAGAGGGGGGCCGGGGGGAGAAAGAGGGGGGCCGGGGGAGAGAGAGGGGGGCCGGGGGGAGAGAGAGGGGGGCCGGGGGGAGAGAGAGGGGGGCGGGGGGGAGAGATAGGGGGGCCGGAGGCAGAGAGAGGGGGGGCGGGGGCAGAGAGAGGGGGGCCGGGGGCAGAGAGAGGGGGGCCAGGGGGAGAGAGAGGGGGGCCGGGGGCAGAGAGAGGGGGGACGGGGGCAGATAGAGGGGGCCCGGGGGCAGAGAGAGGGCGGCCGGGGGGAGAGAGAGGGGGGCCGGTGGGAGAGAGAGGGGGGCCGGGGGGAGAGAGAGGGGGGCCGGCGGGAGAGAGAGGGGGGCCGGGGGGAGAGAGAGGGGGGCCGGGGGGAGAGAGAGGGGGGGCGGGGGCAGAGAGAGGGGGCCGGGGGCAGAGAGAGGGGGGCCGGGGGCAGAGAGAGGGGGGCTGGGGGGAGAGAGAGGGGGGCCGGGGGGAGAGAGAGGGGGGCCGGGGGGAGAGAGTGAGGGGCCGGGGGGAGAGAGAGGGGGGCCGGGGGGATAGAGAGGGTGGCCGGGGGTAGAGAGAGGGGGGCCGGGGGGAGAGAGAGGGGGGCCGGGGGGAGAGAGGGGGGCTGGGGGGAGAGAGAGGGGAGCCAGGGGGAGAGAGAGGGGTGCCGGGGGGAGAGAGAGGGGGTCGGGGGGAGAGAGAGGGGGGCCGGCGGGAGAGAGAGGGGGACCGGCGGGAGAGAGAGGGGAGCCGGGGGGAGAGAGAGGGGGGCCGGCGGGAGAGAGAGGGGGGCCGGGGGGAGAGAGAGGGGGGCTGGCGGGAGAGAGAGGGGGGCCGGGGGGAGAGAGAGGGGGGCCGGGGGAAGAGAGAGGGGGGCCGGCGGGAGAGAGAGGGGGGCCGGGGGGAGAGAGAGGGGGGGCCGGGGGGAGAGAGAGGGGGGCCGGGGGCAGAGAGAGGGGGCCGGGGTCAGAGAGACGGGGGCCGTGGGCAGAGAGAGGGGGGCTGGGGGGAGAGAGAGGGGGGCCGGGGGGAGAAAGAGGGGGGCCGGGGGGAGAGAGAGGGGGGCCGGGGGGAGAGAGAGGGGGGCCGGTGGGAGAGAGAGGGGGGCGGGGGGGAGAGATAGGGGGGCCGGAGGCAGAGAGAGGGGGGGCGGGGGCAGAGAGAGGGGGGCCGGGGGCAGAGAGAGGGGGGCCAGGGGGAGAGAGAGGGGGGCCGGGGGCAGAGAGAGGGGGGACGGGGGCAGATAGAGGGGGCCCGGGGGCAGAGAGAGGGCGGCCGGGGGGAGAGAGAGGGGGGCCAGGGGGAGAGAGAGGGGGGCCGGGGGGAGAGAGAGAGGGGGCCGTGGGGAGAGAGAGGGGGGCCGGGGGGAGAGAGAGGGGGGCCGGGGGGAGAGAGAGGGGGGCCGGCAGGAGAGAGAGGGGGGCCGGCGGGAGAGAGAGGGGAGCCGGGGGGAGAGAGAGGGGGGCCGGCGGGAGAGAGAGGGGGGCCGGGGGGAGAGAGAGGGGGGCCGGCGGGAGAGAGAGGGGGGCCGGGGGGAGAGAGAGGGGGGCCGGTGGGAGAGAGAGGAGGGCCGGGGGGAGAGAGAGGGGGGCCGGCGGGAGAGAGAGGGGGGCCGGGGGGAGAGAGAGGGGGGCCGGGGGGAGAGAGAGGGGGGCCGGGGGCAGAGAGAGGGGGCCGGGGGCAGAGAGAGGGGGGCCGGGCACAGAGAGAGGGGGGCTGGGGGGAGAGAGAGGGGGGCCGGGGGGAGAGAGAGGGGGGCCGGGGGGAGAGAGTGAGGGGCCGGGGGGAGAGAGTGGGGGGCCGGGGGGATAGAGAGGGTGGCCGGGGGCAGAGAGAAGGGGGCCGGGGGGAGAGAGAGGGGGGCCGGGGGGAGAGAGGGGGGCTGGGGGGAGAGAGAGGGGAGCCAGGGGGAGAGAGAGGGGGGCCGGGGGGAGAGAGAGGGGGGCCGGGGGTAGAGAGAGGGGGGCCGGCGGGAGAGAGAGGGGGGCCGGCGGGAGAGAGAGGGGAGCCGGGGGGAGAGAGAGGGGGGCCGGCGGGAGAGAGAGGGGGGCCGGGGGGAGAGAGAGGGGGGCCGGCGGGAGAGAGAGGGGGGCCGGGGGGAGAGAGAGGGGGGCCGGGGGGAGAGAGAGGGGGGCCGGGGGGAGAGAGAGGGGGGCCGGCGGGAGAGAGAGGGGGGCCGGGGGGAGAGAGAGGGGGGGCCGGGGGGAGAGAGAGGGGGGCCAGGGGCAGAGAGAGGGGGCCGGGGGCAGAGAGACGGGGGCCGGGGGCAGAGAGAGGGGGGCTGGGGGGAGAGAGAGGGGGGCCGGGGGGAGAAAGAGGGGGGCCGGGGGGAGAGAGAGCGGGGCCGGGGGGAGAGAGAGGGGGGCCGGGGGGAGAGAGAGGGGGGCGGGGGGGAGAGATAGGGGGGCCGGAGGCAGAGAGAGGGGGGGCGGGGGCAGATAGAGGGGGGCCGGGGGCAGAGAGAGGGGGGCCAGCGGGAGAGAGAGGGGGGCCGCGGGCAGAGAGAGGGGGGACGGGGGCAGATAGAGGGGGCCCGGGGGCAGAGAGAGGGTGGCCGGGGGGAGAGAGAGGGGGGCCAGGGGGAGAGAGAGGGGGGCCGGGGGAAGAGAGAGAGGGGGTCGTGGGGAGAGAGAGGGGGGCCGGCGGGAGAGAGAGGGGAGCCGGGGGGAGAGAGAGGGGGGCCGGCGGGAGAGAGAGGGGGGCCGGGGGGAGAGAGAGGGGGGCCGGCGGGAGAGAGAGGGGGGTCGGGGGGAGAGAGAGGGGGGCCGGGGGAAGAGAGAGGGGGGCCGGGGGGAGAGAGAGGGGGGCCGGCGGGAGAGAGAGGGGGGCCAGGGGGAGAGAGAGGGGGGCCGGCAGGAGAGAGAGGGGGGCCGGGGGGAGAGAGAGGGGGGCCGGGGGGAGAGAGAGGGGGCCGGGGGGAGAGAGAGGGGGGCCGGCGGGAGAGAGAGGGGGGCCGGGGGGAGAGAGAGGGGGGCCGGGGGGAGAGAGAGGGGGGCCGGGGGCAGAGAGAGGGGGCCGGGGGCAGAGAGAGGGGGGCCGGGGGCAGAGAGAGGGGGGCTTGGGGGAGAGAGAGGGGGGCCGGGGGGAGAGAGAGGGGGGCCGGGGGGAGAGAGAGGGGGGCCGGGGGGAGAGAGAGGGGGGCTGGGGGGAGAGAGAGGGGGGCCGGGGGGAGAGAGAGGGGGGCCGGGGGGAGAGAGTGAGGGGCCGGGGGGAGCGAGTGGGGGGCCGGGGGGATAGAGATGGTGGCCGGGGGCAGAGAGAAGGGGGCCGGGGGGAGAGAGAAGGGGGCCGGGGGGAGAGAGGGGGGCTGGGGGGAGAGAGAGGGTTGCCAGGGGGAGAGAGAGGGGGGCCGGGGGGAGAGAGAGGGGGGCCGGGGAGAGAGAGAGGGGGGCCGGCAGGAGAGAGAGGGGGGCCGGCGGGAGAGAGAGGGGAGCCGGGGGGAGAGAGAGGGGGGCCGGCGGGAGAGAGAGGGGGGCCGGGGGGAGAGAGAGGGGGGCCGGCGGGAGAGAGAGGGGGGCCGGGGGGAGAGATAGGGGGGCCGGGGGGAGAGAGAGGGGGGCCGGGGGGAGAGAGAGGGGGGCCGGCGGGAGAGAGAGGGGGGCCGGGGGGAGAGAGAGGGGGGGCCGGGGGGAGAGAGAGGGGGGCCGGGGCAGAGAGAGGGGGCCGGGGGCAGAGAGACGGGGGCCGGGGGCAGAGAGAGGGGGGCTGGGGGGAGAGAGAGGGGGGCCGGGGGGAGAAAGAGGGGGGCTGGGGGGAGAGAGAGGGGGGCCGGGGGGAGAGAGAGGGGGGCCGGGGGGAGAGAGAGGGGGGCGGGGGGGAGAGATAGGGGGGCCGGAGGCAGAGAGAGGGGGGGCGGGGGCAGAGAGAGGGGGGCCGGGGGCAGAGAGAGGGGGGCCAGGGGGAGAGAGAGGGGGGCCGGGGGCAGAGAGAGGGGGGATGGGGGCAGATAGAGGGGGCCCGGGGGCAGAGAGAGGGCGGCCGGGGGGAGAGAGAGGGGGGCCAGGGGGAGAGAGAGGGGGGCCGGGGGGAGAGAGAGAGGGGGCCGTGGGGAGAGAGAGGGGGGCCGGCGGGAGAGAGAGGGGAGCCGGGGGGAGAGAGAGGGGGGCCGGCGGGAGAGAGAGGAGGGCCGGGGGCAGAGAGAGGGGGCCGGGGGCAGAGAGACGGGGGCCGGGGGCAGAGAGAGGGGGGCTGGGGGGAGAGAGAGGGGGGCCGGGGGGAGAAATAGGGGGGCTGGGGAGAGAGAGAGGGGGGCCGGGGGGAGAGAGAGGGGGGCCGGGGGGAGAGAGAGGGGGGCGGGGGGGAGAGATAGGGGGGCCGGAGGCAGAGAGAGGGGGGGCGGGGGCAGAGAGAGGGGGGCCGGGGGCAGAGAGAGGGGGGCCAGGGGGAGAGAGAGGGGGGCCGGGGGGAGAGAGAGGGGGGCCGGGGGGAGAGAGAGGGGGGCGGGGGGGAGAGATAGGGGGGCCGGAGGCAGAGAGAGGGGGGGCGGGGGCAGAGAGAGGGGGGCCGGGGGCAGAGAGAGGGGGGCCGGGGGAGAGAGAGGGGGGCCGGGGGCAGAGAGAGGGGGGACGGGGGCAGATAGAGGGGGCCCGGGGGCAGAGAGAGGGCGGCCGGGGGGAGAGAGAGGGGGGCCGGTGGGAGAGAGAGGGGGGCCGGGGGGAGAGTGAGGGGGGCCGGCGGGAGAGAGAGGGGGGCCGGGGGGAGAGAGAGGGGGGCCGGGGGGAGAGAGAGGGGGGGCGGGGGCAGAGAGAGGGGGCCGGGGGCAGAGAGAGGGGGGCCGGGGGCAGAGAGAGGGGGGCTGGGGGGAGAGAGAGGGGGCCGGGGGGAGAGAGAGGGGGGCCGGGGGGAGAGAGTGAGGGGCCGGGGGGAGAGAGAGGGGGGCCGGGGGGATAGAGAGGGTGGCCGGGGGTAGAGAGAGGGGGGCCGGGGGGAGAGAGAGGGGGGCCGGGGGGAGAGAGGGGGGCTGGGGGGAGAGAGAGGGGAGCCAGGGGGAGAGAGAGGGGGCCGGGGGGAGAGAGAGGGGGTCGGGGGGAGAGAGAGGGGGGCCGGCGGGAGAGAGAGGGGGACCGGCGGGAGAGAGAGGGGAGCCGGGGGGAGAGAGAGGGGGGCCGGCGGGAGAGAGAGGGGGGCCGGGGGGAGAGAGAGGGGGGCTGGCGGGAGAGAGAGGGGGGCCGGGGGGAGAGAGAGGGGGGCCGGGGGGAGAGAGAGGGGGGCCGGCGGGAGAGAGAGGGGGGCCGGGGGGAGAGAGAGGGGGGGCCGGGGGGAGAGAGAGGGGGGCCGGGGGCAGAGAGAGGGGGCCGGGGGCAGAGAGACGGGGGCCGGGGGCAGAGAGAGGGGGGCTGGGGGGAGAGAGAGGGGGGCCGGGGGGAGAAAGAGGGGGGCCGGGGGGAGAGAGAGGGGGGCCGGGGGGAGAGAGAGGGGGGCCGGTGGGAGAGAGAGGGGGGCGGGGGGGAGAGATAGGGGGGCCGGAGGCAGAGAGAGGGGGGGCGGGGGCAGAGAGAGGGGGGCCGGGGGCAGAGAGAGGGGGGCCAGGGGGAGAGAGAGGGGGGCCGGGGGCAGAGAGAGGGGGGACGGGGGCAGATAGAGGGGGCCCGGGGGCAGAGAGAGGGCGGCCGGGGGGAGAGAGAGGGGGGCCAGGGGGAGAGAGAGGGGGGCCGGGGGGAGAGAGAGAGGGGGCCGTGGGGAGAGAGAGGGGGGCCGGGGGGAGAGAGAGGGGGGCCGGCAGGAGAGAGAGGGGGGCCGGCGGGAGAGAGAGGGGAGCCGGGGGGAGAGAGAGGGGGGCCAGCGGGAGAGAGAGGGGGGCCGGGGGGAGAGAGAGGGGGGCCGGCGGGAGAGAGAGGGGGGCCGGGGGGAGAGAGAGGGGGGCCGGTGGGAGAGAGAGGAGGGCCGGGGGGAGAGAGAGGGGGGCCGGCGGGAGAGAGAGGGGGGCCGGGGGGAGAGAGAGGGGGGCCGGGGGGAGAGAGAGGGGGGCCGGGGGCAGAGAGAGGGGGCCGGGGGCAGAGAGAGGGGGGCCGGGCACAGAGAGAGGGGGGCTGGGGGGAGAGAGAGGGGGGCCGGGGGGAGAGAGAGGGGGGCCGGGGGGAGAGAGTGAGGGGCCGGGGGGGAGAGAGTGGGGGGCCGGGGGGATAGAGAGGGTGGCCGGGGGCAGAGAGAAGGGGGCCGGGGGGAGAGAGAGGGGGGCCGGGGGGAGAGAGGGGGGCTGGGGGGAGAGAGAGGGGAGCCAGGGGGAGAGAGAGGGGGGCCGGGGGGAGAGAGAGGGGGGCCGGGGGTAGAGAGAGGGGGGCTGGGGGGAGAGAGAGGGGGGCCGGGGGGAGAAAGAGGGGGGCCGGGGGGAGAGAGAGGAGGGCCGGAGGGAGAGAGAGGGGGGCCGGTGGGAGAGAGAGGGGGGCGGGGGGGAGAGATAGGGGGGCCGGAGGCAGAGAGAGGGGGGGCGGGGGCAGAGAGAGGGGGGCCGTGGGCAGAGAGAGGGGGGCCAGGGGGAGAGAGAGGGGGGCCGGGGGCAGAGAGAGGGGGGACGGGGGCAGATAGAGGGGGCCCGGGGGCAGAGAGAGGGCGGCCGGGGGGAGAGAGAGGGGGGCCAGGGGGAGAGAGAGGGGGGCCGGGGGGAGAGAGAGAGGGGGCCGTGGGGAGAGAGAGGGGGGCCGGGGGGAGAGAGAGGGGGGCCAGGAGGAGAGAGAGGGGGGCCGGCAGGAGAGAGAGGGGGGCCAGCGGGAGAGAGAGGGGAGCCGGGGGGAGAGAGAGGGGGGCCGGCGGGAGAGAGAGGGGGGCCGGGGGGAGAGAGAGGGGGGCCGGCGGGAGAGAGAGGGGGGCCGGGGGGAGAGAGAGGGGGGCCGGTGGGAGAGAGAGGAGGGCCGGGGGGAGAGAGAGGGGGGCCGGCGGGAGAGAGAGGGGGGCCGGGGGGAGAGAGAGGGGGGCCGGGGGAGAGAGAGGGGGGCCGGGGGCAGAGAGAGGGGGCCGGGGGCAGAGAGAGGGGGGCAGGGCACAGAGAGAGGGGGCTGGGGGGAGAGAGAGGGGGGCCGGGGGGAGAGAGAGGGGGGCCGGGGGGAGAGAGTGAGGGGCCGGGGGGAGAGAGTGGGGGGCCGGGGGGATAGAGAGGGTGGCCGGGGGCAGAGAGAAGGGGGCCGGGGGGAGAGAGAGGGGGGCCGGGGGGAGAGAGGGGGGCTGGGGGGAGAGAGAGGGGAGCCAGGGGGAGAGAGAGGGGGGCCGGGGGGAGAGAGAGGGGGGCCGGGGGTAGAGAGAGGGGGGCCGGCGGGAGAGAGAGGGGGGCCGGCGGGAGAGAGAGGGGAGCCGGGGGGAGAGAGAGGGGGGCCGGCGGGAGAGAGAGGGGGGCCGGGGGGAGAGAGAGGGGGGCCGGCGGGAGAGAGAGGGGGGCCGGGGGGAGAGAGAGGGGGGCCGGGGGGAGAGAGAGGGGGGCCGGGGGGAGAGAGAGGGGGGCCGGGGGGAGAGAGAGGGGGGCCGGCGGGAGAGAGAGGGGGGCCGGGGGGAGAGAGAGGGGGGGCCGGGGGGAGAGAGAGGGGGGCCAGGGGCAGAGAGAGGGGGCCGGGGGCAGAGAGACGGGGGCCGGGGGCAGAGAGAGGGGGGCTGGGGGGAGAGAGAGGGGGGCCGGGGGGAGAAAGAGGGGGGCCGGGGGGAGAGAGAAGGGGGCCGGGGGGAGAGAGAGGGGGGCGGGGGGGAGAGATAGGGGGGCCGGAGGCAGAGAGAGGGGGGGCGGGGGCAGAGAGAGGGGGGCCGGGGGCAGAGAGAGGGGGGCCAGGGGGAGAGAGAGGGGGGCCGGGGGCAGAGAGAGGGGGGACGGGGGCAGATAGAGGGGGCCCGGGGGCAGAGAGAGGGCGGCCGGGGGGAGAGAGAGGGGGGCCAGGGGAGAGAGAGGGGGGCCGGGGGAAGAGAGAGAGGGGGTCGTGGGGAGAGAGAGGGGGGCCGGCGGGAGAGAGAGGGGAGCCGGGGGGAGAGAGAGGGGGGCCGGCGGGAGAGAGAGGGGGGCCGGGGGGAGAGAGAGGGGGGCCGGCGGGAGAGAGAGGGGGGTCGGGGGGAGAGAGAGGGGGGCCGGGGGAAGAGAGAGGGGGGCCGGGGGGAGAGAGAGGGGGGCCGGCGGGAGAGAGAGGGGGGCCAGGGGGAGAGAGAGGGGGGCCGGCAGGAGAGAGAGGGGGGCCGGGGGGAGAGAGAGGGGGGCCGGGGGGAGAGAGAGGGGGCCGGGGGGAGAGAGAGGGGGGCCGGCGGGAGAGAGAGGGGGGCCGGGGGGAGAGAGAGGGGGGCCGGCGGGAGAGAGAGGGGGGCCGGGGGCAGAGAGAGGGGGCCGGGGGCAGAGAGAGGGGGGCCGGGGGCAGAGAGAGGGGGGCTTGGGGGGAGAGAGAGGGGGGCCGGGGGGAGAGAGAGGGGGGCCGGGGGGAGAGAGAGGGGGGCCGGGGGGAGAGAGAGGGGGGCTGGGGTGAGAGAGAGGGGGGCCGGGGGGAGAGAGAGGGGGGACGGGGGGAGAGAGTGAGGGGCCGGGGGGAGCGAGTGGGGGGCCGGGGGGATAGAGATGGTGGCCGGGGGCAGAGAGAAGGGGGCCGGGGGGAGAGAGAGGGGGGCCGGGGGGAGAGAGGGGGGCTGGGGGGAGAGAGAGGGTTGCCAGGGGGAGAGAGAGGGGGGCCGGGGGGAGAGAGAGGGGGGCCGGGGGGAGAGAGAGGGGGGCCGGCAGGAGAGAGAGGGGGGCCGGCGGGAGAGAGAGGGGAGCCGGGGGGAGAGAGAGGGGGGCCGGCGGGAGAGAGAGGGGGGCCGGGGGGAGAGAGAGGGGGGCCGGCGGGAGAGAGAGGGGGGCCGGGGGGAGAGAGAGGGGGGCCGGGGGGAGAGAGAGGGTGGCCGGGGGGAGAGAGAGGGGGGCCGGCGGGAGAGAGAGGGGGGCCGGGGGGAGAGAGAGGGGGGGCCGGGGGGAGAGAGAGGGGGGCCGGGGGCAGAGAGAGGGGGCCGGGGGCAGAGAGACGGGGGCCGGGGGCAGAGAGAGGGGGGCTGGGGGGAGAGAGAGGGGGGCCGGGGGGAGAAAGAGGGGGGCTGGGGGGAGAGAGAGGGGGCCGGGGGGAGAGAGAGGGGGGCCGGGGGGAGAGAGAGGGGGCGGGGGGAGAGATAGGGGGGCCGGAGGCAGAGAGAGGGGGGGCGGGGGCAGAGAGAGGGGGGCCGGGGGCAGAGAGAGGGGGGCCAGGGGGAGAGAGAGGGGGGCCGGGGCAGAGAGAGGGGGGATGGGGGCAGATAGAGGGGGCCCGGGGGCAGAGAGAGGGCGGCCGGGGGGAGAGAGAGGGGGGCCAGGGGGAGAGAGAGGGGGGCCGGGGGGAGAGAGAGAGGGGGCCGTGGGGAGAGAGAGGGGGGCCGGCGGGAGAGAGAGGGGAGCCGGGGGGAGAGAGAGGGGGGCCGGCGGGAGAGAGAGGGGGGCCGGGGCAGAGAGAGGGGGCCGGGGGCAGAGAGACGGGGGCCGGGGGCAGAGAGAGGGGGGCTGGGGGGAGAGAGAGGGGGGCCGGGGGGAGAAATAGGGGGGCTGGGGGGAGAGAGAGGGGGGCCGGGGGGAGAGAGAGGGGGGCCGGGGGGAGAGAGAGGGGGGGCGGGGGGGAGAGATAGGGGGGCCGGAGGCAGAGAGAGGGGGGGCGGGGGCAGAGAGAGGGGGGCCGCGGGCAGAGAGAGGGGGGCCAGGGGGAGAGAGAGGGGGGCCGGGGGGAGAGAGAGGGGGGCCGGGGGGAGAGAGAGGGGGGCGGGGGGGAGAGATAGGGGGGCCGGAGGCAGAGAGAGGGGGGGCGGGGGCAGAGAGAGGGGGGCCGGGGGCAGAGAGAGGGGGGCCAGGGGGAGAGAGAGGGGGGCCGGGGGCAGAGAGAGGGGGGATGGGGGCAGATAGAGGGGGCCCGGGGGCAGAGAGAGGGCGGCCGGGGGGAGAGAGAGGGGTGCCAGCTGGAGAGAGAGGGGGGCCGGGGGGAGAGAGAGAGGGGGCCGTGGGGAGAGAGAGGGGGGCCGGCGGGAGAGAGAGGGGAGCCGGGGGGAGAGAGAGGGGGGCCGGCGGGAGAGAGAGGGGGGCCGGGGGGAGAGAGAGGGGGGCCGGCGGGAGAGAGAGGGGGGCCGGGGGCACAGAGAGGGGGGTCAGGGGGAGAGAGAGGGGGCCGGGGGCAGAGAGAGGCGGGACGGGGGTAGATAGAGGGGGCCCGGGGCAGAGAGAGGGGGGCCGGGGGGAGAGAGAGGGGGGCCAGGGGGAGAGAGAGGGGGGCCGGGGGGAGAGAGAGGGGGGCCGGGGGGAGAGAGAGGGGGGCCGGCGGGAGAGAGAGGGGGGCCGGCGGGAGAGAGACGGGAGCCGGGGGGAGAGAGAGGGGGGCCGGCGGGAGAGAGAGGGGGGCCGGGGGGAGAGAGAGGGGGGCCGGCGGGAGAGAGAGGGGGGCCGGGGGGAGAGAGAGGGGGGCCGGGGGGAGAGAGAGGGGGGCCGGGGGGAGAGAGAGGGGGGCCGGCGGGAGAGAGAGGGGGGCCGGGGGGAGAGAGAGGGGGGCCGGCGGGAGAGAGAGGGGGGCCGGGGGGAAAGAGAGGGGGGCCGGGGAGAGAGAGAGGGGGGCCGGGGGCAGAGAGAGGGGGCCGGGGGCAGAGAGAGGGGGGCCGGGGGCAGAGAGAGGGGGGCTAGGGGGAGAGAGAGGGGGGCCGGGGGGAGAGAGAGAGGGGGGCCGGGGGGAGAGAGAGGGGGGCCGGGGGGAGAGATAGGGGGGCCGGAGGCAGAGAGAGGGGGGCCGGGGGCAGAGAGAGGGGGGCCGGGGGCAGAGAGAGTGGCGCCAGGGGGAGAGAGAGGGGGGCCGGGGGCAGAGAGAGGGGGGACGGGGGCAGATAGAGGGGGCCCGGGGGCAGAGAGAGGGGGGCCGGGGGGAGAGAGAGGGGGGCCGCGGGGAGAGAGAGGGGGCCGGGGGAGAGAGAGGGGGGCCGGGGCGAGAGAGAGGGGGGCCGGTGGGAGAGAAAGAGGGGCCGGGGGGAGAGAGAGGGGGGCCGGGGTGAGAGAGAGGGCGGCCGGGGGGAGAGATGGGGGGGCCGGGGTGAGAGAGAGGGTGGCCGGGGAGAGAGAGGGGGGCCGGGGGGAGAGAGAGGGGGGCCGGGGGCAGAGAGAGGGGGGCCGGGGGCAGAGAGAGGGGGGCTGGGGGGAGAGAGAGGGGGGCCGGGGGGAGAGAGAGGGGGGCCGGGGGGAGAGAGAGGGGGGCCGGGGGGAGAGAGAGGGGGGCCGGGGGGAGAGATAGGGGGGCCGGAGGCAGAGAGAGGGGGGCCGGGGGCAGAGAGAGGGGGGCCGGGGGCAGAGATAGTGGGGCCAGGGGGAAAGAGAGGGGGGCCGGGGGCAGAGAGAGGGGGGACGGGGGCAGATAGAGGGGGCCCGGGGGCAGAGAGAGGGGGGCCGGGGGGAGAGAGAGGGGGGCCGCGGGGAGAGAGAGGGGGCCGGGGGGAGAGAGAGGGGGGCCGGGGCGAGAGAGAGGGGGGCCGGTGGGAGAGAAAGAGGGGCCGGGGGGAGAGAGAGGGGGGCCGGGGTGAGAGAGAGGGCGGCCGGGGGGAGAGAGAGGGGGGCCGGGGTGAGAGAGAGGGGGGCCGGGGAGAGAGAGGGGGGCCGGGGGGAGAGAGAGGGGGGCCGGGGGCAGAGAGAGGGGGGCCGCGTGCAGAGAGAGGGGGGCCGGGGGCAGAGAGAGGGGGGCCGGGAAGAGAGAGAGGGGGGCCGGGGGGAGAGAGAGGGGGGCCGGGGGGAGAGAGAGTGGGCCGGGGGGAGAGAGAAGGGGGCCGGGGGGAGAGAGAGGGGGGCCGGCGGGAGAGAGAGGGGGGCCGGCGAGAGAGAGAGTGGGGCCAGGGGAGAGAGAGGGGGGCCGGGGGGAGAGAGAGGGGGGCCGGGGGGAGAGAGAGGGGGGCCGGTGGGAGAGAGAGGAGGGCCGGGGGGAGAGAGAGGGGGGCCGGCGGGAGAGAGAGGGGGGCCGGGGGGAGAGAGAGGGGGGCCGGGGGGAGAGAGAGGGGGGCCGGGGGCAGAGAGAGGGGGCCGGGGGCAGAGAGAGGGGGGCCGGGCACAGAGAGAGGGGGGCTGGGGGGAGAGAGAGGGGGGCCGGGGGGAGAGAGAGGGGGGCCGGGGGGAGAGAGTGAGGGGCCGGGGGGAGAGAGTGGGGGGCCGGGGGGATAGAGAGGGTGGCCGGGGGCAGAGAGAAGGGGGCCGGGGGGAGAAAGAAGGGGGCCGGGGGGAGAGAGGGGGGCTGGGGGGAGAGAGAGGGGAGCCAGGGGGAGAGAGAGGGGGGCCGGGGGGAGAGAGAGGGGGGCCGGGGGTAGAGAGAGGGGGGCTGGGGGGAGAGAGAGGGGGGCCGGGGGGAGAAAGAGGGGGGCCGGGGGGAGAGAGAGGGGGGCCGGAGGGAGAGAGAGGGGGGCCGGTGGGAGAGAGAGGGGGGCGGGGGGGAGAGATAGGGGGGCCGGAGGCAGAGAGAGGGGGGGCGGGGGCAGAGAGAGGGGGGCCGTGGGCAGAGAGAGGGGGGCCAGGGGGAGAGAGAGGGGGGCCGGGGGCAGAGAGAGGGGGGACGGGGGCAGATAGAGGGGGCCCGGGGGCAGAGAGAGGGCGGCCGGGGGGAGAGAGAGGGGGGCCAGGGGGAGAGAGAGGGGGGCCGGGGGGAGAGAGAGAGGGGGCCGTGGGGAGAGAGAGGGGGGCCGGGGGGAGAGAGAGGGGGGCCGGGGGGAGAGAGAGGGGGGCCGGCAGGAGAGAGAGGGGGGACGGCGGGAGAGAGAGGGGAGCCGGGGGGAGAGAGAGGGGGGCCGGCGGGAGAGAGAGGGGGGCCGGGGGGAGAGAGAGGGGGGCCGGCGGGAGAGAGAGGGGGGCCGGGGGGAGAGAGAGGGGGGCCGGTGGGAGAGAGAGGAGGGCCGGGGGGAGAGAGAGGGGGGCCGGCGGGAGAGAGAGGGGGGCCGGGGGGAGAGAGAGGGGGGCCGGGGGGAGAGAGAGGGGGGCCGGGGGCAGAGAGAGGGGGCCGGGGGCAGAGAGAGGGGGGCAGGGCACAGAGAGAGGGGGGCTGGGGGGAGAGAGAGGGGGGCCGGGGGGAGAGAGAGGGGGGCCGGGGGGAGAGAGTGAGGGGCCGGGGGGAGAGAGTGGGGGGCCGGGGGGATAGAGAGGGTGGCCGGGGGCAGAGAGAAGGGGGCCGGGGGGAGAGAGAGGGGGGCCGGGGGGAGAGAGGGGGGCTGGGGGGAGAGAGAGGGGAGCCAGGGGGAGAGAGAGGGGGGCCGGGGGGAGAGAGAGGGGGGCCGGGGGTAGAGAGAGGGGGGCCGGCGGGAGAGAGAGGGGGGCCGGCGGGAGAGAGAGGGGAGCCGGGGGGAGAGAGAGGGGGGCCGGCGGGAGAGAGAGGGGGGCCGGGCGGAGAGAGAGGGGGGCCGGCGGGAGAGAGAGGGGGGCCGGGGGGAGAGAGAGGGGGGCCGGGGGGAGAGAGAGGGGGGCCGGGGGGAGAGAGAGGGGGGCCGGGGGGAGAGAGAGGGGGGCCGGCGGGAGAGAGAGGGGGGCCGGGGGGAGAGAGAGGGGGGGCCGGGGGGAGAGAGAGGGGGGCCAGGGGCAGAGAGAGGGGGCCGGGGGCAGAGAGACGGGGGCCGGGGGCAGAGAGAGGGGGGCTGGGGGGAGAGAGAGGGGGGCCGGGGGGAGAAAGAGGGGGGCCGGGGGGAGAGAGAGGGGGGCCGGGGGGAGAGAGAGGGGGGCCGGGGGAGAGAGAGTGGGGGGCGGGGGGGAGAGATAGGGGGGCCGGAGGCAGAGAGAGGGGGGGCGGGGGCAGAGAGAGGGGGGCCGGGGGCAGAGAGAGGGGGGCCAGGGGGAGAGAGAGGGGGGCCGGGGGCAGAGAGAGGGGGGACGGGGGCAGATAGAGGGGGCCCGGGGGCAGAGAGAGGGCGGCCGGGGGGAGAGAGAGGGGGGCCAGGGGGAGAGAGAGGGGGGCCGGGGGAAGAGAGAGAGGGGGTCGTGGGGAGAGAGAGGGGGGCCGGCGGGAGAGAGAGGGGAGCCGGGGGGAGAGAGAGGGGGGTCGGCGGGAGAGAGAGGGGGGCCGGGGGGAGAGAGAGGGGGGCCGGCGGGAGAGAGAGGGGGGTCGGAGGGAGAGAGAGGGGGGCCGGGGGAAGAGAGAGGGGGGCCGGGGGGAGAGAGAGGGGGGCCGGCGGGAGAGAGAGGGGGGCCAGGGGGAGAGAGAGGGGGGCCGGCAGGAGAGAGAGGGGGGCCGGGGGGAGAGAGAGGGGGGCCGGGGGGAGAGAGAGGGGGCCGGGGGGAGAGAGAGGGGGGCCGGCGGGAGAGAGAGGGGGGCCGGGGGGAGAGAGAGGGGGGCCGGCGGGAGAGAGAGGGGGGCCGGGGGCAGAGAGAGGGGGCCGGGGGCAGAGAGAGGGGGGCCGGGGGCAGAGAGAGGGGGGCTTGGGGGAGAGAGAGGGGGGCCGGGGGGAGAGAGAGGGGGGCCGGGTGGAGAGAGAGGGGGGCCGGGGGGAGTGAGAGGGGGGCTGGGGTGAGAGAGAGGGGGGCCGGGGGGAGAGAGAGGGGGGCCGGGGGGAGAGAGTGAGGGGCCGGGGGGAGCGAGTGGGGGGCCGGGGGGATAGAGATGGTGGCCGGGGGCAGAGAGAAGGGGGCCGGGGGGAGAGAGAGGGGGGCCGGGGGGAGAGAGGGGGGCTGGGGGGAGAGAGAGGGTTGCCAGGGGGAGAGAGAGGGGGGCCGGGGGGAGAGAGAGGGGGGCCGGGGGGAGAGAGAGGGGGGCCGGCAGGAGAGAGAGGGGGGCCGGCGGGAGAGAGAGGGGAGCCGGGGGGAGAGAGAGGGGGGCCGGCGGGAGAGAGAGGGGGGCCGGGGGGAGAGAGAGGGGGGCCGGCGGGAGAGAGAGGGGGGCCGGGGGGAGAGAGAGGGGGGCCGGGGGGAGAGAGAGGGTGGCCGGGGGGAGAGAGAGGGGGGCCGGCGGGAGAGAGAGGGGGGCCGGGGGGAGAGAGAGGGGGGGCCGGGGGGAGAGAGAGGGGGGCCGGGGGCAGAGAGAGGGGGCCGGGGGCAGAGAGACGGGGGCCGGGGGCAGAGAGAGGGGGGCTGGGGGGAGAGAGAGGGGTGGCCGGGGGGAGAAAGAGGGGGGCTGGGGGGAGAGAGAGGGGGGCCGGGGGGAGAGAGAGGGGGGCCGGGGGGAGAGAGAGGGGGGCGGGGGGGAGAGATAGGGGGGCCGGAGGCAGAGAGAGGGGGGGCGGGGGCAGAGAGAGGGGGGCCGGGGGCAGAGAGAGGGGGGCCAGGGGGAGAGAGAGGGGGGCCGGGGGCAGAGAGAGGGGGGATGGGGGCAGATAGAGGGGGCCCGGGGGCAGAGAGAGGGCGGCCGGGGGGAGAGAGAGGGGGGCCAGGGGGAGAGAGAGGGGGGCCGGGGGGAGAGAGAGAGGGGGCCGTGGGGAGAGAGAGGGGGGCCGGCGGGAGAGAGAGGGGAGCCGGGGGGAGAGAGAGGGGGGCCGGCGGGAGAGAGAGGGGGGCCGGGGGCAGAGAGAGGGGGCCGGGGGCAGAGAGACGGGGGCCGGGGGCAGAGAGAGGGGGGCTGGGGGGAGAGAGAGGGGGGCCGGGGGGAGAAATAGGGGGGCTGGGGGGAGAGAGAGGGGGGCCGGGGGGAGAGAGAGGGGGGCCGGGGGGAGAGAGAGGGGGGCGGGGGGGAGAGATAGGGGGGCCGGAGGCAGAGAGAGGGGGGCGGGGGCAGAGAGAGGGGGGCCGCGGGCAGAGAGAGGGGGGCCAGGGGGAGAGAGAGGGGGGCCGGGGGGAGAGAGAGGGGGGCCGGGGGGAGAGAGAGGGGGGCGGGGGGGAGAGATAGGGGGGCCGGAGGCAGAGAGAGGGGGGGCGGGGGCAGAGAGAGGGGGGCCGGGGGCAGAGAGAGGGGGGCCAGGGGGAGAGAGAGGGGGGCCGGGGGCAGAGAGAGGGGGGATGGGGGCAGATAGAGGGGGCCCGGGGGCAGAGAGAGGGCGGCCGGGGGGAGAGAGAGGGGTGCCAGCGGGAGAGAGAGGGGGGCCGGGGGGAGAGAGAGAGGGGGCCATGGGGAGAGAGAGGGGGGCCGGCGGGAGAGAGAGGGGAGCCGGGGGGAGAGAGAGGGGGGCCGGCGGGAGAGAGAGGGGGGCCGGGGGGAGAGAGAGGGGGGCCGGCGGGAGAGAGAGGGGGGCCGGGGGCACAGAGAGGGGGGTCAGGGGGAGAGAGAGGGGGGCCGGGGGCAGAGAGAGGCGGGACGGGGGTAGATAGAGGGGGCCCGGGGGCAGAGAGAGGGGGGCCGGGGGGAGAGAGAGGGGGGCCAGGGGGAGAGAGAGGGGGGCCGGGGGGAGAGAGAGGGGGGCCGGGGGGAGAGAGAGGGGGGCCGGCGGGAGAGAGAGGGGGGCCGGCGGGAGAGAGACGGGAGCCGGGGGGAGAGAGAGGGGGGCCGGCGGGAGAGAGAGGGGGGCCGGGGGGAGAGAGAGGGGGGCCGGCGGGAGAGAGAGGGGGGCCGTGGGGAGAGAGAGGGGGGCCGGGGGGAGAGAGAGGGGGGCCGGGGGGAGAGAGAGGGGGGCCGGCGGGAGAGAGAGGGGGGCCGGGGGGAGAGAGAGGGGGGCCGGCGGGAGAGAGAGGGGGGCCGGGGGGAAAGAGAGGGGGGCCGGGGAGAGAGAGAGGGGGGCCGGGGGCAGAGAGAGGGGGCCGGGGGCAGAGAGAGGGGGGCCGGGGGCAGAGAGAGGGGGGCTGGGGGGAGAGAGAGGGGGGCCGGAGGGAGAGAGAGGGGGGCCGGGGGGAGAGAGAGGGGGGCCGGGGGGAGAGAGAGGGGGGCCGGGGGGAGAGATAGGGGGGCCGGAGGCAGAGAGAGGGGGGCCGGGGGCAGAGAGAGGGGGGCCGGGGGCAGAGAGAGTGGCGCCAGGGGGAGAGAGAGGGGGGCCGGGGGCAGAGAGAGGGGGGACGGGGGCAGATAGAGGGGGCCCGGGGGCAGAGAGAGGGGGGCCGGGGGGAGAGAGAGGGGGGCCGCGGGGAGAGAGAGGGGGCCGGGGGGAGAGAGAGGGGGGCCGGGGCGAGAGAGAGGGGGGCCGGTGGGAGAGAAAGAGGGGCCGGGGGGAGAGAGAGGGGGGCCGGGGTGAGAGAGAGGGCGGCCGGGGGGAGAGAGAGGGGGGCCGGGGTGAGAGAGAGGGGGGCCGGGGAGAGAGAGGGGGGCCGGGGGGAGAGAGAGGGGGGCCGGGGGCAGAGAGAGGGGGGCCGGGGGCAGAGAGAGGGGGGCTGGGGGGAGAGAGAGGGGGGCCGGGGGGAGAGAGAGGGGGGCCGGGGGGAGAGAGAGGGGGGCCGGGGGGAGAGAGAGGGGGGCCGGGGGGAGAGATAGGGGGGCCGGAGGCAGAGAGAGGGGGGCCGGGGGCAGAGAGAGGGGGGCCGGGGGCAGAGATAGTGGGGCCAGGGGGAAAGAGAGGGGGGCCGGGGGCAGAGAGAGGGGGGACGGGGGCAGATAGAGGGGGCCCGGGGGCAGAGAGAGGGGGGCCGGGGGGAGAGAGAGGGGGGCCGCGGGGAGAGAGAGGGGGCCGGGGGGAGAGAGAGGGGGGCCGGGGCGAGAGAGAGGGGGGCCGGTGGGAGAGAAAGAGGGGCCGGGGGGAGAGAGAGGGGGGCCGGGGTGAGAGAGAGGGCGGCCGGGGGGAGAGAGAGGGGGGCCGGGGTGAGAGAGAGGGGGGCCGGGGAGAGAGAGGGGGGCCGGGGGGAGAGAGAGGGGGGCCGGGGGCAGAGAGAGGGGGGCCGCGTGCAGAGAGAGGGGGGCCGGGGGCAGAGAGAGGGGGGCCGGGAAGAGAGAGAGGGGGGCCGGGGGGAGAGAGAGGGGGGCCGGGGGGAGAGAGAGTGGGGCCGGCGGGAGAGAGAGGGGGGCCGGCGAGAGAGAGAGGGGGGCCGGGGGGAGAGAGAGGGGGGCCGGCGGGAGAGAGAGGGGGGCCGGCGAGAGAGAGAGTGGGGCCAGGGGGAGAGAGAGGGGGGTTGGGGGGAGAGAGAGGGGGTCCGGGGATGAGAGAGAGGGAGGCCCGGAGGCAGAGAGAGGGGGGCGGGCGGCAGAGAGAGGTGGGCCTGGGGCAGAGAGAGGGGGGCCGGGGGGAGAGAGAGGGGGCCGGGGGCAGAGAGAGGGGGGCTGGGGGCAGAGAGAGGGGGGCCGAGGGCAGAGAGAGGGGGGCCGGGGGCAGAGAGAGGGGGGCCGGGGGGATAGAGAGGGGGGCTGCGGGGAGAGAGAGGGGGCCAGGGGGAGAGAGAGGGGGGCCGGGGCTAGAGAGAGGGGGGCCGGTGGGAGAGAGAGGGGTCCGTGGGGAGAGAGAAGGGTGCCTTGGAGAGAGAGGGGGGCGGTGGAGAGAGAGGGGGGCCGTGGGGAGAGAGAGGGGGCCGGGGGCAGAGAGACGGGGGCCGGGGGCAGAGAGAGGGGGGCTGGGGGGAGAGAGAGGGGGGCCGGGGGGAGAAATAGGGGGGCTGGGGGGAGAGAGAGGGGGCCAGGGGGAGAGAGAGGGGGGCCGGGGCTAGAGAGAGGGGGGCCGGTGGGAGAGAGAGGGGTCCGTGGGGAGAGAGAAGGGTGCCTTGGAGAGAGAGGGGGCCGGCGGGAGAGAGAGGGGGGCCGGGGGCAGAGAGAGGGGGCCGGGGGCAGAGAGACGGGGGCCGGGGGCAGAGAGAGGGGGGCTGGGGGGAGAGAGAGGGGGGCCGGGGGGAGAAATAGGGGGGCTGGGGGGAGAGAGAGGGGGGCCGGGGGGAGAGAGAGGGGGGCCGGGGGGAGAGAGAGGGGGGCGGGGGGAGAGATAGGGGGGCCGGAGGCAGAGAGAGGGGGGGCGGGGGCAGAGAGAGGGGGGCCGCGGGCAGAGAGAGGGGGGCCAGGGGAGAGAGAGGGGGGCCGGGGGAGAGAGAGGGGGGCCGGGGGGAGAGAGAGGGGGGCGGGGGGGAGAGATAGGGGGGCCGGAGGCAGAGAGAGGGGGGGCGGGGGCAGAGAGAGGGGGGCCGGGGGCAGAGAGAGGGGGGCCAGGGGGAGAGAGAGGGGGGCCGGGGGCAGAGAGAGGGGGGATGGGGGCAGATAGAGGGGGCCCGGGGGCAGAGAGAGGGCGGCCGGGGGGAGAGAGAGGGGTGCCAGCGGGAGAGAGAGGGGGGCCGGGGGGAGAGAGAGAGGGGGCCATGGGGAGAGAGAGGGGGGCCGGCGGGAGAGAGAGGGGAGCCGGGGGGAGAGAGAGGGGGGCCGGCGGGAGAGAGAGGGGGGCCGGGGGGAGAGAGAGGGGGGCCGGCGGGAGAGAGAGGGGGGCCGGGGGCACAGAGAGGGGGGTCAGGGGGAGAGAGAGGGGGGCCGGGGGCAGAGAGAGGCGGGACGGGGGTAGATAGAGGGGGCCCGGGGGCAGAGAGAGGGGGGCCGGGGGGAGAGAGAGGGGGGCCAGGGGGAGAGAGAGGGGGGCCGGGGGGAGAGAGAGGGGGGCCGGGGGGAGAGAGAGGGGGGCCGGCGGGAGAGAGAGGGGGGCCGGCGGGAGAGAGACGGGAGCCGGGGGGAGAGAGAGGGGGGCCGGCGGGAGAGAGAGGGGGGCCGGGGGGAGAGAGAGGGGGGCCGGCGGGAGAGAGAGGGGGGCCGGGGGGAGAGAGAGGGGGGCCGGGGGGAGAGAGAGGGGGGCCGGGGGGAGAGAGAGGGGGGCCGGCGGGAGAGAGAGGGGGGCCGGGGGGAGAGAGAGGGGGGCCGGCGGGAGAGAGAGGGGGGCCGGGGGGAAAGAGAGGGGGGCCGGGGAGAGAGAGAGGGGGGCCGGGGGCAGAGAGAGGGGGCCGGGGGCAGAGAGAGGGGGGCCGGGGGCAGAGAGAGGGGGGCTGGGGGGAGAGAGAGGGGGGCCGGGGGGAGAGAGAGGGGGGCCGGGGGGAGAGAGAGGGGGGCCGGGGGGAGAGAGAGGGGGGCCGGGGGGAGAGATAGGGGGGCCGGAGGCAGAGAGAGGGGGGCCGGGGGCAGAGAGAGGGGGGCCGGGGGCAGAGAGAGTGGCGCCAGGGGGAGAGAGAGGGGGGCCGGGGGCAGAGAGAGGGGGGACGGGGGCAGATAGAGGGGGCCCGGGGGCAGAGAGAGGGGGGCCGGGGGGAGAGAGAGGGGGGCCGCGGGGAGAGAGAGGGGGCCGGGGGGAGAGAGAGGGGGGCCGGGGCGAGAGAGAGGGGGGCCGGTGGGAGAGAAAGAGGGGCCGGGGGGAGAGAGAGGGGGGCCGGGGTGAGAGAGAGGGCGGCCGGGGGGAGAGAGAGGGGGGCCGGGGTGAGAGAGAGGGGGGCCGGGGAGAGAGAGGGGGGCCGGGGGGAGAGAGAGGGGGGCCGGGGGCAGAGAGAGGGGGGCCGGGGGCAGAGAGAGGGGGGCTGGGGGGAGAGAGAGGGGGGCCGGGGGGAGAGAGAGGGGGGCCGGGGGGAGAGAGAGGGGGGCCGGGGGGAGAGAGAGGGGGGCCGGGGGGAGAGATAGGGGGGCCGGAGGCAGAGAGAGGGGCGCCGGGGGCAGAGAGAGGGGGGCCGGGGGCAGAGATAGTGGGGCCAGGGGGAAAGAGAGGGGGGCCGGGGGCAGAGAGAGGGGGGACGGGGGCAGATAGAGGGGGCCCGGGGGCAGAGAGAGGGGGGCCGGGGGGAGAGAGAGGGGGGCCGCGGGGAGAGAGAGGGGGCCGGGGGGAGAGAGAGGGGGGCCGGGGCGAGAGAGAGGGGGGCCGGTGGGAGAGAAAGAGGGGCCGGGGGGAGAGAGAGGGGGGCCGGGGTGAGAGAGAGGGCGGCCGGGGGGAGAGAGAGGGGGGCCGGGGTGAGAGAGAGGGGGGCCGGGGAGAGAGAGGGGGGCCGGGGGGAGAGAGAGGGGGGCCGGGGGCAGAGAGAGGGGGGCCGCGTGCAGAGAGAGGGGGGCCGGGGGCAGAGAGAGGGGGGCCGGGAAGAGAGAGAGGGGGGCCGGGGGGAGAGAGAGGGGGGCCGGGGGGAGAGAGAGTGGGGCCGGCGGGAGAGAGAGGGGGGCCGGCGAGAGAGAGAGGGGGGCCGGGGGGAGAGAGAGGGGGGCCGGCGGGAGAGAGAGGGGGGCCGGCGAGAGAGAGAGTGGGGCCAGGGGGAGAGAGAGGGGGGCCGGGGGGAGAGAGAGGGGGTCCGGGGATGAGAGAGAGGGAGGCCCGGAGGCAGAGAGAGGGGGGCGGGCGGCAGAGAGAGGTGGGCCTGGGGCAGAGAGAGGGGGGCCGGGGGGAGAGAGAGGGGGCCGGGGGCAGAGAGAGGGGGGCTGGGGGCAGAGAGAGGGGGGCCGAGGGCAGAGAGAGGGGGGCCGGGGGCAGAGAGAGGGGGGCCGGGGGGATAGAGAGGGGGGCTGCGGGGAGAGAGAGGGGGCCAGGGGGAGAGAGAGGGGGGCCGGGGCTAGAGAGAGGGGGGCCGGTGGGAGAGAGAGGGGTCCGTGGGGAGAGAGAAGGGTGCCTTGGAGAGAGAGGGGGGCGGTGGAGAGAGAGGGGGGCCGTGGGGAGAGAGAGCGGGGCCGTGGGGAGAGAGAGGGGGGCCGTGGGGAGAGAGAGGGGGGCCGGGGGGAGAGAGAGGGGGGCCGGGGGCAGAGAGAGGGGGGCCGTGGGCAGAGAGAGGGGGGCCGAGGGCAGAAAGAGGGGGGCCGGGGGCAGAGAGAGGGGGGCCGGGGGCAGAGAGAGGGGGGTCGGGGGGAGAGAGAGGGGGGCTGGGGGGAGAGAGAGGGGGGCCGGGGGGAGAGAGAGGGGGGCCGGGGGGAGAGATAAGGGGGCCGTGGGGAGAGAGAGGGGGGCCGTGGGGAGAGAGAGGGGAGCCAGGGGGGGAGAGAGAGGGGGGCCGGCGGGAGAGAGAGGGGGGCCGTGGGGAGAAAGAGGGGGGCCGGAGAGAGAGAGAGGGGGGCCGGGGGGAGAGAGAGGAGGGCCGGGGGCAGAGAGAGGGGGGCCGGGGGCAGAGAGAGGGGGGCCGGGGGCAGAGAGAGGGGGGCCGGGAAGAGAGAGAGGGGGGCCGGGGGGAGAGATAGGGGGGCCTGGGGGAGAGAGAGGGGGGCCGGGGGGAGAGAGAGGGCGGCCGGGGGGAGAGAGAGGGGGGCCGGCGGGAGCGAGAGGGGGGCCGGGGGGAGAGAGAGGGGGGCCGGGGGGAGAGAGAGGGGGGCCGGGGGGAGAGAGAGGGGGCCCGGCAGGAGAGAGAGGGGGGCAGGGGGGAGAGAGAGGGGGGCCGGGGGGAGAGAGAGGGGGGCCAGGGGCAGAGAGAGGGGGCTGGGGGCAGAGAGAGGGGGGCCGAGGGCAAAGAGAGAGGGGCTGGGGGGAGAGAGAGGGGGGCCGGGGAGAGAGAGAGGGGGGCCGGGGGGAGAGAGAGGGGGGCCGGTGGGAGAGAGAGGGGGGCCGGGGTGAGAGAGAGGGGGGCCGGGTGGAGAGATAGGGGGGCCGGGGGCAGAGAGAGGGGGGCCGGGGTCAGAGAGAGGGGGGCCAGGGGCAGAGAGAGTGGGGCCAGGGGGAGAGAGAGGGCGGCCGGGGGTAGAGAGAGGGGGGCCGGCGGCAGAGAGAGGGGGGACGGGGGCAGATAGAGGGGGCCCGGGGGCAGAGAGAGGGGGGCCGGGGGGAGAGAGAGGGGGGCCTCGGGGAGAGAGAGGGGGCCGGGGGGAGAGAGAGGGGGGCCGGGGCGAGAGAGAGGGGGGCTGGTGGGAGAGAAAGGGGGGCCGGGGGGAGAGAGAGGGGGGCGGGGGCGAGAGAGAGGGGGGCCGGTGGGAGATAAAGGGGGGCCGGGGGGAGAGAACGGGGGGCCGGGGGTGAGAAAGGGCGGCCGCGGGGAGAGAGAGTGGGGCCGGCGGGAGAGAGAGGGGGGCCGGCGAGAGAGAGAGGGGGGCCGGGGGGAGAGAGAGGGGGGCCGGCGGGAGAGAGAGGGGGGCCGGCGAGAGAGAGAGTGGGGCCAGGGGGAGAGAGAGGGGCCCGGGGGGAGAGAGAGGGGGTCCGGGGATGAGAGAGAGGGAGGCCCGGAGGCAGAGAGAGGGGGGCGGGCGGCAGAGAGAGGTGGGCCTGGGGCAGAGAGAGGGGGGCCGGGGGGAGAGAGAGGGGGCCGGGGGCGCAGAGAGGGGGGCTGGGGGCAGAGAGAGGGGGGCCGAGGGCAGAGAGAGGGGGGCCGGGGGCAGAGAGAGGGGGGCCGGGGGGATAGAGAGGGGGGCTGCGGGGAGAGAGAGGGGGCCAGGGGGAGAGAGAGGGGGGCCGGGGCTAGAGAGAGGGGGGCCGGTGGGAGAGAGAGGGGTCCGTGGGGAGAGAGAAGGGTGCCTTGGAGAGAGAGGGGGGCGGTGGAGAGAGAGGGGGGCCGTGGGGAGAGAGAGCGGGGCCGTGGGGAGAGAGAGGGGGGCCGTGGGGAGAGAGAGGGGGGCCGGGGGGAGAGAGAGGGGGGCCGGGGGCAGAGAGAGGGGGGCCGTGGGCAGAGAGAGGGGGGCCGAGGGCAGAAAGAGGGGGGCCGGGGGCAGAGAGAGGGGGGCCGGGGGCAGAGAGAGGGGGGTCGGGGGGAGAGAGAGGGGGGCTGGGGGGAGAGAGAGGGGGGCCGGGGGGAGAGAGAGGGGGGCCGGGGGGAGAGATAAGGGGGCCGTGGGGAGAGAGAGGGGGGCCGTGGGGAGAGAGAGGGGAGCCAGGGGGGGAGAGAGAGGGGGGCCGGCGGGAGAGAGAGGGGGGCCGTGGGGAGAAAGAGGGGGGCCGGAGAGAGAGAGAGGGGGGCCGGGGGGAGAGAGAGGAGGGCCGGGGGCAGAGAGAGGGGGGCCGGGGGCAGAGAGAGGGGGGCCGGGGGCAGAGAGAGGGGGGCCGGGAAGAGAGAGAGGGGGGCCGGGGGGAGAGATAGGGGGGCCTGGGGGAGAGAGAGGGGGGCCGGGGGGAGAGAGAGGGCGGCCGGGGGGAGAGAGAGGGGGGCCGGCGGGAGCGAGAGGGGGGCCGGGGGGAGAGAGAGGGGGGCCGGGGGGAGAGAGAGGGGGGCCGGGGGGAAAGAGAGGGGGCCCGGCAGGAGAGAGAGGGGGGCCGGGGGGAGAGAGAGGGGGGCCGGGGGGAGAGAGAGGGGGGCCAGGGGCAGAGAGAGGGGGCTGGGGGCAGAGAGAGGGGGGCCGAGGGCAAAGAGAGAGGGGCTGGGGGGAGAGAGAGGGGGGCCGGGGGGAGAGAGAGGGGGGCCGGGGGGAGAGAGAGGGGGGCCGGTGGGAGAGAGAGGGGGGCCGGGGTGAGAGAGAGGGGGGCCGGGTGGAGAGATAGGGGGGCCGGGGGCAGAGAGAGGGGGGCCGGGGTCAGAGAGAGGGGGGCCAGGGGCAGAGAGAGTGGGGCCAGGGGGAGAGAGAGGGCGGCCGGGGGTAGAGAGAGGGGGGCCGGCGGCAGAGAGAGGGGGGACGGGGGCAGATAGAGGGGGCCCGGGGGCAGAGAGAGGGGGGCCGGGGGGAGAGAGAGGGGGGCCTCGGGGAGAGAGAGGGGGCCGGGGGGAGAGAGAGGGGGGCCGGGGCGAGAGAGAGGGGGGCTGGTGGGAGAGAAAGGGGGGCCGGGGGGAGAGAGAGGGGGGCGGGGGCGAGAGAGAGGGGGGCCGGTGGGAGATAAAGGGGGGCCGGGGGGAGATAACGGGGGGCCGGGGGTGAGAAAGGGCGGCCGCGGGGAGAGAGAGGGGGGCCGGGGGGAGAGAGAGGTGGGCCGGGGAGAGAGAGAGGGGGGCCGGGGGGAGAGAGAGGGGGGCCCGGGGCAGAGAGAGGGGGGCTGGGGGCAGAGAGAGGGGGGCCGGGGGCAGAGAGAGGGGGGCCGGGAAGAGAGAGAGGGGGGCCGGGGGGAGAGAGAGGGGGGCCGGGGGGAGAGAGAGGCGGGCTGGGGTCGAGAGAGAGGGGGGCCGGCGGGAGAGAGAGGGGGACCGGTGGGAGAGAGAGGGGGGCCAGGGGGAGAGAGAGGGGGGCCGGGGGGAGAGAGAGGGGGGCCAGGGGGAGAGAGAGGGGGGCCCGGGGGCAGAGAGAGGGGGGCCGGGGGCAGAGAGAGGGGGGCCGAGGGCAGAGAGAGGGGGGCCGGGGGAAGAGAGAGGGGGGCCGGGGGCAGAGAGAGGGGGGAAGGGGGCAGAGAGAGGGGGGCCGGGGGCAGAGAGAGGGGGGCCGGGGGCAGAAAGAGGGGGGCTGGGGGCAGAGAGAGGGGGGCCGGGGGGAGAGAGAGGGGGGCCGGGGGAGAGAGAGGGGGGCCGGGGGGAGAGACAGGGGAGCCGGGGGGAGAGAGAGGGGGGCCGTGGGGAGAGAGAGGGGGGCCGTGGGGAGAGAGAGGGGAGCCGGGGGGAGAGGGAGGGGGGCCGGCGGGAGAGAGAGGGGGGCCGTGGGGAGAAAGAGGGGGGCCGGGGACAGAGAGAGGGGGGCCAGGGGCAGAGAGAGGGGGGCCGAGGGCACAGAGAGGGGGGACGGGGGGAGAGAGAGGGGGGCCGTGCGGAGAGAGAGGGGGGCCGTGGGGAGAGAGAGGTGGGCCGTGGGGAGAGAGAGGGGGGCCGTGGGGAGAGAGAGGGGGGCCGTGGGGAGAGAGAGGGGGGCCGTGGGGAGAGAGAGGGGGGCCGGGGGGAGAGAGAGGGGGGCGGGGACAGAGAGAGGGGGGCCGGGGGCAGAGAGAGGAGGGCCGGGGGCAGAGAGAGGGGGGCCGGGGGGAGAGACAGGGGGGCCGGGAAGAGAGAGAGGGGGGCCAGGGGGAGAGAGAGGGGGGCCGGGGGGAGAGAGGGGGGCGGGAGGAGAGAGAGGGGGGCCGGGGGGAGAGAGAGGGGGGCCGGGGGCAGAGAGAGGGGGGCCGGGAAGAGAGAGAGGGGGGCCAGGGGGAGAGAGAGGGGGGCCGGGGGGAGAGAGGGGGGCGGGAGGAGAGAGAGGGGGGCCGGGGGGAGAGATAGGGGGGCCGGGGGCAGAGAGAGGGGGGCCGGGGTCAGAGAGAGGGGGGCCGGGGGCAGAGAGAGGGGGGCCAGGGGGAGAGAGAGGGGGGCCGGGGGTAGAGAGAGGGGGGCCGGCGGCAGAGAGAGGGGGGACGGGGGCAGATAGAGGGGGCCCGGGGGCAGAGAGAGGGGGGCCGGGGGGAGAGAGAGGGGGGCCGCGGGGAGAGAGAGGGGGCCGGGGGGAGAGAGAGGGGGGCCGGGGCGAGAGAGAGGGGGGCTGGTGGGAGAGAAAGGGGGGCCGGGGGGAGAGAGAGGGGGGCTGGGGCGAGAGAGAGGGGGGCCGGTGGGAGATAAAGGGGGGCCGGGGGGAGAGAGAGGGGGGCCGGGGGGAGAGAAAGGGCGGCCGGGGGGAGAGAGAGGGGGGCCGTGGGGAGAGAGAGGGGGGCCAGGGAGAGAGAGAGGGGGGCCGGGGGGAGAGAGAGGGGGGCCCGGGGCAGAGAGAGGGGGGCCGGGGGCAGAGAGAGGGGGGCCGGGGGCAGAGAGAGGGGGGCCGGGGGGAGAGAGAGGGGGGCCGGGGGGAGAGAGAGGGGGGCCGGGGTGGAGAGAGAGGGGGGCCAGCGGGAGAGAGAGGGGGGCCGGCGGGAGAGAGAGGGGGGCCAGGGGGAGAGAGAGGGGGGCCGGGGGGAGAGAGAGGGGGGCCGGGGGGAGAGAGAGGGGGGCCCGGGGGCAGAGAGAGGGGGGCCGGGGGCAGAGAGAGGGGGGCCGTGGGGAGAGAGAGGGGGGCCGTGGGAAGAGAGAGGGGGGCCGTGGGGAGAGAGAGGGGGGCCGTGGGGAGAGAGAGGGGGGCCGTGGGGAGAGAGAGGGGGGCCGTAGGGAGAGAGAGGGGGGCGGGGACAGAGAGAGGGGGGCCGGGGGCAGAGAGAGGAGGGCCGGGGGCAGAGAGAGGGGGGCCGGGGGGGAGAGAGAGGGGGGCAGGGGGGAGAGAGAGGGGGGCCGGGGGGAGAGACAGGGGGGACGGGGGGAGAGAGAGGGGGGCCGTGGGGAGAGAGAGGGGGGCCGTGGGGAGAGAGAGGGGAGCCGGGGGGAGAGAGAGGGGGGCCGGTGGGAGAGAGAGGGGGGCCGTGGGGAGAAAGAGGGGGCCGGGGAGAGAGGGAGGGGGGCCGAGGGCAGAGAGAGGGGGGCCGGGGGCAGAGAGAGGGGGGCCGGGGGCAGAGAGAGGGGGGCCGGGAAGAGAGAGAGGGGGGCCGGGGGGAGAGAGAGGGGGGCCGGGGGGAGAGAGGGGGCCGGGGGGAGAGAGAGGGGGGCCGGGGGGAGAGATAGGGGGACCGGGGGCAGAGAGAGGGGGGCCGGGGTCAGAGAGAGGGGGGCCGGGGGCAGAGAGAGGGGGGCCAGGGGGAGAGAGAGGGGGGCCGGGGGTAGAGAGAGGGGGGCCGGCGGCAGAGAGAGAGGGGACGGGGGCAGATAGAGGGGGCCCGGGGGCAGAGAGAGGGGGGCCGGGGGGAGAGAGAGGCGGGCCGCGGGGAGATAGAGGGGGCCGGGGGGAGAGAGAGGGGGGCCGGGGGCGAGAGAGAGGGGGGCCGGTGGGAGAGAAAGGGGGGCCGGGGGGAGAGAGAGGGGGGCGGGGGCGAGAGAGAGGGGGGCCGGTGGGAGATAAAGGGGGGCCGGGGGGAGAGAGAGGGGGGCCGGGGGGAGAGAAAGGGCGGCCGGGGGGAGAGAGAGGGGGGCCGGGGGGAGAGAGAGGGGGGCCAGGGAGAGAGAGAGGGGGGCCGGGGGGAGAGAGAGGGGGGCCCGGGGCAGAGAGAGGGGGGCCGGGGGCAGAGAGAGGGGGGCCGGGAAGAGAGAGAGGGGTGCCGGGGTGAGAGAGAGGGGGGCTGGGGGGAGAGAGAGGGGGGCCGGGGTGGAGAGAGAGGGGGGCCGGCGGGAGAGAGAGGGGGGCCGGCGGGAGAGAGAGGGGGGCCAGGAGGAGAGAGAGGGGGGCCGGGGGGAGAGAGAGGGGGGCCGGGGGGAGAGAGAGGGGGGCCCGGGGACAGAGAGAGGGGGGCCGGGGGCTGAGAGAGGGTGGCCGGGGGCAGAGAGAGGGGGGCCGGGGGGAGAGAGAGGGGGGCCGGGGGCAGAGAGAGGGGGGCCGGTGGCAGAGAGAGGGGGGCCGGGGGGAGAGAGAGGGGGGCCGGGGGAGAGAGAGGGGGGCCGGGGGGAGAGACAGGGGGGCCGGGGGGAGAGAGAGGGGGGCCGTGGGGAGAGAGAGGGGGGCCGTGGGGAGAGAGAGGGGAGCCGGGGGGAGAGAGAGGGGGGCCGGCGGGAGAGAGAGGGGGGCCGTGGGGAGAAAGAGGGGGGCCGGGGACAGAGAGAGGGGGGCCAGGGGCAGAGAGAGGGGGGCCGAGGGCACAGAGAGGGGGGACGGGGGGAGAGAGAGGGGGGCCGTGGGGAGAGAGAGGGGGGCCGTGGGGAGAAAGAGGGGGGCCGTGGGGAGAGAGAGGGGCGCCGTGGGGAGAGAGAGGGGGGCCGTGGGGAGAGAGAGGGGGGCCGTGGGGAGAGAGAGGGGGGCCGTGGGGAGAGAGAGGGGGGCCGGGGGGAGAGAGAGGGGACAGAGAGAGGGGGGCCGGGGGCAGAGAGAGGAGGGCCGGGGGCAGAGAGAGGGGGGCCGGGGGGATAGAGAGGGGGGCCGGGGGGCGAGAGAGGGGGGCCGGGGGGAGAGACAGGGGGGCCGGGGGGAGAGAGAGGGGGGCCGTGGGGAGAGAAAGGGGGGCCGTGGGGAGAGCGAGGGGAGCCGGGTGGAGAGAGAGGGGGGCCGGTGGGAGAGAGAGGGGGGCCGTGGGGAGAAAGAGGGGGCCGGGGAGAGAGGGAGGGGGGCCGGGGGGAGAGAGAGGGGGGCCGGGGGCAGAGAGAGGGGGGCCGGGGGCAGAGAGAGGGGGGCCGGGGGCAGAGAGAGGGGCGCCGGGAAGAGAGAGAGGGGGGTCGGGGGGAGAGAGAGGGTGGCCGGGGGGAGAGAGAGGAGGGCCGGGGGGAGAGAGAGGGGGGCCGGGGGGAGAGAGAGGGGGGCCGGTGGGAGAGAGAGGGGGGCCGGCCGCAGAGAGAGGGGGGCCAGGGGGAGAGAGAGGGGGGCCGGGGGGAGAGAGAGGGGGGCCGGGGGGAGAGAGAGGGGGGCCCGGGGGCAGAGAGAGGGGGGCCGGGGGGAGAGAGAGGGGGCCGGGGGCAGAGAGAGGGGGGCCGGGGGCAGAGAGAGGGGGGCCGGGGGGAGAGAGAGGGGGGCTGCGGGGAGAGAGAGGGGGCCGGGGGGAGAGAGAGAGGGGCCGGGGAGAGAGAGAAGGGGGCCGTGGAGAGAGAGACGGGGGCGGTGGGGAGAGAGAGGTGGGCCGTGGGGAGAGAGAGGGGGGCCGTGGGGAGAGAGAGGGGGGCCGTAGGGAGAGAGGGGGGGCCGTGGGGAGAGAGAGGGGGGCCGGGGGAGAGAGAGGGGGGCAGGGGGCAGAGAGAGGGGGGCCGGGGGCAGAGAGAGGGGGGCCGAGGGCAGAGAGAGGGGGGCCGGGTGCAGAGAGAGGGGTGCCGGGGGCAGAGAGAAAGGGGCCGGGGGGAGAGAGAGGGGGGTCGGGGGTAGAGAGAGGGGGGCCGGGGGGAGAGAGAGGGGGGCTGCGGGGAGAGAGAGGGGGCAGGGGGGAGAGAGAGGGGGGCCGTGGGGAGAGAGAGAGGGGCCGTGGGGAGAGAGAGGGGAGCCGGGGGGAGAGAGAGGGGGGCCGGTGGGAGAGAGAGGGGGGCCGTGGGGAGAAAGAGGGGGCCGGGGAGAGAGGGAGGGGGGCCGGGGGGAGAGATAGGGGGGCTGGGGGCAGAGAGAGGGGGGCCGGGGGCAGAGAGAGGGGGGCCAGGGGCAGAGAGAGGGGGGCCGGGAAGAGAGAGGGGGGGCTGGGGGGAGAGAGAGGGGGGCCGGGGGGAGAGAGAGGGGGGCCGGGGGGAGAGAGAGGGAGGCCGGGGGGAGAGAGAGGGGGGCCGGTGGGAGAGAGAGGGGGGCCGGCGGCAGAGAGAGGGGGGCCAGGGGGAGAGAGAGGGGGGCCGGGGGGAGAGAGAGGGGGGCCGGGGGGAGAGAGAGGGGGGCCCGGGGGCAGAGAGAGGGGGGCCGGGGGGAGAGAGAGGGGGGCCGGGGGCAGAGAGAGGGGGGCCGGGGGCAGAGAGAGGGGGGTCGGGGGGAGAGAGAGGGGGGCTGCGGGGAGAGAGAGGGGGCCGGGGGGAGAGAGAGAGGGGCCGGGGAGAGAGAGAAGGGGGCCGTGGAGAGAGAGACGGGGGCGGTGGGGAGAGAGAGGGGGGCCGTGGGGAGAGAGAGGGGGGCCGTGGGGAGAGAGAGGGGGGCCGTGGGGAGAGAGGGGGGTGCCGTGGGGAGAGAGTGGGGGGACGGGGGGAGAGAGAGGGGGGCCGGGGGCAGAGAGAGGGGGGCCGGGGGCAGAGAGAGGGGGCCGAGGGCAGAGAGAGGGGGGCCGGGGGCAGAGAGAGGGGTGCCGGGGGCAGAGAGAAGGGGGCCGGGGGGAGAGAGAGGGGGGCCGGGGGTAGAGAGGGGGGGGCCGGGGGGAGAGAGAGGGGGGCTGCGGGGAGAGAGAGGGGGCCGGGGGGAGAGAGAGGGGGGCCGGGGAGAGAGAGAGGGGGGCCGGGGAGAGAGAGAGGCGGGCCGGTGGGAGAGAGATGGGGGCCGTGGGGAGAGAGAGGGGGGACGGGGGGAGAGAGAGGGGGGCCGGGGACAGAGAGAGGGGGGCCAGGGGCAGAGAGAGGGGGGCCGAGGGCACAGAGAGGGGGGCCGGGGGGAGAGAGAGTGGGGCCGTGGTGAGAGAGAGGGGGTCGTGGGGAGAGAGAGGGGGGCTGTGGGGAGAGAGAGGGGGGCCGTGGGGAGAGAGAGGGGGGCCGGGGGGAGAGAGAGGGGAGCCGGGGACAGAGAGAGGGGGCCCGGGGGCAGAAAGAGGGGGGCCGGGGGCAGAGAGAGGGGGGCCGGGGGGAGAGAGAGGGGGGCCGGGGGGAGAGAGAGGGGGGCCAAGGGGAGAGACAGGGTGGCCGGGGGGAGAGAGAGGGGGGCCGTGGGGAGAGAGAGGGGGGCCGTGGGGAGAGAGAGGGGAGCCGGGGAGAGAGAGAGGGGGCCGGCGGGAGAGAGAGGGGGGCCGTGGGGAGAAAGAGGGGGGCCGGGGAGAGAGAGGGGGGCCGGGGGGAGAGAGAGGGGGGCCGGGGCAGAGAGAGGGGGGCCGGGGGCCGAGAGAGGGGGGCCGGGGGCAGAGAGAGGGGGGGCCGGGGAAGATAGAGAGGGGGGGCCGAGGGGAGAGAGAGGGGGGCCGGGGGGAGAGAGAGGGGGGCCGGGGGGAGAGAGAGGGGGGCCGGCGGGAGAGAGAGGGGGGCCGGCGGGAGAGAGAGGGGGGCCAGGGGGAGAGAGAGGGGGGCCGGGGGGAGAGAGAGGGTAGCCGGGGAGAGAGAGAGGGGGGCCCGGGGGCAGAGAGAGGGGGGCCGAGGGGAGAGAGAGGGGGGCCGGGGGGCAGAGAGAGGGAAGCCGGGGGCAGAGAGAGGGGGGCTGCGGTGAGAGAGAGGGGGCCGGGCGGGAGAGAGAGGGGGCCGGGGAGAGAGAGAGGCGGGCCAGTGGGAGAGAGAGGGGGGCCGTGGGGAGAGAGAAGGGGGCAGTGGAGAGAGAGAGAGGGGGGCGGTGGGGAAAGAGAGGGGGCCGTGGGGAGAGAGAGGGGGGCCGTGGGGGAGAGAGAGGGGGGCAGTGGGGAGAGAGAGGGGGGCCGTGGGGAGAGAGAGGGGGGCCGGGGGGAGAGAGAGGGGGGCCGGGGGCAGAGAGAGGGGGGCCGGGGGCAGAGAGAGGGGGCCGAGGGCAGAGAGAGGGGGGCCGGGGCAAGAGAGAGGGGGGCCGGGGGCAGAGAGAAGGGGGCCTGGGGGAGAGAGAGGGGGGCCGGGGGGAGAGAGAGGGGGGCCGGGGGGAGAGAGAGGGGGGCCGGGGAGAGAGAGACGGGGGCCGTGGGGAGAGAGAGGGGGGCCGTGGGGAGAGAGAGGGGGGCCGTGGGCAGAGAGAGGGGGGCCGGGGGCAGAGAGAGGGGGGCCGAGGGGAGAGAGAGGGGGGCCGGGGGGAGAGAGAGGGGGGCCGGGGGGAGAGAGAGGGGGGCCGGGGGGAGAGACAGGGGGGCCGGGGGGAGAGAGAGGGGGGCCGTGGGGAGAGAGAGGGGGGCCGTGGGGAGAGAGAGGGGGGCCGGGGGGAGAGAGAGGGGGGCCGGGGGGAGAGAGAGGGGGGCCGGGGGGAGAGACAGGGTGGCCGGGGGGAGAGAGAGGGGGGCCGGGGGGAGAGAGTTGGGGGCCGTGGGGAGAAAGAGGGGGGCCGGGGAGAGAGAGAGGGGGGCCGGGGGGAGAGAGAGGGGGGCCGGGGGCAGAGAGAGGGGGGCCGGGGGCCGAGAGAGGGGGGCCGGGGGCAGAGAGAGGGGGGCCGGGGGGAGAGAGAGGGGGGCCGGCGGGAGAGAGAGGGGGGCTGGCGGGAGAGAGAGGGGGGCCAGGGGGAGAGAGAGGGGGGCCGGGGGGAGAGAGAGGGGGGCCGGGGGGAGAGAGAGGGGGGCCCGGGGGCAGAGAGAGGGGGGCCGGGGCGAGAGAGAGGGGGGCCGGGGGGCAGAGAGAGGGGGGCCGGGGGCAGAGAGATGGGGGCCGGGGGCAGAGAGAGGGGGGCCGGGGGGAGAGAGAGGGGGGCTGCGGTGAGAGAGAGGGGGCCGGGGGGAAAGAGAGGGGGGCCGGGGAGAGAGAGAAGGGGGCCGTGGAGAGAGAGACGGGGGCGGTGGGGAGAGAGAGGTGGGCCGTGGGGAGAGAGAGGGGGGCCGTGGGGAGAGAGAGGGGGGCCGTAGGGAGAGAGGGGGGGCCGTGGGGAGAGAGAGGGGGGCCGGGGGAGAGAGAGGGGGGCAGGGGGCAGAGAGAGGGGGGCCGGGGGCAGAGAGAGGGGGGCCGAGGGCAGAGAGAGGGGGGCCGGGTGCAGAGAGAGGGGTGCCGGGGGCAGAGAGAAAGGGGCCGGGGGTAGAGAGAGGGGGGCCGGGGGGAGAGAGAGGGGGGCTGCGGGGAGAGAGAGGGGGCAGGGGGGAGAGAGAGGGGGGCCGTGGGGAGAGAGAGAGGGGCCGTGGGGAGAGAGAGGGGAGCCGGGGGGAGAGAGAGGGGGGCCGGTGGGAGAGAGAGGGGGGCCGTGGGGAGAAAGAGGGGGCCGGGGAGAGAGGGAGGGGGGCCGGGGGGAGAGATAGGGGGGCTGGGGGCAGAGAGAGGGGGGCCGGGGGCAGAGAGAGGGGGGCCAGGGGCAGAGAGAGGGGGGCCGGGAAGAGAGAGGGGGGGGCTGGGGGGAGAGAGAGGGGGGCCGGGGGGAGAGAGAGGGGGCCGGGGGGAGAGAGAGGGAGGCCGGGGGGAGAGAGAGGGGGGCCGGTGGGAGAGAGAGGGGGGCCGGCGGCAGAGAGAGGGGGGCCAGGGGGAGAGAGAGGGGGGCCGGGGGGAGAGAGAGGGGGGCCGGGGGGAGAGAGAGGGGGGCCCGGGGGCAGAGAGAGGGGGGCCGGGGGGAGAGAGAGGGGGGCCGGGGGCAGAGAGAGGGGGGCCGGGGGCAGAGAGAGGGGGGTCGGGGGGAGAGAGAGGGGGGCTGCAGGGAGAGAGAGGGGGCCGGGGGGAGAGAGAGAGGGGCCGGGGAGAGAGAGAAGGGGGCCGTGGAGAGAGAGACGGGGGCGGTGGGGAGAGAGAGGGGGGCCGTGGGGAGAGAGAGGGGGGCCGTGGGGAGAGAGAGGGGGGCCGTGGGGAGAGAGGGGGGGGCCGTGGGGAGAGAGTGGGGGGACGGGGGGAGAGAGAGGGGGGGCCGGGGGCAGAGAGAGGGGGGCCGGGGGCAGAGAGAGGGGGCCGAGGGCAGAGAGAGGGGGGCCGGGGGCAGAGAGAGGGGTGCCGGGGGCAGAGAGAAGGGGGCCGGGGGGAGAGAGAGGGGGGCCGGGGGTAGAGAGGGGGGGGCCGGGGGGAGAGAGAGGGGGGCTGCGGGGAGAGAGAGGGGGCCGGGGGGAGAGAGAGGGGGGCCGGGGAGAGAGAGAGGGGGGCCGGGGAGAGAGAGAGGCGGGCCGGTGGGAGAGAGATGGGGGCCGTGGGGAGAGAGAGGGGGGCCGGGGGGAGAGAGAGGGGGGCCGGGGACAGAGAGAGGGGGGCCAGGGGCAGAGAGAGGGGGGCCGAGGGCACAGAGAGGGGGGCCGGGGGGAGAGAGAGTGGGGCCGTGGTGAGAGAGAGGGGGTCGTGGGGAGAGAGAGGGGGGCTGTGGGGAGAGAGAGGGGGGCCGTGGGGAGAGAGAGGGGGGCCGGGGGGAGAGAGAGGGGAGCCGGGGACAGAGAGAGGGGGCCCGGGGGCAGAAAGAGGGGGGCCGGGGGCAGAGAGAGGGGGGCCGGGGGGAGAGAGAGGGGGGCCGGGGGGAGAGAGAGGGGGGCCAAGGGGAGAGACAGGGTGGCCGGGGGGAGAGAGAGGGGGGCCGTGGGGAGAGAGAGGGGGGCCGTGGGGAGAGAGAGGGGAGCCGGGGAGAGAGAGAGGAGGGCCGGCGGGAGAGAGAGGGGGGCCGTGGGGAGAAAGAGGGGGGCCGGGGAGAGAGAGGGGGGCCGGGGGGAGAGAGAGGGGGGCCGGGGGCAGAGAGAGGGGGGCCGGGGGCCGAGAGAGGGGGGCCGGGGGCAGAGAGAGGGGGGCCGGGAAGATAGAGAGGGGGGCCGAGGGGAGAGAGAGGGGGGCCGGGGGGAGAGAGAGGGGGGCCGGGGGGAGAGAGAGGGGGGCCGGCGGGAGAGAGAGGGGGGCCGTCGGGAGAGAGAGGGGGGCCAGGGGGAGAGAGAGGGGGGCCGGGGGGAGAGAGAGGGTAGCCGGGGAGAGAGAGAGGGGGGCCCGGGGGCAGAGAGAGGGGGGCCGAGGGGGAGAGAGAGGGGGGCCGGGGGGCAGAGAGAGGGAAGCCGGGGGCAGAGAGAGGGGGGCTGCGGTGAGAGAGAGGGGGCCGGGCGGAGAGAGAGGGGGGCCGGGGAGAGAGAGAGGCGGGCCAGTGGGAGAGAGAGGGGGGCCGTGGGGAGAGAGAAGGGGGCAGTGGAGAGAGAGAGAGGGGGGCGGTGGGGAAAGAGAGGGGGGCCGTGGGGAGAGAGAGGGGGGCCGTGGGGAGAGAGAGGGGGGCAGTGGGGAGAGAGAGGGGGGCCGTGGGGAGAGAGAGGGGGGCCGGGGGGAGAGAGAGGGGGCCGGGGGCAGAGAGAGGGGGGCCGGGGGCAGAGAGAGGGGGGCCGAGGGCAGAGAGAGGGGGGCCGGGGCAAGAGAGAGGGGGGCCGGGGGCAGAGAGAAGGGGGCCTGGGGGAGAGAGAGGGGGGCCGGGGGGAGAGAGAGGGGGGCCGGGGGGAGAGAGAGGGGGGCCGGGGAGAGAGAGACGGGGGCCGTGGGGAGAGAGAGGGGGGCCGTGGGGAGAGAGAGGGGGGCCGTGGGCAGAGAGAGGGGGGCCGGGGGCAGAGAGAGGGGGGCCGAGGGGAGAGAGAGGGGGGCCGGGGGGAGAGAGAGGGGGGCCGGGGGGAGAGAGAGGGGGGCCGGGGGGAGAGACAGGGGGGCCGGGGGGAGAGAGAGGGGGGCCGTGGGGAGAGAGAGGGGGGCCGTGGGGAGAGAGAGGGGGGCCGGGGGGAGAGAGAGGGGGGCCGGGGGGAGAGAGAGGGGGGCCGGGGGGAGAGACAGGGTGGCCGGGGGGAGAGAGAGGGGGGCCGGGGGGAGAGAGTTGGGGGCCGTGGGGAGAAAGAGGGGGGCCGGGGAGAGAGAGAGGGGGGCCGGGGGGAGAGAGAGGGGGGCCGGGGGCAGAGAGAGGGGGGCCGGGGGCCGAGAGAGGGGGGCCGGGGGCAGAGAGAGGGGGGCCGGGGGGAGAGAGAGGGGGGCCGGCGGGAGAGAGAGGGGGGCTGGCGGGAGAGAGAGGGGGGCCAGGGGGAGAGAGAGGGGGGCCGGGGGGAGAGAGAGGGGGGCCGGGGGGAGAGAGAGGGGGGCCCGGGGGCAGAGAGAGGGGGGCCGGGGCGAGAGAGAGGGGGGCCGGGGGGCAGAGAGAGGGGGGCCGGGGGCAGAGAGATGGGGGCCGGGGGCAGAGAGAGGGGGGCCGGGGGGAGAGAGAGGGGGGCTGCGGTGAGAGAGAGGGGGCCGGGGGAAAGAGAGGGGGGCCGGGGAGAGAAAGAGAGAAGGGGGCCGTGGAGAGAGAGACGGGGGCGGTGGGGAGAGAGAGGTGGGCCGTGGGGAGAGAGAGGGGGGCCGTGGGGGAGAGAGAGGGGGGCCGTAGGGAGAGAGGGGGGCCGTGGGGAGAGAGAGGGGGGCCGGGGGAGAGAGAGGGGGGCAGGGGCAGAGAGAGGGGGGCCGGGGGCAGAGAGAGGGGGCCGAGGGCAGAGAGAGGGGGGCCGGGTGCAGAAGAAGGGGTGCCGGGGGCAGAGAGGAAAGGGGCCGGGGGGAGAGAGAGGGGGTCGGGGGTAGAGAGAGGGGGGCCGGGGGGAGAGAGAGGGGGCTGCGGGGAGAGAGAGGGGCAGGGGGGAGAGAGAGGGGGGCCGTGGGGAGAGAGAGAGGGGCCGTGGGGAGAGAGAGGGGAGCCGGGGGGAGAGAGAGGGGGGCCGGTGGGAGAGAGAGGGGGCCGTGGGGAGAAAGAGGGGGCCGGGGAGAGAGGGAGGGGGGCCGGGGGGAGAGATAGGGGGGCTGGGGGCAGAGAGAGGGGGGCCGGGGGCAAGGAGAGAGGGGGGCCAGGGGCAGAGAGAGGGGGCCGGGAAGAGAGAGGGGGGGCTGGGGGGAGAGAGAGGGGGCCGGGGGGAGAGAGAGGGGGGCCGGGGGGAGAGAGAGGGGGGGCCGGGGGAGAGAGGAGGGGGGCCGGTGGGAGAGAGAGGGGGGCCGGCGGCAGAGAGAGGGGGGCCAGGGGGAGAGAGAGGGGGGCCGGGGGGAGAGAGAGGGGGGCCGGGGGGAGAGAGAGGGGGGCCCGGGGGCAGAGAGAGGGGGGCCGGGGGGAGAGAGAGGGGGCCGGGGGCAGGAGAGAGGGGGGCCGGGGGCAGAGAGAGGGGGGCCGGGGGGAGAGAGAGGGGGCTGCGGGGGAGAGAGAGGGGGCCGGGGGGAGAGAGAGAGGGGCCGGGAGGAGAGAAGGGGGCCGTGGAGAGAGAGACGGGGGCGGTGGGGAGAGAGAGGGGGGCCGTGGGGAGAGAGAGGGGGGCCGTGGGGAGAGAGAGGGGGGCCGTGGGGAGAGAGGGGGGGGCCGTGGGGAGAGAGTGGGGGGACGGGGGGGAGAGAGAGGGGGGCCGGGGCAGAGAGAGGGGGGGCCGGGGGCAGAGAGAGGGGGGCCGAGGGCAGAGAGAGGGGGGCCGGGGGCAGAGAGAGGGGTGCCGGGGGCAGAGAGAAGGGGGCCGGGGGGAGAGAGAGGGGGGCCGGGGGTAGAGAGGGGGGGGCCGGGGGGAGAGAGAGGGGGCTGCGGGGAGAGAGAGGGGGCCGGGGGAGAGAGAGGGGGCCGGGGAGAGAGAGAGGGGGGGCCGGGGAGAGAGAGGAGGCGGGCCGGTGGAGAGAGATGGGGGCCGTGGGGAGAGAGAGGGGGGCCGGGGGAGAGAGAGGGGGGCCGGGGACAGAGAGAGGGGGGCCAGGGGCAGAGAGAGGGGGGCCGAGGGCACAGAGAGGGGGCCGGGGGGAGAGAGAGTGGGGCCGTGGTGAGAGAGAGGGGTCGTGGGGAGAGAGAGGGGGCTGTGGGGAGAGAGAGGGGGGCCGTGGGGAGAGAGAGGGGGCCGGGGGGAGAGAGAGGGGAGCCGGGGACAGAGAGAGGGGGCCCGGGGGCAGAAAGAGGGGGGCCGGGGGCAGAGAGGGGGCCGGGGGGAGAGAGAGGGGCCGGGGGAGAGAGAGGGGGGCCAAGGGGAGAGACAGGGTGGCCGGGGGGAGAGAGAGGGGGGCCGTGGGAGAGAAGGGGGGGCCGTGGGGAGAGAGAGGGGAGCCGGGGAGAGAGAGAGGGGGGCCGGCGGGAGAGAGAAGGGGGCCGTGGGGAGAAAGAGGGGGGCCGGGGAGAGAGAGGGGGGCCGGGGGGAGAGAGAGGGGGGCCGGGGGCAGAGAGAGGGGGGCCGGGGGCCGAGAGAGGGGGGCCGGGGGCAGAGAGAGGGGGGCCGGGAAGATAGAGAGGGGGGCGAGGGGAGAGAGAGGGGGGCCGGGGGAGAGAGAGGGGGGCCGGGGGGAGAGAGAGGGGGGCCGGCGGGAGAGAGAGGGGGGCCGGCGGGAGAGAGAGGGGGGCCAGGGGGAGAGAGAGGGGGGCCGGGGGGAGAGAGAGGGTAGCCGGGGAGAGAGAGAGGGGGGCCCGGGGGCAGAGAGAGGGGGGGCCGAGGGGAGAGAGAGGGGGGCCGGGGGGCAGAGAGAGGGAAGCCGGGGGCAGAGAGAGGGGGGCTGCGGTGAGAGAGAGGGGGCCGGGCGGAGAGAGAGGGGGGCCGGGGAGAGAGAGAGGCGGGCCAGTGGGAGAGAGAGGGGGGCCGTGGGGAGAGAGAAGGGGGCAGTGGAGAGAGAGAGAGGGGGGCGGTGGGGAAAGAGAGGGGGGCCGTGGGGAGAGAGAGGGGGGCCGTGGGGAGAGAGAGGGGGGCAGTGGGGAGAGAGAGGGGGGCCGTGGGGAGAGAGAGGGGGGCCGGGGGGAGAGAGAGGGGGGCCGGGGGCAGAGAGAGGGGGGCCGGGGGCAGAGAGAGGGGGGCCGAGGGCAGAGAGAGGGGGGCCGGGGCAAGAGAGAGGGGGGCCGGGGGCAGAGAGAAGGGGGCCTGGGGGAGAGAGAGGGGGGCCGGGGGGAGAGAGAGGGGGGCCGGGGGGAGAGAGAGGGGGGCCGGGGAGAGAGAGACGGGGGCCGTGGGGAGAGAGAGGGGGGCCGTGGGGAGAGAGAGGGGGGCCGTGGGCAGAGAGAGGGGGGCCGGGGGCAGAGAGAGGGGGGCCGAGGGGAGAGAGAGGGGGGCCGGGGGGAGAGAGAGGGGGGCCGGGGGGAGAGAGAGGGGGGCCGGGGGGAGAGACAGGGGGGCCGGGGGGAGAGAGAGGGGGGCCGTGGGGAGAGAGAGGGGGGCCGTGGGGAGAGAGAGGGGGGCCGGGGGGAGAGAGAGGGGGGCCGGGGGAGAGAGAGGGGGGACGGGGGGAGAGACAGGGTGGCCGGGGGGAGAGAGAGGGGGGCCGGGGGAGAGAGTTGAGGGCCGTGGGGAGAAAGAGGGGGGCCGGGGAGAGAGAGAGGGGGGCCGGGGGGAGAGAGAGGGGGGCCGGGGGCAGAGAGAGGGGGGCCGGGGGCCGAGAGAGGGGGGCCGGGGGCAGAGAGAGGGGGGCCGGGGGGAGAGAGAGGGGGGCCGGCGGGAGAGAGAGGGGGCTGGCGGGAGAGAGAGGGGGGCCAGGGGGAGAGAGAGGGGGGCCGGGGGGAGAGAGAGGGGGGCCGGGGGGAGAGAGAGGGGGGCCCGGGGGCAGAGAGAGGGGGGCCGGGGTGAGAGAGAGGGGGGCCGGGGGGCAGAGAGAGGGGGGCCGGGGGCAGAGAGATGGGGGCCGGGGGCAGAGAGAGGGGGGCCGGGGGGAGAGAGAGGGGGGCTGCGGTGAGAGAGAGGGGGCCGGGGCGAAAGAGAGGGGGGCCGGGGAGAGAGAGAGGCGGGCCAGTGGGAGAGAGAGGGGGGCCGTGTGGAGAGAGAAGGGGGCCGTGGAGAGAGAGAGGGGGGCGGTGGGGAGAGAGAGGGGCGCCGTGGGGAGAGAGAGGGGGGCCGTGGGGAGAGAGAGGGGGGCCGTGGGGAGAGAGAGGGGGGCCGGGGGAAGAGAGAGGGGGGCCGGGGGCAGAGAGAGGGGGGCAGGGGGGAGAGAGAGGGGGGCCGAGGGCAGAGAGAGGGGGGCCGGGGGGAGAGAGAGGGGGGCCGGGGGAGAGAGAGGGGGGCGGGGAGAGAGAGAGGGGGGCCATGGGGAGAGAGAGGGGGGCCGTGGGGAGAGAGAGGGGAGCCGGGCGGAGAGAGAGGGGGGCCGGCGGGAGAGAGAGGGGGGCCGTGGGGAGAAAGAGGGGGGCCGGGGGGAGAGAGAGGGGGGCCAGGGGGAAAGAGAGGGGGGCCGTGGGGAGAGAGAGGGGGGCCGTCGGCAGAGAGAGGGGGGCCGGGGGCAGAGAGAGGGGGGCCAAGGGCAGAGAGAGGGGGGCCGGGGGCAGAGAGAGGGGGGCCGGGGGCAGAGAGAAGGGGGCCGGGAGGAGAGAGAGGGGGGCCGGGGGGAGAGAGAGGGGGGCCGGGGGGAGAGAGAGGGGGGCCGGGGAGAGAGAGAGGGGGGCCGTGGCGAGAGAGAGAGGGGCCGTGGGGAGAGAGAGGGGAGCCGGGGAGAGAGAGAGGGGGGCCGGCGGGAGAGATAGGGGGGCCGTGGGGAGAAAGAGGGGGGCCGGGGGGAGAGAGAGGGGGGCCAGGGGGAAAGAGAGGGGGGCCGTGGGGAGAGAGAGGGGGCCGTGGGTAGAGAGAGGGGGGCCGTGGGGAGAGAGAAAGGGGCCGTGTTGAGAGAGAGGGGGGCCGTGTGAAGAGAGAGGGGGGCCGGGGGGAGAGAGAGGGGGGCTGGGGGCAGAGAGAGGGGGGCCGGGGGGATAGAGAGGGGGGCCGGGGGCAGAGAGAGGGGGGCTGGGGGGAGAGAGAGGGGGGCCGGGGGTAGAGAGAGGGGGGCCTGGAAGAGAGAGAGAGGGGGGCCGGGGGGAGAGAGAGGGGGGCCGGGGGCAGAGAGAGGGGGGCCGGGGGGAGAGAGAGGGGGGCAGGGGGGAGAGAGAGGGGGGCCGGGGAGAGAGAGACGGGGGCCGTGGGGAGAGAGAGGGGGGCCGTGGGGAGAGAGAGGGGGGCCGTGGGCAGAGAGAGGGGGGCCGGGGGCAGAGAGAGGGGGGCCGAGGGGAGAGAGAGGGGGGCCGGGGGGAGAGAGAGGGGGGCCGGGGGGAGAGAGAGGGGGGCCGGGGGGAGAGACAGGGGGGCCGGGGGGAGAGAGAGGGGGGCCGTGGGGAGAGAGAGGAGGGCCGTGGGGAGAGAGAGGGGGGCCGGGGGGAGAGAGAGGGGGGCCGGGGGGAGAGAGAGGGGGGCCGGGGGGAGAGACAGGGTGGCCGGGGGGAGAGAGAGGGGGGCCGGGGGGAGAGAGATGGGGGCCGTGGGGAGAAAGAGGGGGGCCGGGGAGAGAGAGAGGGGGGCCGGGGGGAGAGAGAGGGGGGCCGGGGGCAGAGAGAGGGGGGCCGGGGGCCGAGAGAGGGGGGCCGGGGGCAGAGAGAGGGGGGCCGGGGGGAGAGAGAGGGGGGCCGGCGGGAGAGAGAGGGGGGCTGGCGGGAGAGAGAGGGGGGCCAGGGGGAGAGAGAGGGGGGCCGGGGGGAGAGAGAGGGGGGCCGGGGGGAGAGAGAGGGGGGCCCGGGGGCAGAGAGAGGGGGGCCGGGGCGAGAGAGAGGGGGGCCGGGGGGCAGAGAGAGGGGGGCCGGGGGCAGAGAGATGGGGGCCGGGGGCAGAGAGAGGGGGGCCGGGGGGAGAGAGAGGGGGGCTGCGGTGAGAGAGAGGGGGCCGGGGGGAAAGAGAGGGGGGCCGGGGAGAGAGAGAGGCGGGCCAGTGGGAGAGAGAGGGGGGCCGTGTGGAGAGAGAAGGGGGCCGTGGAGAGAGAGAGGGGGGCGGTGGGGAGAGAGAGGGGCGCCGTGGGGAGAGAGAGGGGGGCCGTGGGGAGAGAGAGGGGGGCCGTGGGGAGAGAGAGGGGGGCCGGGGGAAGAGAGAGGGGGGCCGGGGGCAGAGAGAGGGGGGCAGGGGGCAGAGAGAGGGGGGCCGAGGGCAGAGAGAGGGGGGCTGGGGGGAGAGAGAGGGGGGCCGGGGGGAGAGAGAGGGGGGCCGGGGAGAGAGAGAGGGGGGCCATGGGGAGAGAGAGGGGGGCCGTGGGGAGAGAGAGGGGAGCCGGGCGGAGAGAGAGGGGGGCCGGCGGGGAGAGAGAGGGGGGCCGTGGGGAGAAAGAGGGGGGCCGGGGGGAGAGAGAGGGGGGCCAGGGGGAAAGAGAGGGGGGCCGTGGGGAGAGAGAGGGGGGCCGTGGGCAGAGAGAGGGGGGCCGGGGGCAGAGAGAGGGGGGCCAAGGGCAGAGAGAGGGGGGCCGGGGGCAGAGAGAGGGGGGCCGGGGGCAGAGAGAAGGGGGCCGGGAGGAGAGAGAGGGGGGCCGGGGGGAGAGAGAGGGGGGGCCGGGGGGAGAGAGAGGGGGGCCGGGGAGAGAGAGAGGGGGGCCGTGGCGAGAGAGAGAGGGGCCGTGGGGAGAGAGAGGGGAGCCGGGGAGAGAGAGAGGGGGGCCGGCGGGAGAGAGAGGGGGGCCGTGGGGAGAAAGAGGGGGGCCGGGGGGAGAGAGAGGGGGGCCAGGGGGAAAGAGAGGGGGGCCGTGGGGAGAGAGAAAGGGGCCGTGTGGAGAGAGAGGGGGGCCGTGTGAAGAGAGAGGGGGGCCGGGGGGAGAGAGAGGGGGGCTGGGGGCAGAGAGAGGGGGGCCGGGGGGATAGAGAGGGGGGCCGGGGGCAGAGAGAGGGGGGCTGGGGGGAGAGAGAGGGGGGCCGGGGGTAGAGAGAGGGGGGCCTGGAAGAGAGAGAGGGGGGCCGGGGGGAGAGAGAGGGGGGCCGGGGGGAGAGAGAGGGGGCCGGGGGGGAGAGAGAGGGGGTCCGGAAGGAGAGAGAGGGCTGCCCGCGGGAGAGAGAGGGGGGCCGGGGGGAGAGAGAGAGGGGCCGGCGGGAGAGAGAGTGGGGCCGGGGGGAGAGAGAGGGGGGCTGGCGGGAGAGAGAGGGGCCAGGGGGAGAGAGAGGGGAGCCGGGGGGAGAGAGAGGGGGGCCGGGGGCAGAGAGAGGGGTGCCGGGGGCAGAGGGAGGGGGGCCGGGGGCAGAGAGAGGGGGGCCGTTGGGAGAGAGAGGGGGGCCGGGGGGAGAGAGAGGGTGGCCGTGGGGAGAGAGAGGGGGGCCGTGGGGAGAGAGAGGGGGGCCGGGGGGAGAGAGAGGGGGGCCAGGGGGAAAGAGAGTGGGGCCGTGGGGAGAGAGAGGGGGGCCGTGGGTAGAGAGAGGGGGGCCGTGGGGAGAGAGAGGGGGGCCGGGGGGAGAGAGAGGGTGACCGTTGGGAGAGAGAGGGGGGCCGTGGGTAGAGAGAGGGGGGACGTGGGGAGAGACAGGGGGGCCGTGGGGAGAGAGAAGGAGGCAGTGTGGAGAGAGAGGGGGGCTGTGTGAAGAGAGAGGGGGGCCGGGGGGAGAGAGAGGGGGGCCGGGGGCAGAGAGAGGGGGGCCGGGGGGAGAGAGAGGGGGGCCGGGGGCAGAGAGAGGGGGACCGGGGGGAGAGAGAGGGGGGCCGGGGGGAGAGAGAGGGGGGCCTGGAAGAGAGAGAGGGGGGCCGCGGGGAGAGAGAGGGGGGCCGGGGGGAGAGAGAGGGGGCCGGGGGGAGAGAGAGAGGGGCCGGCGGGAGAGAGAGTGGGGCCGGGGGGAGAGAGAGGGGGGCTGGCGGGAGAGAGAGGGGCCAGGGGGAGAGAGAGGGGAGCCGGGGGGAGAGAGAGGGGGGCCGGGGGCAGAGAGAGGGGTGCCGGGGGCAGAGGGAGGGGGGCCGGGGGCAGAGAGAGGGGGGCCGTTGGGAGAGAGAGGGGGGCCGGGGGGAGAGAGAGGGTGGCCGTGGGGAGAGAGAGGGGGGCCGTGGGGAGAGAGAGGGGGGCCGGGGGGAGAGAGAGGGGGGCCAGGGGGAAAGAGAGTGGGGCCGTGGGGAGAGAGAGGGGGGCCGTGGGTAGAGAGAGGGGGGCCGTGGGGAGAGAGAGGGGGGCCGGGGGGAGAGAGAGGGTGACCGTTGGGAGAGAGAGGGGGGCCGTGGGTAGAGAGAGGGGGGACGTGGGGAGAGACAGGGGGGCCGTGGGGAGAGAGAAGGAGGCAGTGTGGAGAGAGAGGGGGGCTGTGTGAAGAGAGAGGGGGGCCGGGGGGAGAGAGAGGGGGGCCGGGGGCAGAGAGAGGGGGGCCGGGGGGATAGAGAGGGGGGCCGGGGGCAGAGAGAGGGGGACCGGGGGGAGAGAGAGGGGGGCCGGGGGGAGAGAGAGGGGGGCCTGGAAGAGAGAGAGGGGGGCCGCGGGGAGAGAGAGGGGGGCCGGGGGGAGAGAGAGGGGGCCGGGGGGAGAGAGAGGGGGTCCGGCAGGAGAGAGAGGGCTGCCGGCGGGAGAGAGAGGGGGGCCGGGGGGAGAGAGAGAGGGGCCGGCGGGAGAGAGAGGGGGGCCGGGGGGAGAGAGAGGGGGGCTGGCGGGAGAGAGAGGGGGGCCAGGGGGAGAAAGAGGGGGGCCGGGGGGAGAGAGAGGGGGGCCGGGGGCAGAGAGAGGGGGGCCGGGGGCAGAGGGAGGGGGGCCGGGGGCAGAGAGAGGGGTGCCGTTGAGAGAGAGAGGGGGGCCGGGGGGAGAGAGAGGGTGGCCGTGGGGAGAGAGAGGGGGGCCGTGGGGAGAGAGAGGGGGGCTGTGGGGAGAGAGAGGGGAGCCGGGGCAGAGAGAGGGGGGCCGGGGGCAGAGAGAGGGGGGCCGTGGGGAGAGAGAGGGGGGCAGGGGGGAGAGAGAGGGGGGCGGGGAGAGAGAGGGGGCCAGGGGGAAAGAGAGGGGGGCCGTGGGGAGAGAGAGGGGGGCCGTGGGCAGAGAGAGGCGGGCCGGGGGCAGAGAGAGGGGGGCCGAGGGCAGAGAGAGGGGGGCAGGGGGCAGAGAGAGGGGGGCCGGGGGCAGAGAGAAGGGGGCCGGGAGGAGAGAGAGGGGGGCTGGTGGGACAGAGAGGGGGGCCAAAGGGAGAGAGAGGGGGGCCGGGGGAGAGAGAGGGGGGCCGGGGGCAGAGAGAGGGGGGCCGGGGGCAGAGAGAGGGGGGCCGTGGGGAGAGAGAGGGGGGCAGGGGGGAGAGAGAGGGGGGCGGGGAGAGAGAGGGGGCCAGGGGGAGAGAGAGGGGGGCCGTGGGCAGAGAGAGGGGGGCCGGGGGCAGAGAGAGGGGGGCCGAGGGCAGAGAGAGGGGGGCCGGGGGCAGAGAGAGGGGGGCCGGGGGCAGAGAGAAGGGGGCCGGGAGGAGAGAGAGGGGGGCCGGGGGGAGAGAGAGGGGGGCCGGGGGGAGAGAGCGGGGCCGGGGAGAGAGAGAGGGGGGCCGTGGGGAGAGAGAGAGGGGCCGTGGGGAGAGAGAGGGGAGCCGGGGGGAGAGAGAGGGGGGCCGACGGGAGAGAGAGGGGGGCCGTGGGGAGAAAGAGGGGGGCCGGGGGGAGAGAGAGCGGGGCCGGGGAGAGAGAGAGGGGGGCCGTGGGGAGAGAGAAAGGGGCCGTGGGGAGAGAGAGGGGAGCCGGTGGGAGAGAGAGGGCGGCCGGCGGGAGAGAGTGGGGGGCCGTGGGGAGAAAGAGGGGGGCCGGGGGGAGAGAGAGGGGGGCCAGGGGGAAAGAGAGGGGGGCCGTGGGGAGAGAGGGGGGCCGTGGGTAGAGAGAGGGGGGCCGTGGAGAGAGAGAGGGGGGCCAGGGGGAGAGAGAGGGGGGCCGGGGGGAGAGAGAGGGGGGCCGCGGGCAGAGAGAGGGGGGCCGGGGGCAGAGGGAGGGGGGCCGGGGGCTGAGAGAGGGGTGCCGTTGGAAGAGAGAGGGGGGCCGGGGGGAGAGAGAGGGTGGCCGTGGGGAGAGAGAGGGGGGCCGTGGGGAGAGAGAGGGGGGCTGTGGGGAGAGAGAGGGGAGCCGGGGGCAGAGAGAGGGGGGGGGGCCGTGGGGAGAGAAAGGGGGGCAGGGGGGAGAGAGAGGGGGGCGGGGAGAGAGAGGGGGCCAGGGGGAAAGAGAAGAGGGCCGTGGGGAGAGAGAGGGGGGCCGTGGGCAGAGAGAGGGGGGCCGGGGGCAGAGAGAGGGGGGCCGAGGGCAGAGAGAGGGGGGCAGGGGGCAGAGAGAGGGGGGCCGGGGGCAGAGAGAAGGGGGCCGGGAGGAGAGAGAGGGGGGCTGGCAGGAGAGAGAGGGGGGCCAGGGGGAGAGAGAGGGGGGACGGGGGGAGAGAGAGGGGGGCTGGGGGCAGAGAGAGGGGGGCCGGGGGCAGAGGGAGGGGGGCCGGGGGCAGAGAGAGGGGGGCCGTTGGGAGAGAGAGGGGGGCCGGGGGGAGAGAAAGGGTGGCCGTGGGGAGAGAGAGGGGGGCCGTGGGGAGAGAGAGGGGGGCTGTGGGGAGAGAGAGGGGAGCCGGGGGCAGAGAGAGGGGGGCCGGGGGCAGAGAGAGGGGGGCCGTGGGGAGAGAGAGGGGGACAGGGGGGAGAGAGAGGGGGGCGGGGAGAGAGAGGGGGCCAGGGGGAGAGAGAGGGGGGCCGTGGGCAGAGAGAGGGGGGCTGGGGGCAGAGAGAGGGGGGCCGAGGGCAGAGAGAGGGGGGCCGGGGGCAGAGAGAGGGGGGCCGGGGGCAGAGAGAAGGGGGCCGGGAGGAGAGAGAGGGGGGCCGGGGGGAGAGAGAGGGGGGCCGGGGGGAGAGAGCGGGGCCGGGGAGAGAGAGAGGGGGGCTGTGGGGAAAGAGAGAGGGGCCGTGGGGAGAGAGAGGGGAGCCGGGGGGAGAGAGAGGGGGGCCGGCGGGAGAGAGAGGGGGGCCGTGGGGAGAAAGAGGGGGGCCGGGGGGAGAGAGAGCGGGGCCGGGGAGAGAGAGAGGGGGGCCGTGGGGAGATAGAGAGGGGCCGTGGGGAGAGAGAGGGGAGCCGGTGGGAGAGAGAGGGGGGCCGGCGGGAGAGAGTGGGGGGCCGTGGGGAGAAAGAGGGGGGCCGGGGTGAGAGAGAGGGGGGCCAGGGGGAAAGAGAGGGGGGCCGTGGGGAGAGAGGGGGGCCGTGGGTAGAGAGAGGGGGGCCGTGGAGAGAGAGAGGGGGGCCGTGGGGAGAGAGAAAGGGGCCGTGTGGAGAGAGAGGGGGGCCGTGTGAAGAGAGAGGGGGGCCGGGGGGAGAGAGAGGGGGGCCGGGGGCAGAGAGAGGGGGGCCGGGGGGATAGAGAGGGGGGCCGGGGGCAGAGAGAGGGGAGCCGGGGGGAGAGAGAGGGGGGCCGGGGGGAGAGAGAGGGGGGCCTGGAAGAGAGAGAGGGGGGCCGGGGGGAGAGAGAGGGGGCCGGGGGGAGAGAGAGGGGGCCGGGGGGAGAGAGAGGGGGGCCGGCAGGAGAGAGAGGGCTGCCGGCGGGAGAGAGAGGGGGGCCGGGGGCAGAGAGAGGGGGGCCGGGGGCAGAGGGAGGGGGGCCGGGGGCAGAGAGAGGGGGGCAGTTGGGAGAGAGAGGGGGGCCGGGGGGAGAGAGAGGGTGGCCGTGGGGAGAGAGAGGGGGGCCGTGGGGAGAGAGAGGGGGGCTGTGGGGAGAGAGAGGTGAGCCGGAGGCAGAGAGAGGGGGGCCGGGGCAGAGAGAGGGGGGCCGTGGGGAGAGAGAGGGGGGCAGGGGGGAGAGAGAGGGGGGCGGGGAGAGAGAGGGGGGCCATGGGAAGAGAGAGGGGGGCCGTGGGGAGAGAGAGGGGGGCCGTGGGGAGAGAGAAAGGGGCCGTGTGGAGAGAGAGGGGGGACGTATGGAGAGAGAGGGTGGCCGTGGAGAGAGAGAGGGGGGCCGGGGCAGAGAGAGCGGGGCCGGGGGGAGAGAGAGGGGGGCAGGGGGGAGAGAGAGGGGGGCGGGGAGAGAGAGGGGGCCAGGGGGAGAGAGAGGGGGCCGTGGGCAGAGAGAGGGGGGCCGGGGGCAGAGAGAGGGGGGCCGAGGGCAGAGAGAGGGGGGCCGGGGGCAGAGAGAGGGGGGCCGGGGGCAGAGAGAAGGGGGCCGGGAGGAGAGAGAGGGGGGCCGGGGGGAGAGAGAGGGGGGCCGGGGGGAGAGAGCGGGGCCGGGGAGAGAGAGAGGGGGGCCGTGGGGAGAGAGAGAGGGGCCGTGGGGAGAGAGAGGGGAGCCGGGGGGAGAGAGAGGGGGCCGGCGGGAGAGAGAGGGGGGCCGTGGGGAGAAAGAGGGGGGCCGGGGGGAGAGAGAGCGGGGCCGGGGAGAGAGAGAGGGGGGCCGTGGGGAGAGAGAGAGGGGCCGTGGGGAGAGAGAGGGGAGCCGGTGGGAGAGAGAGGGGGGCCGGCGGGAGAGAGTGGGGGGCCGTGGGGAGAAAGAGGGGGCCGGGGGGAGAGAGAGGGGGGCCAGGGGGAAAGAGAGGGGGGCCGTGGGAGAGAGGGGGGCCGTGGGTAGAGAGAGGGGGGCCGTGGAGAGAGAGAGGGGGGCCGGGGGCAGAGAGAGCGGGGCCGGGGGGAGGAGAGAGGGGGGCAGGAAGGAGAGAGAGGGGGGCGGGGAGAGAGAGGGGGCCAGGGGGAGAGAGAGGGGGGCCGTGGGCAGAGAGAGGGGGGCCGGGGGCAGAGAGAGGGGGGCCGAGGGCAGAGAGAGGGGGGCCGGGGGCAGAGAGAGGGGGGCCGGGGGCAGAGAGAAGGGGGCCGGGAGGAGAGAGAGGGGGGCCGGGGGGAGAGAGAGGGGGGCCGGGGGGAGAGAGCGGGGCCGGAGAGAGAGAGAGGGGGGCCGTGGGGAGAGAGAGAGGGGCCGTGGGGAGAGAGAGGGGAGCCGGGGGGAGAGAGAGGGGGGCCGGCGGGAGAGAGAGGGGGGCCGTGGGGAGAAAGAGGGGGGCCGGGGGGAGAGAGAGCGGGGCCGGGGAGAGAGAGAGGGGGGCCGTGGGGAGAGAGAGAGGGGCCGTGGGGAGATAGAGGGAGCCGGTGGGAGAGAGAGGGGGGCCGGCGGGAGAGAGTGGGGGGCCGTGGGGAGAAAGAGGGGGCCGGGGGGAGAGAGAGGGGGGCCAGGGGGAAAGAGAGGGGGGCCGTGGGGAGAGAGGGGGGCTGTGGGTAGAGAGAGGGGGGCCGTGGAGAGAGAGAGGGGGGCCGTGGGGAGAGAGAAAGGGGCCGTGTGGAGAGAGAGGGGGGCCGTGTGAAGAGAGAGGGGGGCCGGGGGGAGAGAGAGGGGGGCCGGGGGCAGAGATAGGGGGGCCGGGGGGACAGAGAGGGGGGCCAGGGGCAGAGAGAGGGGGGCCGGGGGGAGAGAGAGGGGGGCCGGGGGGAGAGAGAGGGGGGCCTGGAAGAGAGAGAGGGGGGCCGGGGGGAGAGAGAGGGGGGCCGGGGGGAGAGAGAGGGGGCCGGGGGGAGAGAGAGGGGGGCCGGCAGGAGAAAGAGGGCTGCCGGCGGGAGAGAGAGGGGGGCCGGGGGGAGAGAGAGAGGGGCCGGCGGGAGAGAGAGGGGGGCCGGGGGGAGAGAAAGGGGGGCTGGCGGGAGAGAGAGGGGGGCCAGGGGGAGAGAGAGGGGGGCCGGGGGAGAGAGAGGGGGGCCGGGGGCAGAGAGAGGGGGGCCGGGGGCAGAGGGAGGGTGGCCGGGGGCAGAGAGAGGGGGGCCGTTGGGAGAGAGAGGGGGGCCGGGGGAGAGAGAGGGTGGCCGTGGGGAGAGAGAGGGGGGCCCGTGGGGAGAGAGAGGGGGGGCTGTGGGGAGAGAGAGGGGAGCCGGAGGCAGAGAGAGGGGGGCCGGGGCAGAGAGAGGGGGGTCGTGGGGAGAGAGAGGGGGGAAGGGGGGAGAGAGATGGGGGCGGGGAGAGAGAGAGGGGGGCCATGGGAAGAGAGAGGGGGGCCGTGGGGAGAGAGAGGGGGGCCGTGGGGAGAGAGAAAGGGGCCGTGTGGAGAGAGAGGGGGGCCGTATGGAGAGAGAGGGTGGCCGTGGAGAGAGAGAGGGGGGCCGGGGGCAGAGAGAGCGGGGCCGGGTGGAGAAAGAGGGGGGCTGGGGGGAGAGAGAGGGGGGCCGGGGAGAGAGACAGGGGTCCGTGGGCAGAGAGAGGGGGGCCGGGGGCAGAGAGAGGGGGGCCGGGGGTAGAGAGAGGGGGGCCGGGAAGAGAGAGAGGGGGGCCGGGGGGAGAGAGAGGGGGGCCGGGGGGAGAGAAAGGGGGGCCGGGGAGAGAGAGAGGGGGGCGGGGGAGAGAGAGGAGGGCCGGTGGGAGAGAGAGGGTGTCCGGCAGGAGAGAGAGGGGGGCCAGGGGAGAGAGAGGGGGCCGGGGAGAGAGAGAGGGGGGGCCGGGGGGGAGAGAGAGGGGGCCCGGGGGCAGAGAGAGGGGGGCCGGGGCGAGAGAGAGAGGGGCCGGTGGGAGAGATAGGGGGGCCGTGGGGAGAGAGAGGGGGGCCGTGGGGAGAGAGAGGGGAGCCGGGGGGAGAGAGAGGGGGGCCGGCGGGAGAGAGAGTGGGGCCGTGGGGAGAGAGAGGGGGGATGTGGGGAGAGAGAAAGGGGCCGTGTGGAGAGAGAGGGGGGCCGTGTGAAGAGAGAGGGGGGCCGGGGGGAGAGAGAGGGGGGCCGGGGGCAGAGAGAGGGGGGCCGGGGGGATAGAGAGGGGGGCCGGGGGCAGAGAGAGGGGGGCCGGGGGAGAGAGAGGGGGGCCGGGGGGAGAGAGAGGGGGGCCTGGAAGAGAAAGAGGGGGGCCGGGGGGAGAGAGAGGGGGGACGGGGGGGAGAGAGAGTGGGCCGGGGGGAGAGAGAGGGTGGCAGGCAGGAGAGAGAGGTCTGCCGGCGGGAGAGAGAGGGGGGCCGGGGGGAGAGAGAGAGGGGCCGGCAGGAGAGAGAGGGGGCCGGGGGGAGAGAGAGGGGGGCTGGCGGGAGAGAGAGGGGGGCTAGGGGGAGAGAGAGGGGGGCCGGGGGGAGAGAGAGGGGGGCCAGGGGCAGAGAGAGGGGGGCCGGGGGCAGAGGGAGGGGGGCCAGGGGGCAGAGAGAGGGGGGCCGTTGGGAGAGAGAGGGGGGCCGGGGGGAGAGAGAGGGTGGCCGTGGGGAGAGGAGGGGGGCCGTGGGGAGAGAGTGGGGGGCTGTGGGGTGAGAGAGGGGAGCCGGGGGCAGAGAGAGGGGGGCCGGGGGCAGAGAGTAGGGGGGCCGTGGGGAGAGAGAGGGGGCAGGGGGGAGAGAGAGGGGGGCGGGGAGAGAGAGGGGGGCCATGGGAAGAGAGAGGGGGGCCGTGGGGAGAGAGAGGGGGCAGTGGGGAGAGAGAAAGGGGCCGTGTGGAGAGAGAGGGGGGCCGTATGGAGAGAGAGGGGGGCCGTGGAGAGAGAGAGGGGGGCCGGGGGCAGAGAGAGCGGGGCCGGGGGAGAGAGAGGGGGGCTGGGGGAGAGAGAGGGGGGCCGGGGAGAGAGACAGGGGGGCCGGGGGCAGAGAGAGGGTGGCCGGGGGCAGAGAAAGGGGGGCCGGGGGCAGAGAGAGGGGGCCGGGAAGAGAGAGAGGGGGGCCGGGGGGAGAGAGAAGGGGGCCGGGGGGAGAGAAAGGGGGGCCGGGGAGAGAGAGAGGGGGCGGGGGGAGAGAGAGGGGGGCCGGTGGGAGAGAGAGGGGGTCCGGCAGGAGAGAGAGGGGGGCCAGGGGGAGAGAGAGGGGGCCGGGAGAGAGAGAGGGGGGCCGGGGGGAGAGAGAGGGGGGCCCGGGGGCAGAGAGAGGGGGCCAGGGCGAGAGAGAGGGGGGCCGGGAGGAGAGAGAGGGGGGCCGGGGGGAGAGAGAGGGGGTCCGGCAGGAGAGAGAGGGGGGCCGGTGGGAGAGAGAGGGGGGCCGTGGGGAGAGAGAGGGGGGCCGTGGGGGAGAGAGAGGGGAGCCGGGGGGAGAGAGAGGGGGGCCGGCGGGAGAGAGAGGGTGGCCGTGGGGAGAAAGAGGGGGGCGGGGGGAGAGAGCGAGGGGGGCCGGGGGGAGAGAGAGGGGGGCAGGGGGCAGAGAGAGGGGGGCCGGGGGGAGAGACAGGGGGGCCGGGGGCAGAGAGAGGGGGGCGGGGGCAGAGAGAGGTGGGCCGGGGGCAGAGAGAGGGTGGCCGGGGACAGAGAGAGGGGGGCCGGGGGGAGAGAGAGGGGGCTGCGGGGAGAGAGAGGGGGCCGGGGGGAGAGAGAGGGGGGCCGGGGCGAGAGAGAGGGGGCCGGTCGGAGAGAGAGGGGGGCCGTGGGAGAGAGAAGGGGGCCGTGGAGAGAGAGAGGGGGGCCGTGGGGAGAGAGAGGGGGGCCGTGGAGAGAGAGAGGGGGGCCGTGAGGAGAGAGAGGGGGGCCGGGGGAAGAGAGAGGGGGGCCGGGGGCAGAGAGAGGGGGGCCGGGGGCAGAGAGAGGGTGGCCGAGTGCAGAGAGAGGGGGGCCGGGGGCAGAGAGAGGGGGGCCAGGGGCAGAGAGAGGGGGGCCGGGGGGAGAGAGAGAGGGGGGCCGGGGGGAGAGAGAAGGGGGCCGGGGGGAGAGAGAGGGGGGCCGGGGGAGAGAGAGGGGGGCCGTGGGGAGAGAGAGGGGGGCCGTGGGGAGAGAGAGGGGAGCCGGGGGGAGAGAGAGTGGGGGCCAGGGCGAGAGAGAGGGGGGCCGGTGGGAGAGAGAGGGGGGCCGTGGGGACAGAGAAGGGGGCCGTGGAGAGAGAGAGGGGGGCCGTGGGGAGAGAGAGGGGGGCCGTGGGGAGATAGAGGGGGCCAGGGGGAGAGAGAGGGGGGCCGGGGGCAGAGAGAGGGGGGCCGGGGGCAGAGAGAGGGGGGCCGAGGGCCGAGAGATGGGGGCCGGGGGCAGAGAGAGGGGGGCCGTGGGCAGAGAGAGGGGGGCCGGGGAGAGAGACAGGGGGGCCGGGGCAGAGAGAGGGGGGGCCGGGGGCAGAGAGAGGTGGGCCGGGGGCAGAGAGAGGGGGGCCGGGGACAGAGAGAGGGGGGCCAGGGGGAGAGAGAGTGGGCTGCGGGGAGAGAGAGGGGGCCGGGGGGAGAGAGAGGGGGCCGTGGGGAGATAACGGGGGCCGGGGGGGAGAGAGAGGGGGGCCGGGGGCAGAGAGAGGGGGGCCGGGGGCAGAGAGAGGGGGCCGAGGGCAGAGAGAGGGGGGCCGGGGGCAGAGAGAGGGGGCCGTGGGCAGAGAGAGGGGGGCCGGGGGGAGAGACAGGGGTGCCGGGGGCAGAGAGAGGGGGCCGGGGGCAGAGAGAGGTGGGCCAGGGGCAGAGAGAGGGGGCCGAGGGCAGAGAGAGGGGGCCGGGGGCAGAGAGAGGGGGGCCGTGGGCAGAGAGAGGGGGGCCGGGGGCAGAGAGAGGTGGGCCAGGGGCAGAGAGAGGGGGGCCGGGGACAGAGAGAGCGGGGCTGGGGGGAGAGAGAGGGGGGCTGCGGGGGAGAGAGAGGGGGCCTGGGGGAGAGAGAGGGAGGCCGGGGCGAGAGAGAGGGGGGCCGGTGGTAGAGAGAGGGGGGGCCGTGGGGGAGAGAGAAGGGGGCCGTGGAGAGAGAGAGGGGGGGAGTTGGGAGAGAGAGGGGGGCCGTGGGGAGAGAGAGGGGGGCCGTGGGGAGAGAGAGGGGGGCCGCGGGGAGAGAGAGGGGGCCGGGGGGAGAGAGAGGGGTGGCCGGCGGGAGAGAGAGGGGGGCCGTGGGGAGAAAGAGGGGGGCCGGGGGGAGAGAGAGGGGGGCTAGGGGGAAAGTGAGGGGGGCCGTGGGGAGAGAGAGGGGGGCCGTGGGGAGAGAGAGGGGGGCCGTGGGGAGAGAGAAAGGGGCCGTGTGGAGAGAGAGGGGGGCCGTGTGAAGAGAGGGGGGCCGGGGGGAGAGAGAGGGGGGCCGGGGGCAGAGAGAGGGGGGCCGGGGGGATAGAGAGGGGGGCCGGGGGCAGAGAGAGGGGGGCCGGGAGGGAGAGAGAGGGGGGCCGGGGGGAGAGAGAGGGGGGCCTGGAAGAGAGAGAGGGGGGCCGGGGGGAGAGAGAGGGGGGCCGGGGGGAGAGAGAGGGGGGCCGGGGGGAGAGAGAGGGGGGCCGGCAGGAGAGAGAGGGTTGCCGGCGGGAGAGAGAGGGGGGCCGGGGGGAGAGAGAGAGGGGCCGGCGGGAGAGAGAGGGGGGCCGGGGGAAGAGAGAGGAGGGCTGGCGGGAGAGAGAGGGTGGCCGGGGGGAGAGAGAGGGGGGCCGGGGGTGAGAGAGGGGGGCCGGGGGCAGAGAGAGGGGGGCCGGGGGAAGAGGGAGGGGCGCCGGGGGCAGAGAGAGGGGGGCCGTTGGGAGAGAGAGGGGGGCCGGGGTGAGAGAGAGGGTGGCCGTGGGGAGAGAGAGGGAGGCCGTGGGGAGAGAGAGGGGGGCCGTGCGGAGACAGAGGGGAGCCGTGGGCAGAGAGAGGGTTGCCGTGGCGAGAGAGAGGGGGGCAGGGGGGAGAAAGAGGGGGGCCGGGGGCAGAGAGAGGGGGGCCGTGGGGAGAGAGAGGGGGGCAGGGGGGAGAGAGAGGGGGGCGGGGAGAGAGAGGGGGGCCGGGGGGAGAGAGAGGGGGGCCGTGGGGAGAGAGAGGGGGGCCGTGGGGAGAGAGAGGGGGGCCGTGGGGAGAGAGAGGGGGGCCGGGGGGAGAGAGAGTGGGGCCGGGGGGAGAGAGAGGGGGGCCGGCGGGAGAGAGAGGGGGGCCGTGGGGAGAAAGAGGGGTGCCGGGGGGAGCGAGAGGGGGGCCAGGGGGAAAGAGAGGGGGGCGGTGGGGAGAGAGAGGGGGGCCGTGGGGAGAGAGAGGGGGGCCGTGGGGAGAGAGAAAGGGGCCGTGTGGAGAGAGAGGGGGGCCGTGTGAAGAGAGGGGGGCCGGGGGGAGAGAGAGGGGGGCCGGGGGCAGAGAGAGGGGGGCCGGGGGGATAGAGAGGGGGGCCGGGGGCAGAGAGAGGGGGGCCGGGGGGAGAGAGAGGGGGGCCGGGGGGAGAGAGAGGGGGGCTTGGAAGAGAGAGAGGGGGGCCGGGGGGAGAGAGAGGGGGTCCGGGGGGAGAGAGAGAGGGGCCGGGGGGAGAGAGAGGGGGGCCGGCAGGAGAGAGAGGGTTGCCGGCGGGAGAGAGAGGGGGGCCGGGGGGAGAGAGAGGGGGGCCGGGGGGAGAGAGAGGGGGGCCGGCATGAGAGAGAGGGTTGCCGGCGGGAGAGAGAGGGGGGCCGGGGGGAGAGAGAGAGGGGCCGGCGGGAGAGAGAGGGGGGCCGGGGGAAGAGAGAGGAGGGCTGGCGGGAGAGAGAGGGTGGCCGGGGGGAGAGAGAGGGGGGCCGGGGGTGAGAGAGGGGGGCCGGGGGCAGAGAGAGGGGGGCCGGGGGAAGAGGGAGGGGCGCCGGGGGCAGAGAGAGGGGGGCCGTTGGGAGAGAGAGGGGGGCCGGGGTGAGAGAGAGGGTGGCCGTGGGGAGAGAGAGGGAGGCCGTGGGGAGAGAGAGGGGGGCCGTGGGGAGAGAGAGGGGAGCCGTGGGCAGAGAGAGGGTTGCCGTGGCGAGAGAGAGGGGGGCAGGGGGGAGAGAGAGGGGGGCCGGGGGCAGAGAGAGGGGGGCCGTGGGGAGAGAGAGGGGGGCAGGGGGGAGAGAGAGGGGGGCGGGGAGAGAGAGGGGGGCCGGGGGGAGAGAGAGGGGGGCCGTGGGGAGAGAGAGGGGGGCCGTGGGGAGAGAGAGGGGGGCCGTGGGGAGAGAGAGGGGGGCCGGGGGGAGAGAGAGTGGGGCCGGGGGGAGAGAGAGGGGGGCCGGCGGGAGAGAGAGGGGGGCCGTGGGGAGAAAGAGGGGTGCCGGGGGGAGCGAGAGGGGGGCCAGGGGGAAAGAGAGGGGGGCGGTGGGGAGAGAGAGGGGGGCCGTGGGGAGAGAGAGGGGGGCCGTGGGGATAGAGAAAGGGGCCGTGTGGAGAGAGAGGGGGGCCGTGTGAAGAGAGGGGGGCCGGGGGGAGAGAGAGGGGGGCCGGGGGCAGAGAGAGGGGGGCTGGGGGGATAGAGAGGGGGGCCGGGGGCAGAGAGAGGGGGGCCGGGGGGAGAGAGAGGGGGGCCGGGGGGAGAGAGAGGGGGGCTTGGAAGAGAGAGAGGGGGGCCGGGGGGAGAGAGAGGGGGTCCGGGGGGAGAGAGAGGGGGGCCGGGGGGAGAGAGAGGGGGGCCGGCAGGAGAGAGAGGGTTGCCGGCGGGAGAGAGAGGGGGGCCGGTGGGAGAGAGAGAGGGGCCGGCGGGAGAGAGAGGGGGGCCGGGGGAAGAGAGAGGGGGGCTGGCGGGAGAGAGAGGGGGGCCGGGGGGAGAGAGAGGGGGGCCGGGGGGAGAGAGCGGGGGGCTGGGGGCAGAGAGAGGAGGGCTGGCGGGAGAGAGAGGGTGGCCGGGGGGAGAGAGAGGGGGGCCGGGGGTGAGAGAGGGGGGCCGGGGGGAGAGAGAGAGGGGCCGGCGGGAGAGAGAGGGGGGCCGGGGGAAGAGAGAGGAGGGCTGGCGGGAGAGAGAGGGTGGCCGGGGGGAGAGAGAGGGGGGCCGGGGGTGAGAGAGGGGGGCCGGGGGCAGAGAGAGGGGGGCCGGGGGAAGAGGGAGGGGCGCCGTGGGCAGAGAGAGGGGGGCCGTTGGGAGAGAGAGGGGGGCCGGGGTGAGAGAGAGGGTGGCCGTGGGGAGAGAGAGGGAGGCCGTGGGGAGAGAGAGGGGGGCCGTGGGGAGAGAGAGGGGAGCCGTGGGCAGAGAGAGGGTTGCCGTGGGGAGAGAGAGGGGGGCAGGGGGGAGAGAGAGGGGGGCCGGGGGCAGAGAGAGGGGGGCCGTGGGGAGAGAGAGGGGGGCAGGGGGGAGAGAGAGGGGGGCGGGGAGAGAGAGGGGGGCCGGGGGGAGAGAGAGGGGGGCCGTGGGGAGAAAGAGGGGGGCCGTGGGGAGAGAGGGGGGCCGGGGGGAGAGAGAGGGGGGCCGGGGGCAGAGAGAGGGGGGCCGGGGGGATAGAGAGGGGGGCCGGGGGCAGAGAGAGGGGGGCCGGGGGGAGAGAGAGGGGGGCCAGGGGGAGAGAGAGGGGGGCCTGGAAGAGAGAGAGGGGGGCCGGGGGGAGAGAGAGGGGGGCCGGGGGGAGAGAGAGGGGGGCCGGGGGGAGAGAGAGGGGGGCCGGCAGGAGAGAGAGGGTTGCCGGCGGGAGAGAGAGGGGGGCCGGGGGGAGAGAGAGAGGGGCGGGCGGGAGAGAGAGGGGGGCCGGGGGAAGAGAGAGGAGGGCTGGCGGGAGAGAGAGGGTGGCCGGGGGGAGAGAGAGGGGGGCCGGGGGTGAGAGAGGGGGGCCGGGGGCAGAGAGAGGGGGGCCGGGGGAAGAGGGAGGGGCGCCGGGGGCAGAGAGAGGGGGGCCGTTGGGAGAAAGAGGCGGGCCGGGGTGAGAGAGAGGGTGGCCGTGGGGAGAGAGAGGGAGGCCGTGGGGAGAGAGAGGGGGGCCGTGGGGAGAGAGAGGGGAGCCGTGGGCAGAGAGAGGGTTGCCGTGGGGAGAGAGAGGGGGGCAGGGGGGAGAGAGAGGGGGGCCGGGGGCAGAAAGAGGGGGGCCGTGGGGAGAGAGAGGGGGGCAGGGGGGAGAGAGAGGGGGGCGGGGAGAGAGAGGGGGGCCGGGGGGAGAGAGAGGGGGGCCGTGGGGAGAGAGAGGGGGGCCGTGGGGAGAGAGAGGGGGGCCGTGGGGAGAGAGAGGGGGGCCGGGGGGAGAGAGAGGGTGGCCGGGGGGAGAGAGAGGGGGGCCGGCGGGTGAGAGAGGGGGCCGTTGGGGAGAAAGAGGGGTGCCGGGGGGAGCGAGAGGGGGGCCAGGGGAAAGAGAGGGGGGCCGTGGGGAGAGAGAGGGGGGCCGGGGGCAGAGAGAGGGGGGCCGGGGGGATAGAGAGGGGGGCCGGGGGGCAGAGAGAGGGGGCGGGGGGAGAGAGAGGGGGCCGGGGGGAGAGAGAGGGGGGCTTGGAAGAGAGAGAGGGGGGCCGGGGGGAGAGAGAGGGGGGCCGGGGGGGAGAGAGCGGGGGGCCAGGGGGAGAGAGAGGGGGGCCGGCAGGAGAGAGAGGGGGGCCGGGGGGAGAGAGAGGGGGGCCGGGGGGAGAGAGAGGGGGGCCGGCAGGAGAGAGAGGGTTGCCGGCGGGAGAGAGAGGGGGGGCCGGGGGGAGAGAGAGAGGGGCGGGCGGGAGAGAGAGGGGGGCCGGGGGAAGAGAGAGGAGGGCTGGCGGGAGAGAGAGGTGGCCGGGGGGAGAGAGAGGGGGGCCGGGGGTGAGAGAGGGGGGCCGGGGCAGAGAGAGGGGGGCCGGGGGAAGAGGGAGGGGCGCCGGGGGCAGAGAGAGGGGGGCCGTTGGGAGAAAGAGGCGGGCCGGGGTGAGAGAGAGGGTGGCCGTGGGGAGAGAGAGGGAGGCCGTGGGGAGAGAGAGGGGGGCCGTGGGGAGAGAGAGGGGAGCCGTGGGCAGAGAGAGGGTTGCCGTGGGGAGAGAGAGGGGGGCAGGGGGGAGAGAGAGGGGGGCCGGGGGCAGAGAGAGGGGGGCCGTGGGGAGAGAGAGGGGGGCAGGGGGGAGAGAGAGGGGGGCGGGGAGAGAGAGGGGGGCCGGGGGGAGAGAGAGGGGGGCCGTGGGGAGAGAGAGGGGGGCCGTGGGGAGAGAGAGGGGGGCCGTGGGGAGAGAGAGGGGGCCGGGGGGAGAGAGAGGGTGGCCGGGGGGAGAGAGAGGGGGGCCGGCGGGTGAGAGAGGGGGGCCGTGGGGAGAAAGAGGGGTGCCGGGGGGAGCGAGAGGGGGGCCAGGGGGAAAGAGAGGGGGGCCGTGGGGAGAGAGAGGGGGGGCCGGGGGCAGAGAGAGGGGGGCCGGGGGGATAGAGAGGGGGGCCGGGGGCAGAGAGAGGGGGGCGGGGGGAGAGAGAGGGGGGCCGGGGGGAGAGAGAGGGGGGCTTGGAAGAGAGAGAGGGGGGCCGGGGGGAGAGAGAGGGGGGCCGGGGGGAGAGAGCGGGGGGCCAGGGGGAGAGAGAGGGGGGCCGGCAGGAGAGAGAGGGTTGCCGGCGGGAGAGAGAGGGGGGCCGGTGGGAGAGAGAGAGGGGCCGGCGGGAGAGAGAGGGGGGCCGGGGGAAGAGAGAGGGGGGCTGGCGGGAGAGAGAGGGGGGCCGGGGGGAGAGAGAGGGGGGCCGGGGGGAGAGAGCGGGGGGCTGGGGGCAGAGAGATGGGGGCCGGGGCAGAGGGAGGGGGGCCGGGGGCAGAGAGAGGGGGGCCGTGGGGAGAGAGAGGGGAGCCGGGGGCAGAGAGAGGGGGGCCGGGGGCAGAGAGAGGGGGGCCGTGGGGAGAGAGAGGGGGGCAGGGGGGAGAGAGAGGGGGGCGGGGAGAGAGAGGGGGGCCGTGGGAAGAGAGAGGGGGGCGTGGGGAGAGAGAGTGGGGCTGGGGGGAGAGAGAGGGGGGCCGTGGGGAGAGAGAGGGGAGCCGGGGGGAGAGAGAGTGGGGGCCAGGGCGAGAGAGAGGGGGGCCGGTGGGAGAGAGAGGGGGGCCGTGGGCAGAGAGAGGAGGGCCGGGGGAAGAGACAGGGGGGCCGGGGGCAGAGAGAGGGGGGCCGGGGGCAGAGAGAGGTGGGCCGGGGGCAGAGAGAGGGGGGCAGGGGACAGAGAGAGGGGGGCCGGGGGGAGAGAGAGGGGGGCTGCGGGGAGAGAGAGGGGGCCGGGGGGAGAGAGAGGGGGGCCGTGGGGAGATAAAGGTGGGGCCGGGGGGAGAGAGAGGGGGGCCGGGGGCAGAGAGAGGGGGGACGGGGGCAGAGAGAGGGGGGCCGAGGGCAGAGAGAGGGGGGCCGGGGGCAGAGAGAGGGGGGCCGTGGGCAGAGAGAGGGGGGCCGGGGGGAGAGAGAGGGGGGCCGGGGGGAGAGAGAGGGGGGCCTGGAAGAGAGAGAGGGGGGCCGGGGGGAGAGAGAGGGGGGCCGGGGGGAGAGAGAGGGGGGCCGGGGGGAGAGAGAGGGGGGCCTGGAAGAGAGAGAGGGGGGCCGGGGGGAGAGAGAGGGGGGCCGGGGGGAGAGAGAGGGGGGCCGGGGGGAGAGAGAGGGGGGCCGGCAGGAGAGAGAGGGGTTGCAGGCGGGAGAGAGAGGGGGGCCGGGGGGAGAGAGAGAGGGGCCGGCGGGAGAGAGAGGGGGGCCGGGGGAAGAGAGAGGAGGGCTGGCGGGAGAGAGAGGGTGGCCGGGGGGAGAGAGAGGGGGGCCGGGGGTGAGAGAGGGGGGCCGGGGGCAGAGAGAGGGGGGCCGGGGGAAGATGGAGGGGCGCCGTGGGCAGAGAGAGGGGGGCCGTGGGGAGAGAGAAGGGGGCCGTGGAGAGAGAGAGGGGGGCCGTGGGGAGAGAGAGGGGGGCCGTGGGGAGATAGAGGGGGGCCGGGGGGAGAGAGAGGGGGGCCGGGGGCAGAGAGAGGGGGGGCCGGGGGGCAGAGAGAGGGGGGCCGAGGGCCGAGAGATGGGTGCCTGGGGCAGAGAGAGGGGGGCCGTGGGCAGAGAGAGGAGGGCCGGGGGAAGAGACAGGGGGGCCGGGGGCAGAGAGAGGGGGGCCGGGGGCAGAGAGAGGTGGGCCGGGGGCAGAGAGAGGGGGGCAGGGGACAGAGAGAGGGGGGCCGGGGGGAGAGAGAGGGGGGCTGCGGGGAGAGAGAGGGGGCCGGGGGGAGAGAGAGGGGGGCCGTGGGGAGATAAAGGTGGGGCCGGGGGGAGAGAGAGGGGGGCCGGGGGCAGAGAGAGGGGGGACGGGGGCAGAGAGAGGGGGGCCGAGGGCAGAGAGAGGGGGGCCGGGGGCAGAGAGAGGGGGGCCGTGGGCAGAGAGAGGGGGGCCGGGGGAGAGAGAGGGGGGCCGGGGGGAGAGAGAGGGGGGCCTGGAAGAGAGAGAGGGGGGCCGGGGGGAGAGAGAGGGGGGCCGGGGGGAGAGAGAGGGGGGCCGGGGGGAGAGAGAGGGGGGCCTGGAAGAGAGAGAGGGGGGCCGGGGGGAGAGAGAGGGGGGCCGGGGGGAGAGAGAGGGGGGCCGGGGGGAGAGAGAGGGGGGCCGGCAGGAGAGAGAGGGTTGCCGGCGGGAGAGAGAGGGGGGCCGGGGGGAGAGAGAGAGGGGCCGGCGGGAGAGAGAGGGGGGCCGGGGGAAGAGAGAGGAGGGCTGGCGGGAGAGAGAGGGTGGCCGGGGGGAGAGAGAGGGGGGCCGGGGGTGAGAGAGGGGGGCCGGGGGCAGAGAGAGGGGGGCCGGGGGAAGATGGAGGGGCGCCGTGGGCAGAGAGAGGGGGGCCGTTGGGAGAGAGAGGGGGGCCGGGGTGAGAGAGAGGGTGGCCGTGGGGAGAGAGAGGGAGGCCGTGGGGAGAGAGAGGGGGGCCGTGGGGAGAGAGAGGGGAGCCGTGGGCAGAGAGAGGGTTGCCGTGGGGAGAGAGAGGGGGGCAGGGGGGAGAGAGAGGGGGGCCGGGGGCAGAGAGAGGGGGCCGTGGGGAGAGAGAGGGGGGCAGGGGGGAGAGAGAGGGGGGCGGGGAGAGAGAGGGGGGCCGGGGGGAGAGAGAGGGGGGCCGTGGGGAGAGAGAGGGGGGCCGTGGGGAGAGAGGGGGGCCGGGGGGAGAGAGAGGGGGGCCGGGGGCAGAGAGAGGGGGTCCGGGGGGATAGAGAGGGGGGCCGGGGGCAGAGAGAGGGGGGCCGGGGGGAGAGAGAGGGGGGCCGAGGGGAGAGAGAGGGGGGCCTGGAAGAGAGAGAGGGGGGCCGGGGGGAGAGAGAGGGGGGCCGGGGGGAGGGAGAGGGGGGCCGGGGGGAGAGAGAGGGGGGCCGGCAGGAGAGAGAGGGTTGCCGGCGGGAGAGAGAGGGGGGCCGGGGGGAGAGAGAGAGGGGCCGGCGGGAGAGAGAGGGGGGCCGGGGGGAAGAGAGAGGAGGGCTGGTGGGAGAGAGAGGGTGGCCGGGGGGAGAGAGAGGGGGGCCGGGGTGAGAGAGGGGGGCCGGGGGCAGAGAGAGGGGGGCCGGGGGAAGAGGGAGGGGCGCCGGGGGCAGAGAGAGGGGGCCGTTGGGAGAGAGAGGGGCCGGGGTGAGAGAGAGGGTGGCCGTGGGGAGAGAGAGGGAGGCCGTGGGGAGAGAGAGGGGGGCCGTGGGGAGAGAGAGGGGAGCCGTGGGCAGAGAGAGGGTTGCCGTGGGGAGAGAGAGGGGGGCAGGGGGGAGAGAGAGGGGGGACCGGGGGCAGAGAGAGGGGGGCCGTGGGGAGAGAGAGGGGGGCAGGGGGAGAGAGAGGAGGGCTGGCGGGAGAGAGAGGGTGGCCGGGGGGAGAGAGAGGGGGGCCGGGGGTGAGAGAGGGGGGCCGGGGGCAGAGAGAGGGGGGCCGGGGGAAGAGGGAGGGGCGCCGTGGGCAGAGAGAGGGGGGCCGTTGGGAGAGAGAGGGGGGCCGGGGGGAGTTAGAGGGGGGCCGGGGGCAGAGGGAGGGGGGCCGTCGGGAGAGAGAGGGGGGCCGGGGGAAGAGAGAGGAGGGCTGGCGGGAGAGAGAGGGTGGCCGGGGGGAGAGAGAGGGGGGCCGGGGGTGAGAGAGGGGGGCCGGGGGCAGAGAGAGGGGGGCCGGGGGAAGAGGGAGGGGCGCCGTGGGCAGAGAGAGGGGGGCCGTTGGGAGAGAGAGGGGGGCCGGGGTGAGAGAGAGGGTGGCCGTGGGGAGAGAGAGGGAGGCCGTGGGGAGAGAGAGGGGGGCCGTGGGGAGAGAGAGGGGAGCCGTGGGCAGAGAGAGGGTTGCCGTGGGGAGAGAGAGGGGGGCAGGGGGGAGAGAGAGGGGGGCCGGGGGCAGAGAGAGGGGGGCCGTGGGGAGAGAGAGGGGGGCAGGGGGGAGAGAGAGGGGGCGGGGAGAGAGAGGGGGGCCGGGGGGAGAGAGAGGGGGGCCGTGGGGAGAAAGAGGGGGGCCGTGGGGGAGAGAGGGGGGCCGGGGGGAGAGAGAGGGGGGCCGGGGGCAGAGAGAGGGGGGCCGGGGGGATAGAGAGGGGGGCCGGGGGCAGAGAGAGGGGGGCCGGGGGGAGAGAGAGGGGGGCCAGGGGGAGAGAGAGGGGGGCCTGGAAGAGAGAGAGGGGGCCGGGGGGAGAGAGAGGGGGGCCGGGGGGAGAGAGAGGGGGGCCGGGGGGGAGAGAGAGGGGGGCCGGCAGGAGAGAGAGGGTTGCCGGCGGGAGAGAGAGGGGGGCCGGGGGAGAGAGAGAGGGGCGGGCGGGGAGAGAGAGGGGGGCCGGGGGAAGAGAGAGGAGGGCTGGCGGGAGAGAGAGGGTGGCCGGGGGAGAGAGAGGGGGGCCGGGGGTGAGAGAGGGGGGCCGGGGGCAGAGAGAGGGGGGCCGGGGGAAGAGGGAGGGGCGCCGGGGGCAGAGAGAGGGGGGCCGTTGGGAGAAAGAGGGGGGCCGGGGTGAGAGAGAGGGTGGCCGTGGGGAGAGAGAGGGAGGCCGTGGGGAGAGAGAGGGGGGCCGTGGGAGAGAGAGAGGGGAGCCGTGGGCAGAGAGAGGGTTGCCGTGGGGGAGAGAGAGGGGGGCAGGGGGGAGAGAGAGGGGGGCCGGGGGCAGAGAGAGGGGGGCCGTGGGGAGAGAGAGGGGGGCAGGGGGGAGAGAGAGGGGGGCGGGGAGAGAGAGGGGGCCGGGGGGAGAGAGAGGGGGGCCGTGGGGAGAGAGAGGGGGGCCGTGGGGAGAGAGAGGGGGGCCGTGGGGAGAGAGAGGGGGGCCGGGGGGAGAGAGAGGGTGGCCGGGGGGAGAGAGAGGGGGGCCGGCGGGTGAGAGAGGGGGCCGTGGGGAGAAAGAGGGGTGCCGGGGGAGCGAGAGGGGGGCCAGGGGGAAAGAGAGCGGGGCAGTGGGGAGAGAGAGGGGGGCCGGGGGCAGAGAGAGGGGGGCCGGGGGATAGAGAGGGGGGCCGGGGGCAGAGAGAGGGGGGCCGGGGGGAGAGAGAGGGGGGCCGGGGGAGAGAGAGGGGGGCTTGGAAGAGAGAGAGGGGGGCCGGGGGGAGAGAGAGGGGGGCCGGGGGGAGAGAGAGGGGGGCCAGGGGGAGAGAGAGGGGGGCCGGCAGGAGAGAGAGGGTTGCCGGCGGGAGAGAGAGGGGGGCCGGTGGGAGAGAGAGAGGGGCCGGCGGGAGAGAGAGGGGGGCCGGGGGAAGAGAGAGGGGGCTGGCGGGAGAGAGAGGGGGGCCGGGGGGAGAGAGAGGGGGGCCGGGGGGAGAGAGCGGGGGGCTGGGGGCAGAGAGATGGGGGCCGGGGGCAGAGGGAGGGGGGCCGGGGGCAGAGAGAGGGGGGCCGTGGGGAGAGAGAGGGGAGCCGGGGGCAGAGAGAGGGGGGCCGGGGGCAGAGAGAGGGGGGCCGTGGGGAGAGAGAGGGGGGCAGGGGGGAGAGAGAGGGGGGCGGGGAGAGAGAGGGGGGCCGTGGGAAGAGAGAGGGGGGCCGTGGGGAGAGAGAGTGGGGCTGGGGGGAGAGAGAGGGGGGCCGTGGGGAGAGAGAGGGGAGCCGGGGGGAGAGAGAGTGGGGGCCAGGGCGAGAGAGAGGGGGGCCGGTGGGAGAGAGAGGGGGGCCGTGGGCAGAGAGAGGAGGGCCGGGGGAAGAGACAGGGGGGCCGGGGGCAGAGAGAGGGGGGCCGGGCAGAGAGAGGTGGGCCGGGGGCAGAGAGAGGGGGGCAGGGGACAGAGAGAGGGGGGCCGGGGGGAGAGAGAGGGGGGCTGCGGGGAGAGAGAGGGGGCCGGGGGGAGAGAGAGGGGGGCCGTGGGGAGATAAAGGTGGGGCCGGGGGGAGAGAGAGGGGGGCCGGGGGCAGAGAGAGGGGGGACGGGGGCAGAGAGAGGGGGGCCGAGGGCAGAGAGAGGGGGGCCGGGGGCAGAGAGAGGGGGGCCGTGGGCAGAGAGAGGGGGGCCGGGGGGAGAGAGAGGGGGGCCGGGGGGAGAGAGAGGGGGGCCTGGAAGAGAGAGAGGGGGGCCGGGGGGAGAGAGAGGGGGGCCGGGGGGAGAGAGAGGGGGGCCGGGGGGAGAGAGAGGGGGGCCTGGAAGAGAGAGAGGGGGGCCGGGGGGAGAGAGAGGGGGGCCGGGGGGAGAGAGAGGGGGGCCGGGGGGAGAGAGAGGGGGGCCGGCAGGAGAGAGAGGGTTGCAGGCGGGAGAGAGAGGGGGGCCGGGGGGAGAGAGAGAGGGGCCGGCGGGAGAGAGAGGGGGGCCGGGGGAAGAGAGAAGAGGGCTGGCGGGAGAGAGAGGGTGGCCGGGGGGAGAGAGAGGGGGGCCGGGGGTGAGAGAGGGGGGCCGGGGGCAGAGAGAGGGGGGCCGGGGGAAGATGGAGGGGCGCCGTGGGCAGAGAGAGGGGGGCCGTGGGGAGAGAGAAGGGGGCCGTGGAGAGAGAGAGGGGGGCCGTGGGGAGAGAGAGGGGGGCCGTGGGGAGATAGAGGGGGGCCGGGGGGAGAGAGAGGGGGGCCGGGGGCAGAGAGAGGGGGGCCGGGGGCAGAGAGAGGGGGGCCGAGGGCCGAGAGATGGGTGCCTGGGGCAGAGAGAGGGGGGCCGTGGGCAGAGAGAGGAGGGCCGGGGGAAGAGACAGGGGGGCCGGGGGCAGAGAGAGGGGGGCCGGGGGCAGAGAGAGGTGGGCCGGGGGCAGAGAGAGGGGGGCAGGGGACAGAGAGAGGGGGGCCGGGGGGAGAGAGAGGGGGGCTGCGGGGAGAGAGAGGGGGCCGGGGGGAGAGAGAGGGGGGCCGTGGGGAGATAAAGGTGGGGCCGGGGGGAGAGAGAGGGGGGCCGGGGGCAGAGAGAGGGGGGACGGGGGCAGAGAGAGGGGGGCCGAGGGCAGAGAGAGGGGGGCCGGGGGCAGAGAGAGGGGGGCCGTGGGCAGAGAGAGGGGGGCCGGGGGGAGAGAGAGGGGGGCCGGGGGGAGAGAGAGGGGGGCCTGGAAGAGAGAGAGGGGGGCCGGGGGGAGAGAGAGGGGGGCCGGGGGGAGAGAGAGGGGGGCCGGGGGGAGAGAGAGGGGGGCCTGGAAGAGAGAGAGGGGGGCCGGGGGGAGAGAGAGGGGGCCGGGGGGAGAGAGAGGGGGGCCGGGGGGAGAGAGAGGGGGGCCGGCAGGAGAGAGAGGGTTGCCGGCGGGAGAGAGAGGGGGGCCGGGGGGAGAGAGAGAGGGGCCGGCGGGAGAGAGAGGGGGGCCGGGGGAAGAGAGAGGAGGGCTGGCGGGAGAGAGAGGGTGGCCGGGGGGAGAGAGAGGGGGGCCGGGGGTGAGAGAGGGGGGCCGGGGGCAGAGAGAGGGGGGCCGGGGGAAGATGGACGGGCGCCGTGGGCAGAGAGAGGGGGGCCGTTGGGAGAGAGAGGGGGGCCGGGGTGAGAGAGAGGGTGGCCGTGGGGAGAGAGAGGGAGGCCGTGGGGAGAGAGAGGGGGGCCGTGGGGAGAGAGAGGGGAGCCGTGGGCAGAGAGAGGGTTGCCGTGGGGAGAGAGAGGGGGGCAGGGGGGAGAGAGAGGGGGGCCGGGGGCAGAGAGAGGGGGGCCGTGGGGAGAGAGAGGGGGGCAGGGGGGAGAGAGAGGGGGGCGGGGAGAGAGAGGGGGGCCGGGGGGAGAGAGAGGGGGGCCGTGGGGAGAGAGAGGGGGGCCGTGGGGAGAGAGGGGGGCCGGGGGGAGAGAGAGGGGGGCCGGGGGCAGAGAGAGGGGGTCCGGGGGGATAGAGAGGGGGGCCGGGGGCAGAGAGAGGGGGGCCGGGGGGAGAGAGAGGGGGCCGGGGGGAGAGAGAGGGGGGCCTGGAAGAGAGAGAGGGGGGCCGGGGGGAGAGAGAGGGGGGCCGGGGGGAGAGAGAGGGGGGCCGGGGGGAGAGAGAGGGGGGCCGGCAGGAGAGAGAGGGTTGCCGGCGGGAGAGAGAGGGGGGCCGGGGGGAGAGAGAGAGGGGCCGGCGGGAGAGAGAGGGGGGCCGGGGGAAGAGAGAGGAGGGCTGGCGGGAGAGAGAGGGTGGCCGGGGGGAGAGAGAGGGGGGCCGGGGGTGAGAGAGGGGGGCCGGGGGCAGAGAGAGGGGGGCCGGGGGAAGAGGGAGGGGCGCCGGGGGCAGAGAGAGGGGGGCCGTTGGGAGAGAGAGGGGGGCCGGGGTGAGAGAGAGGGTGGCCGTGGGGAGAGAGAGGGAGGCCGTGGGGAGAGAGAGGGGGGCCGTGGGGAGAGAGAGGGGAGCCGTGGGCAGAGAGAGGGTTGCCGTGGGGAGAGAGAGGGGGGCAGGGGGGAGAGAGAGGGGGGCCGGGGGCAGAGAGAGGGGGGCCGTGGGGAGAGAGAGGGGGGCAGGGGGGAGAGAGAGGGGGGCGGGGAGAGAGAGGGGGGCCGGGGGGAGAGAGAGGGGGGCCGTGGGGAGAGAGAGGGGGGCCGTGGGGAGAGAGAGGGGGGCCGTGGGGAGAGAGAGGGGGGCTGGGGGGAGAGAGAGGGGGGCCGGGGGGAGAGAGAGGGGGGCCGGCGGGAGAGAGAGGGGGGCCGTGGGGAGAAAGAGGGGTGCCGGGGGGAGCGAGAGGGGGGCCAGGGGGAAAGAGAGGGGGGCCGTGGGGAGAGAGAGGGGGGCCGTGGGGAGAGAGAGGGGGGCCGTGGGGAGAGAGAAAGGGGCCGTGTGGAGAGAGAGGGGGGCCGTGTGAAGAGAGGGGGGCCGGGGGGAGAGAGAGGGGGGCCGGGGGCAGAGAGAGGGGGGGCGGGGGGATAGAGAGGGGGGCCGGGGGCAGAGAGAGGGGGGCCGGGGGAGAGAGAGGGGGGCCGGGGGGAGAGAGAGGGGGGCTTGGAAGAGAGAGAGGGGGGCCGGGGGGAGAGAGAGGGGGGCCGGGGGGAGAGAGAGGGGGGCCGGGGGGAGAGAGAGGGGGGCCGGCAGGAGAGAGAGGGTTGCCGGCGGGAGAGAGAGGGGGGCCGGTGGGAGAGAGAGAGGGGCCGGCGGGAGAGAGAGGGGGGCCGGGGGAAGAGAGAGGGGGGCTGGCGGGAGAGAGAGGGGGGCCGGGGGGAGAGAGAGGGGGGCCGGGGGGAGAGAGCGGGGGGCTGGGGGCAGAGAGATGGGGGCCGGGGGCAGAGGGAGGGGGGCCGGGGGCAGAGAGAGGGGGGCCGTTGGGAGAGAAAGGGGGGCCGGGGTGAGAGAGAGGGTGGCCGTGGGGAGAGAGAGGGAGGCCGTGGGGAGAGAGAGGGGGGCCGTGGGGAGAGAGAGGGGAGCCGGGGGCAGAGAGAAGGGGGCCGGGGGCAGAGAGAGGGGGGCCGTGGGGAGAGAGAGGGGGGCAGGGGGGAGAGAGAGGGGGGCGGGGAGAGAGAGGGGGGCCGTGGGAAGAGAGAGGGGGGCCGTGGGGAGAGAGAGTGGGGCTGGGGGGAGAGAGAGGGGGGCCGTGGGGAGAGAGAGGGGAGCCGGGGGGAGAGAGAGTGGGGGCCAGGGCGAGAGAGAGGGGGGCCGGTGGGAGAGAGAGGGGGGCCGTGGGGAGAGAGAAGGGGGCCGTGGAGAGAGAGAGGGGGGCCGTGGGGAGAGAGAGGGGGGCCGTGGGGAGATAGAGGGGGGCCGGGGGGAGAGAGAGGGGGGCCGGGGGCAGAGAGAGGGGGGCCGGGGGCAGAGAGAGGGGGGCCGAGGGCCGAGAGATGGGTGCCTGGGGCAGAGAGAGGGGGGCCGTGGGCAGAGAGAGGAGGGCCGGGGGAAGAGACAGGGGGGCCGGGGGCAGAGAGAGGGGGGCCGGGGGCAGAGAGAGGTGGGCCGGGGGCAGAGAGAGGGGGGCAGGGGACGGAGAGAGGGGGGCCGGGGGGAGAGAGAGGGGGCTGCGGGGAGAGAGAGGGGGCCGGGGGGAGAGAGAGGGGGGCCGTGGGGAGATAAAGGTGGGGCCGGGTGGAGAGAGAGGGGGGCCGGGGGCAGAGAGAGGGGGGCCGGGGGCAGAGAGAGGGGGGCCGAGGGCAGAGAGAGGGGGGCCGGGGGCAGAGAGAGGGGGGCCGTGGGCAGAGAGAGGGGGGCCGGGGGGAGAGAGAGGGGGGCCGGGGGGAGAGAGAGGGGGGCCTGGAAGAGAGAGAGGGGGGTCGGAAGGAGAGAGAGGGGGGCCGGGGGGAGAGAGAGGGGGGCCGGGGGGAGAGAGAGGGGGGCCTGGAAGAGAGAGAGGGGGGCCGGGGGAGAGAGAGGGGGGCCGGGGGGAGAGAGAGAGGGGCCGGCGGGAGAGAGAGGGGGGCCGGGGGAAGAGAGAGGAGGGCTGGCGGGAGAGAGAGGGTGGCCGGGGGGAGAGAGAGGGGGGCCGGGGGTGAGAGAGGGGGGCCGGGGGCAGAGAGAGGGGGGCCGAGGGAAGAGGGAGGGGCGCCGTGGGCAGAGAGAGGGGGGCCGTTGGGAGAGAGAGGGGGGCCGGGGTGAGAGAGAGGGTGGCCGTGGGGAGAGAGAGGGAGGCCGTGGGGAGAGAGAGGGGGGCCGTGGGGAGCGAGAGGGGAGCCGTGGGCATAGAGAGGGTTGCCGTGAGGAGAGAGAGGGGGGCAGGGGGGAGAGAGAGGGGGGCCGGGGGCAGAGAGAGGGGGGCCGTGGGGAGAGAGAGGGGGGCAGGGGGGAGAGAGAGGGGGGCGGGGAGAGAGAGGGGGGCCGGGGGGAGAGAGAGGGGGGCCGTGGGGAGAGAGAGGGGGGCCGTGGGGAGAGAGAGGGGGGCCTTGGGGAGAGAGAGGGGAGCCGGGGGGAGAGAGAGGGGGGCCGGGGGGAGAGAGAGGGGGGCCGGCGGGAGAGAGAGGGGGGCCGTGGGGAGAAAGAGGGGTGCCGGGGGGAGCGAGAGGGGGGCCAGGGGGAAAGAGAGGGGGGCCATGGGGAGAGAGAGGGGGGCCGTGGGGAGAGAGAGGGGGGCCGTGGGGAGAGAGAAAGGGGCCGTGTGGAGAGAGAGGGGGGCCGTGTGAAGAGAGCGGGGCCGGGGGGAGAGAGAGGGGGGCCGGGGGCAGAGAGAGGGGGGCCGGGGGGATAGAGAGGGGGGCCGGGGGCAGAGAGAGGGGGGCCGGGGGGAGAGAGAGGGGGGCCGGGGGGAGAGAGAGGGGGGCTTGGAAGAGAGAGAGGGGGGCCGGGGGGAGAGAGAGGGGGGCCGGGGGGAGAGAGAGGGGGGCCGGGGGGAGAGAGAGGGGGGCCGGCAGGAGAGAGAGGGTTGCCGGCGGGAGAGAGAGGGGGGCCGGTGGGAGAGAGAGAGGGGCCGGCGGGAGAGAGAGGGGGGCCGGGGGAAGAGAGAGGGGGGCTGGCGGGAGAGAGAGGGGGGCCGGGGGGAGAGAGAGGGGGGCCGGGGGGAGAGAGCGGGGGGCTGGGGGCAGAGAGATGGGGGCCGGGGGCAGAGGGAGGGGGGCCGGGGGCAGAGAGAGGGGGGCCGTTGGGAGAGAGAGGGGGGCCGGGGTGAGAGAGAGGGTGGCCGTGGGGAGAGAGAGGGAGGCCGTGGGGAGAGAGAGGGGGGCCGTGGGGAGAGAGAGGGGAGCCGGGGGCAGAGAGAGGGGGGCCGGGGGCAGAGAGAGGGGGGCCGTGGGGAGAGAGAGGGGGGCAGGGGGGAGAGAGAGGGGGGCGGGGAGAGAGAGGGGGGCCGTGGGAAGAGAGAGGGGGGCCGTGGGAAGAGAGAGGGGGGCCGTGTGGAGAGAGAGGGGTGGCGTGGGGAGAGAGAGGGGGGCAGGGGGCAGAGAGAGCGGGGCCGGGGGGAGAGAGAGGGGGGCGGGGGGGAGAGAGAGGGGGGCCGGGGAGAGAGACAGTGGGGCCGGGGGGAGAAAGAGGGGGGCCGGGGGCAGAGAGAGGGGGGCCGGGGGCAGAGAGAGGGGGGCCGGGGGCAGAGAGAGGGGGGCCGGGAAGAGAGAGAGGGGCCGGGGGGAGAGAGAGGGGGGCCGGGGGGAGAGAAATGGGGGCCGGGGAGAAAGAGAGGGGGGCCGGGGGGAGAGAGAGGGGGGCCGGTGGGAGAGAGAGGGGGTCCGGCAGGAGAGAGAGGGGGGCCAGGGGGAGAGAGAGGGGGGCCGGGGAGAGAGAGAGGGGGGCCGGGGGGAGAGAGAGGGGGGCCCGGGGGCAGAGAGATGGGGACCGGGGGCAGAGAGAGGGGGGCCGTGGGCAGAGAGAGGGGGGCCGGGGGGAGAGACAGGGGGGCCGGGGGCAGAGAGAGGGGGGCCGGGGGCAGAGAGAGGTGGGCCGGGGACAGAGAGAGGGCGGCCGGGGACAGAGAGAGGGGGGCCGGGGGGAGAGAGAGGGGGGCTGCAGGGAGAGAGAGGGGGCCGGGGGGAGAGAGAGGGGGCCGGGGCGAGAGAGAGGAGGGCCGGTGGGAGAGAGAGGGGGGCCGTGGGGAGAGAGAAGGGGGCCGTGGGGAGAGAGAGAGGGGGGCCGTGGGGAGAGAGAGGGGGGCCGTGGGGAGAGAGAGGGGGGCCGTGGGGAGAGAGGGGGGCCGGGGGGAGAGAGAGGGGGGCCGGGGGGAGAGAGAGGGGGGCCGGGGGCAGAGAGAGGGTGGCCGAGGGCAGAGAGAGGGGGGCCGGGGGCAGAGAGAGGGGGGCCAGGGGCAGAGAGAGGGGGGCCGGGGGGAGAGAGAGGGGGGCCAGGGGGAGAGAGAAGGGGGCCGGGGGGAGAGAGAGGGGGGCTGGGGGGAGAGAGAGGGGGGCCGTGGGGAGAGAGAGGGGAGCCGGGGGGAGAGAGAGTGGGGGCCAGGGTGAGAGAGAGGGGGGCTGGTGGGAGAGAGAGGGGGGCCGTGGGGAGAGAGAAGGGGGCCGTGGAGAGAGAGAGGGGGGCCGTGGGGAGAGAGAGGGGGGCCGTGGGGAGATAGAGGGGGGCCGGGGGGAGAGAGAGGGGGGCTGGGGGCAGAGAGAGGGGGGCCGGGGGCAGAGAGAGGGGGGCCGAGGGCCGAGAGATGGGTGCCTGGGGCAGAGAGAGGGGGGCCGTGGGCAGAGAGAGGAGGGCCGGGGGAAGAGACAGGGGGGCCGGGGGCAGAGAGAGGGGGGCCGGGGGCAGAGAGAGGGGGGCAGGGGACAGAGAGAGGGGGGCCGGGGGGAGAGAGAGGGGGGCTGCGGGGAGAGAGAGGGGGCCGGGGGGAGAGAGAGGGGGGCCGTGGGGAGATAAAGGTGGGGCCGGGGGGAGAGAGAGGGGGGCCGGGGGCAGAGAGAGGGGGGCCGGGGGCAGAGAGAGGGGGGCCGTGGGCAGAGAGAGGGGGGCTGGGGGGAGAGACAGGGGTGCCGGGGGCAGAGAGAGGTGGGCCAGGGGCAGAGAGAGGGGGGCCGGGGACCGAGAGAGCGGGGCCGGGGGGAGAGAGAGAGGGGCCGGCGGGAGAGAGAGGGGGGCCAGGGGGAGAGAGAGGGGGGCTGGCGGGAGAGAGAAGGGGGCCGGGGGGAGAGAGAGGGGGGCATGGGGGAGAGAGAGGGGGGCCGGGGGCAGAGAGAGGGGGGCCGGGGGCAGAGGGAGGGGGGCCGGGGGCAGAGAGAGGGGGGCCGTTGGGAGAGAGAGGGGGGCCGGGGGGAGAGAGAGGGGGGCCGGGGCAGAGAGAGGGGGGCGGTGGGGAGAGAGAGGGGGGCAGGGGGGAGAGAGAGGGGGGCGGGGAGAGAGAGGGGGGCCATGGGAAGAGAGAGGGGGGCCGTGGGGAGAGAGAGGGGGGCCGTGGGGAGAGATAAAGGGGCCGTGTGGAGAGAGAGGGGGGCCGTGTGGAGAGAGAGGGGGGCCGTGGGGAGAGAGAGGGGGGACGGGGGCAGAGAGAGCGGGGCCGGGGGGAGAAAGAGGGGGGCCGGGGGGAGAGAGAGGGGGGTCGGGGAGAGAGACAGGGGGGAAGGGGGGAGAAAGAGGGGGGCCGGGGGCAGAGAGAGGGGGGCCGGGGGCAGAGAGAGGGGGGCCGGGGGCAGAGAGAGGGGGGCCGGGAAGAGAGAGATGGGGGCCGGGGGGAGAGAGAGGGGGGCCGGGGGGAGAGAAAGGGGGGCCGGGGAGAGAGAGAGGGGGGCCGGGGGGAGAGAGAGGTGGGCCGGTGGGAGAGAGAGGGGGTCCGGCGGCAGAGAGAGGGGGGCCAGGGGGAGAGAGAGGGGGGCCGGGGAGAGAGAGAGGGGGGCCGGGGGGAGAGAGAGGGGGGCCGGGGGTGGAGAGAGGTGGGCCGGGGGCAGAGAGAGGGGGGCCAGGGACAGAGAGAGGGGGGCCAGGGGGAGAGAGAGGGGGGCTGCGGGGAGAGAGAGGGGGCCGGGCGGAGAGAGAGGGGGGCCGTGGGGAGATAAAGGGGGGCCGGGGGGAGAGAGAGGGGGGCCGGGGGCAGAGAGAGGGGGGCCAGGGGCAGAGAGAGGGGGGCCGGGGACAGAGAGAGGGGGGCCGGGGGGAGAGAGAGGGGGGCTGTGGGGAGAGAGAGGGGGCCGGGGGGAGAGAGAGGGGGGCCGTGGGGAGATAAAGGGGGGCCGGGGGGAGAAAGAGGGGGGCCGGGGGCAGAGAGAGGGGGGCCGGGGGCAGAGAGAGGGGGCCGAGGGCAGAGAGAGGGGGGCCGGGGGCAGAGAGAGGGGGGCCGTGGGCAGAGAGAGGGGGGACGGGGGGAGAGACAGGGGTGCCGGGGGCAGAGAGAGGGGGGCCGGGGGCAGAGAGAGGTGGGCCAGGGGCAGAGAGAGGGGGGCCGGGGACAGAGAGAGCGGGGCCGGGGGGAGAGAGAGGGGGGCTGCGGGGAGAGAGAGGGGGCCGGGGGGAGAGAGAGGGGGGCCGGGGCGAGAGAGAGGGGGGCCGGTGGTAGAGAGAGGGGGGCCGTGGGGAAAGAGAAGGGGGCCGTGGAGAGAGAGAGGGGGGCCGTGGGGAGAGAGAGGGGGGCCGTGGGGAGAGAGAGGGGGGCCGTGGGGAGAGAGAGGGGGGCCGGGGGGAGAGAGAGGGGGGCCGGGGGGAGAGAGAGGGGGGCCGGCGGGAGAGAGAGGGGGGCCGTGGGGAGAAAGAGGGGGGCCGGGGGGAGAGAGAGGGGGGCCGTGAGGAGAGAGAAAGGGGCCGTGTGGAGAGAGAGGGGGGCCGTGTGAAGAGAGAGGGGGGCCGGGGGGAGAGAGAGGGGGGCCGGGGGCAGAGAGAGGGGGGCCGGGGGGATAGAGAGGGGGGCCGGGGGCAGAGAGAGGGGGGCCGGGGGGAGAGAGAGGGGGGCCGGGGGGAGAGAGAGGGAGGCCTGGAAGAGAGAGAGGGGGGCCGGGGGGAGAGAGAGGGGGGCCGGGGGGAGAGAGAGGGGGGCCGGTGGGAGAGAGAGGGGGGCCGGCAGGAGAGAGAGGGCTGCCGGCGGGAGAGAGAGGGGGGCCGGGGGGAAAGAGAGAGGGGCCGGCGGGAGAGAGAGGGGGGCCGGGGGGAGAGAGAGGGGGGCTGGCGGGAGAGAGAGGGGGGCCGGGGGGAGAGAGAGGGGGGCCGGGGGGAGAGAGAGGGGGGCCGGGGGCAGAAAGAGGGGGGCCGGGGGCAGAGGGAGGGGGGCCGGGGGCAGAGAGAGGGGGGCCGTTGGGAGAGAGAGGGTGGCCGTGGGGAGAGAGAGGGGGGCCGTGGGGAGAGAGAGGGGGGCCGTGGGGAGAGAGAGGGGAGCCGGGGGCAGAGAGAGGGGGGCCGGGGGCAGAGAGAGGGGGGCCGTGGGGAGAGAGAGGGGGGCAGGGGGGAGAGAGAGGGGGGCGGGGAGAGAGAGGGGGGCCGTGGGAAGAGAGAGGGGAGCCGTTGGGAGAGAGAGGGGGGCCGTTGGGAGAGAGAAAGGGGCCGTGTGGAGAGAGACAGGGGCCGTGTGGAGAGAGAGGGGTGGCCGTGGGGAGAGAGAGGGGGGCCGGGGGCAGAGAGAGCGGGGCCGGGGAGAGAGACAGGGGGGCCGGGGGGAGAAAGAGGGGGGCCGGGGGCAGAGAGAGGGGGGCCGGGGGCAGAGAGAGGGGGGCCGGGGGCAGAGAGAGGGGGGCCGGGAAGAGAGAGAGGGGGGCCGGGGGGAGAGAGAGGGGGGCCGGGGGGAGAGAAAGGGGGGACGGGGAGAGAGAGAGGGGGGCCGGGGGGAGAGAGAGGGGGGCCGGTTCGAGAGAGAGGGGGTCCGGCGGGAGAGAGAGGGGGGCCAGGTGGAGAGAGAGGGGGGCCGGGGAGAGAGAGAGGGGGGCCGGGGGGAGAGAGAGGGGGGCCCGGGGGCAGAGAGAGGGGGGCCGGAGGCAGAGAGAGGGGGGCCGTGGGCAGAGAGAGGGGGGCCGGGGGGAGAGACAGGGGGGCCGGGGGCAGAGAGAGTGGGGCCGGGGGCAGAGAGAGGTGGGCCCGGGGCAGAGAGAGGGGGGCCGGGGACAGAGAGAGGGGTGCCGGGGGGAGAGAGAGGGGGGCTGCAGGGAGAGAGAGGGGGCCGGGGGGAGAGAGAGAGGGGCCGGGGCGAGAGAGAGGGGGCCGGTGGGAGAGAGAGGGGGGCCGTGGGGAGACAGAAGGGGGCCGTGGAGAGAGAGAGGGGGGCCGTGGGGAGAGAGAGGGGGGCCGTGGGGAGAGAGAGGGGGGCCGGGGGCAGAGAGAGGGGGGCCGGGGGCAGAGAGAGGGGGGCCGGGGGCAGAGAGAGGGGGGCCGGGAAGAGATAGAGGGGGGCCGGGGGGAGAGAGAGGGGGGCCGGGGGGAGAGAAAGGGGGGACGGGGAGAGAGAGAGGGGGGCCGGGGGGAGAGAGAGGGGGGCCGGGAAGAGAGAGAGGGGGGCCGGGGGGAGAGAGAGGGGGGCCGGGGGGAGAGAAAGGGGGGACGGGGAGAGAGAGAGGGGGGCCGGGGGGAGAGAGAGGGGGGCCGGTTCGAGAGAGAGGGGGTCCGGCGGGAGAGAGAGGGGGGCCAGGTGGAGAGAGAGGGGGGCCGGGGAGAGAGAGAGGGGGGCCGGGGGGAGAGAGAGGGGGGCCCGGGGGCAGAGAGAGGGGGGCCGGGGGCAGAGAGAGGGGGGCCGTGGGCAGAGAGAGGGGGGCCGGGGGGAGAGACAGGGGGGCCGGGGGCAGAGAGAGTGGGGCCGGGGGCAGAGAGAGGTGGGCCCGGGGCAGAGAGAGGGGGGCCGGGGACAGAGAGAGGGGTGCCGGGGGGAGAGAGAGGGGGGCTGCAGGGAGAGAGAGGGGGCCGGGGGGAGAGAGAGAGGGGCCGGGGCGAGAGAGAGGGGGCCGGTGGGAGAGAGAGGGGGGCCGTGGGGAGACAGAAGGGGGCCGTGGAGAGAGAGAGGGGGGCCGTGGGGAGAGAGAGGGGGGCCGTGGGGAGAGAGAGGGGGGCCGTGGGGAGAGAGAGGGGGGCCGGGGGGAGAGAGAGGGGGGCCGGGGGCAGAGAGAGGGGGGCCGGGGGCAGAGAGAGGGTGGCCAAGGGCAGAGAGAGGGGGGCCGGGGGCAGAGAGAGGGGGGCCAGGGGCAGAGAGAGGGGGGCCGGGGGGAGAGAGAGGGGGGCCGGGGGGAGAGAGAAGGGGGCCGGGGGGAGAGAGAGGGGGGCAGGGGGGCGAGAGAGGGGGGCCGTGGGGAGAGAGAGGGGGGCCGTGGGGAGAGAGAGGGGAGCCGGGGGGAGAGAGAGTGGGGGCCAGGGCGAGAGATAGGGGGGCCGGTGGGAGAGAGAGGGGGGCCGTGGGGAGAGAGAAGGGGGCCGTGGAGAGAGAGAGGGGGGCCGTGGGGAGAGAGAGGGGGGCCGGGGGCAGAGAGAGGGGGGCCGGGGGCAGAGAAGGCGGGCCGAGGGCCGAGAAATGGGGGCCGGGGGCAGAGAGAGGGGGGCCGTGGGCAGAGAGAGGGGGGCTGGGGGAGAGACAGGGGGGCCGGGGGCAGAGAGAGGGGGGCCGGGGGGCAGAGAGAGGTGGGCCGGGGGCAGAGAGAGGGGGGCCGGGGACAGAGAGAGGGGGGCCGGGGGGAGAGAGAGGGGGGCTGCGGGGAGAGAGAGGGGGCCGGGAGGAGAGAGAGGGGGGCCATGGGGAGATAAAGGGGGGGCGGGGGGAGAGAGAGGGGGGCCGGGGGCAGAGAGAGGGGGGCCGGGGGCAGAGAGAGGGGGGCCGAGGGCAGAGAGAGGGGGGCCGGGGGCAGAGAGAGGGGGGCCGTGGGCAGAGAGAAGGGGGCCGGGGGGAGAGACAGGGGTGCCGGGGGCAGAGAGAGGGGGGCCGGGGCAGAGAGAGGTGGGCCAAGGGCAGAGAGAGGGGGGCCGGGGACCGAGAGAGCGGGGCCGGGGGGAGAGAGAGGGGGGCTGCGAGGAGAGAGAGGGGGCCGGGGGAGAGAGAGGGGGGCCGGGGCGACAGAGAGGGTGGCCGGTGGTAGAGAGAGGGGGGCCGTGGGGAGAGAGAAGGGGCCGTGGAGAGAGAAAGGGGGGCCGTGGGGAGAGAGAGGGGGGCCGTGGGGAGAGAGAGGGGCGCCGTGGGGAGAGAGAGGGGGGCCGGGGGGAGAGAGAGGGGGGCCGGGGGCAGAGAGAGGGGGGCCGGGGGCAGAGAGAGGGTGGCCGAGGGCAGAGAGAGGGGGGCCGGGGGCAGAGAGAGGGGGGCCAGGGGCAGAGAGAAGGGGGCCGGGGGGAGAGAGAGGGGGGGCGGGGGGAGAGAGAAGGGGGCCGGGGGGAGAGAGAGGGGGGCCGGAGGGAGAGAGAGGGGGGCCGTGGGGAGAGAGAAAGGGGCCGTGTGGAGAGAGACAGGGGCCGTGTGGAGAGAGAGGGGTGGCCGTGGGGAGAGAGAGGGGGGCCGGGGGCAGAGAGAGCGGGGCCGGGGAGAGAGACAGGGGGGCCGGGGGGAGAAAGAGGGGGGCCGGGGGCAGAGAGAGGGGGGCCGGGGGCAGAGAGAGGGGGGCCGGGGGCAGAGAGAGGGGGGCCGGGAAGAGAGAGAGGGGGGCCGGGGGGAGAGAGAGGGGGGCCGGGGGGAGAGAAAGGGGGGACGGGGAGAGAGAGAGGGGGGCCGGGGGGAGAGAGAGGGGGGCCGGTTCGAGAGAGAGGGGGTCCGGCGGGAGAGAGAGGGGGGCCAGATGGAGAGAGAGGGGGGCCGGGGAGAGAGAGAGGGGGGCCGGGGGGAGAGAGAGGGGGGCCCGGGGGCAGAGAGAGGGGGGCCGGGGGCAGAGAGAGGGGGGCCGTGGGCAGAGAGAGGGGGGCCGGGGGGAGAGACAGGGGGGCCGGGGGCAGAGAGAGTGGGGCCGGGGGCAGAGAGAGGTGGGCCCGGGGCAGAGAGAGGGGGGCCGGGGACAGAGAGAGGGGTGCCGGGGGGAGAGAGAGGGGGGCTGCAGGGAGAGAGAGGGGGCCGGGGGGAGAGAGAGAGGGGCCGGGGCGAGAGAGAGGGGGCCGGTGGGAGAGAGAGGGGGGCCGTGGGGAGACAGAAGGGGGCCGTGGAGAGAGAGAGGGGGGCCGTGGGGAGAGAGAGGGGGGCCGTGGGGAGAGAGAGGGGGGCCGGGGGCAGAGAGAGGGGGGCCGGGGGCAGAGAGAGGGGGGCCGGGGGCAGAGAGAGGGGGGCCGGGAAGAGAGAGAGGGGGGCCGGGGGGAGAGAGAGGGGGGCCGGGGGGAGAGAAAGGGGGGACGGGGAGAGAGAGAGGGGGGCCGGGGGGAGAGAGAGGGGGGCCGGGAAGAGAGAGAGGGGGGCCGGGGGGAGAGAGAGGGGGGCCGGGGGGAGAGAAAGGGGGGACGGGGAGAGAGAGAGGGGGGCCGGGGGGAGAGAGAGGGGGGCCGGTTCGAGAGAGAGGGGGTCCGGCGGGAGAGAGAGGGGGGCCAGGTGGAGAGAGAGGGGGGCCGGGGAGAGAGAGAGGGGGGCCGGGGGGAGAGAGAGGGGGGCCCGGGGGCAGAGAGAGGGGGGCCGGGGGCAGAGAGAGGGGGGCCGTGGGCAGAGAGAGGGGGGCCGGGGGGAGAGACAGGGGGGCCGGGGGCAGAGAGAGTGGGGCCGGGGGCAGAGAGAGGTGGGCCCGGGGCAGAGAGAGGGGGGCCGGGGACAGAGAGAGGGGTGCCGGGGGGAGAGAGAGGGGGGCTGCAGGGAGAGAGAGGGGGCCGGGGGGAGAGAGAGAGGGGCCGGGGCGAGAGAGAGGGGGCAGGTGGGAGAGAGAGGGGGGCCGTGGGGAGACAGAAGGGGGCCGTGGAGAGAGAGAGGGGGGCCGTGGGGAGAGAGAGGGGGGCCGTGGGGAGAGAGAGGGGGGCCGTGGGGAGAGAGAGGGGGGCCGGGGGGAGAGAGAGGGGGGCCGGGGGCAGAGAGAGGGGGGCCGGGGGCAGAGAGAGGGTGGCCAAGGGCAGAGAGAGGGGGGCCGGGGGCAGAGAGAGGGGGGCCAGGGGCAGAGAGAGGGGGGCCGGGGGGAGATAGAGGGGGGCCGGGGGGAGAGAGAAGGGGGCCGGGGGGAGAGAGAGGGGGGCAGGGGGGCGAGAGAGGGGGGCCGTGGGGAGAGAGAGGGGGGCCGTGGGGAGAGAGAGGGGAGCCGGGGGGAGAGAGAGTGGGGGCCAGGGCGAGAGATAGGGGGGCCGGTGGGAGAGAGAGGGGGGCCGTGGGGAGAGAGAAGGGGGCCGTGGAGAGAGAGAGGGGGGCCGTGGGGAGAGAGAGGGGGGCCGGGGGCAGAGAGAGGGGGGCCGGGGGCAGAGAAGGCGGGCCGAGGGCCGAGAAATGGGGGCCGGGGGCAGAGAGAGGGGGGCCGTGGGCAGAGAGAGGGGGGCTGGGGGAGAGACAGGGGGGCCGGGGGCAGAGAGAGGGGGGCCGGGGGGCAGAGAGAGGTGGGCCGGGGGCAGAGAGAGGGGGGCCGGGGACAGAGAGAGGGGGGCCGGGGGGAGAGAGAGGGGGGCTGCGGGGAGAGAGAGGGGGCCGGGAGGAGAGAGAGGGGGGCCATGGGGAGATAAAGGGGGGGCGGGGGGAGAGAGAGGGGGGCCGGGGGCAGAGAGAGGGGGGCCGGGGGCAGAGAGAGGGGGGCCGAGGGCAGAGAGAGGGGGGCCGGGGGCAGAGAGAGGGGGGCCGTGGGCAGAGAGAAGGGGGCCGGGGGGAGAGACAGGGGTGCCGGGGGCAGAGAGAGGGGGGCCGGGGGCAGAGAGAGGTGGGCCAAGGGCAGAGAGAGGGGGGCCGGGGACCGAGAGAGCGGGGCCGGGGGGAGAGAGAGGGGGGCTGCGAGGAGAGAGAGGGGGCCGGGGGGAGAGAGAGGGGGGCCGGGGCGACAGAGAGGGTGGCCGGTGGTAGAGAGAGGGGGGCCGTGGGGAGAGAGAAGGGGCCGTGGAGAGAGAAAGGGGGGCCGTGGGGAGAGAGAGGGGGGCCGTGGGGAGAGAGAGGGGCGCCGTGGGGAGAGAGAGGGGGGCCGGGGGGAGAGAGAGGGGGGCCGGGGGCAGAGAGAGGGGGGCCGGGGGCAGAGAGAGGGTGGCCGAGGGCAGAGAGAGGGGGGCCGGGGGCAGAGAGAGGGGGGCCAGGGGCAGAGAGAAGGGGGCCGGGGGGAGAGAGAGGGGGGGCGGGGGGAGAGAGAAGGGGGCCGGGGGGAGAGAGAGGGGGGCCGGAGGGAGAGAGAGGGGGGCCGTGGGGAGAGAGAGGGGGGCCGTGGGGAGAGAGAGGTGAGCCGGGGGGAGAGAGAGTGGGGGCCGGCGAGAGAGAGAGTGGGGCCGTGGGGAGAAAGAGGGGGGCCGGGAGGAGAGAGAGGGGGGCCGGGGGCAGAGAGAGGGGGGCCGGGGGCAGAGAGAGGGGGGCCGTGGGGAGAGAGAGGGGGGCAGGGGGGAGAGAGAGGGGGGCGGGGAGAGAGAGGGGGGCCGTGGGAAGAGAGAGGGGGGCCGTTGGGAGAGAGAGGGGGGCCGTGGGGAGAGAGAAAGGGGCAGTGTGGAGAGAGACGGGGGCCGTGTGGAGAGAGAGGGGTGGCCGTGGGGAGAGAGAGGGGGGCCGGGGGCAGAGAGAGCGGGGCCGGGGGGAGAGAGAGGGGGCCGGGGGGAGAGAGAGGGGGGCCGGGGAGAGAGACAGGGGGGCCGGGGGGAGAAAGAGGGGGGCCGGGGGCAGAGAGAGGGGGGCCGGGGGCAGAGAGAGGGGGGCCGGGGGCAGAGAGAGGGGGGCCGGGAAGAGAGAGAGAGGGGCCGGGGGGAGAGAGAGGGGGGCCGGGGGGAGAGAAAGGGGGGACGGGGAGAGAGAGAGGGGGGCCGGGGGGAGAGAGAGGGGGGCCGGTTCGAGAGAGAGGGGGTCCGGCGGGAGAGAGAGGGGGGCAAGGTGGAGAGAGAGGGGGGCCGGGGAGAGAGAGAGGGGTGCCGGGGGGAGAGAGAGGGGGGCCCGGGGGCAGAGAGAGGGGGGCCGGGGGCAGAGAGAGGGGGGCCGTGGGCAGAGAGAGGGGGGCCGGGGGGAGAGACAGGGGGGCCGGGGGCAGAGAGAGTGGGGCCGGGGGCAGAGAGAGGTGGGCCCGGGGCAGAGAGAGGGGGGCCGGGGACAGAGAGAGGGGGGCCGGGGGGAGAGAGAGGGGGGCTGCAGGGAGAGAGAGGGGGCCGGGGGGAGAGAGAGAGGGGCCGGGGCAAGAGAGAGGGGGGCCGGTGGGAGAGAGAGGGGGGCCGTGGTGAGAGAGAAGGGGGCCGTGGAGAGAGAGAGGGGGGCCGTGGGGAGAGAGAGGGGGGCCGTGGGGAGAGAGAGGGGGGCCGGGGGGAGAGAGAGGGGGGCCGGGGGCAGAGAGAGGGGGGCCGGGGGCAGAGAGAGGGTGGCCAAGGGCAGAGAGAGGGGGGCCGGGGGCAGAGAGAGGGGGGCCAGGGGCAGAGAGAGGGGGGCCGGGGGGAGAGAGAGGGGGGCCGGGGGGAGAGAGAAGGGGGCCGGGGGGAGAGAGAGGGGGGCAGGGGGGCGAGAGAGGGGGGCCGTGGGGAGAGAGAGGGGGGCCGTGGGGAGAGAGAGGGGAGCCGGGGGGAGAGAGAGTGGGGGCCAGGGCGAGAGATAGGGGGGCCGGTGGGAGAGAGAGGGGGGCCGTGGGGAGAGAGAAGGGGGCCGTGGAGAGAGAGAGGGGGGCCGTGGGGAGAGAGAGGGGGGCCGTGGGGAGATAGAGGGGGGCCGGGGGGAGAGAGAGGGAGGCCGGGGGCAGAGAGAGGGGGGCCGGGGGCAGAGAAGGGGGGCCGAGGGCCGAGAGATGGGGGCCGGGGGCAGAGAGAGGGGGGCCGTGGGCAGAGAGAGGGGGGCCGTGTGAAGAGAGAGCGGGGTCGGGGGGAGAGAGAGGGGGGCCGGGAGCAGAGAGAGGGGGGCCGGCGGGAGAGAGAGGGGCCGGGGGGAGAGAGAGGGGCCGGGGGGATAGAGAGGGTGGCCGGGGGCAGAGAGAGGGGGGCCGAGGGGAGAGAGAGGGGGGACGTGGGGAGAGAGAGGGGGGCCGTGTGGAGAGAGAGGGGGGCCGTGTGAAGAGAGTGGGGGGTCGGGGGGAGAGAGAGGGGGGCCAGGAGCAGAGAGAGGGGGGCAGGCAGGAGAGAGAGGGGCCGGGGGGATAGAGAGGGGGGCCGGGGGCAGAGAGAGGGGGGCCGAGGGCAGAGAGAGGGGGGACGGGGGCAGATAGAGGGGGCCCGGGGGCAGAGAGAGGGGGGCCGGGGGGAAAGAGATGGGGGCCGGGGGGAGAGAGAGGGGGGCCGGCGGGAGAGAGAGGGGGGCCAGCGGGAGAGAGAGGGGGCAGGGGGGAGAGAGAGGGGGGCCGGGGGGAGAGAGAGGAGGGCCGGGGGCAGAGAGAGGGGGGCTGGGGGCAGAGAGAGGGGGGCCGGGGGCAGAGAGAGGGGGGCCAGGGGGAGAGAAAGGGGGGCAGAGAGAGGGGGGCTGGGGGCAGAGAGAGGGGGGACGGGGGCAGATAGAGGGGGCCCGGGGGCAGAGAGAGGGGGGCCAGGGGGAGAGAGAGGGGGGCCGGGGGGAGAGAGAGGGGGGCCGGGGCGAGAGAGAGGGGGGCCGGTGGGAGAGAAAGGGGGACCGGGGGGAGAGAGAGGGGGGCCGGGGGGAGAGAGAGGGCGGCCGGGGGGAGAGAGAGGGGGGCCGTGGGAAGAGAGAGGGGGGCCGAGGAGAGAGAGAGGGGGGCCGGGGGGAGAGAGAGGGGGGCCGGGGGCAGAGAGAGGGGGGCTGGGGCAGAGAGAGGGGGGCCGGGGGCAAAGAGAGGGGAGCCGGGAAGAGAGAGAGGGGGGCCGGGGGGAGAGAGAGGGGGGCCGGGGGGAGATAGAGGGGGGCCGGGGCGAGAGAGACGGGGGCCGGGGGGGGAGAGAGAGGGGGGCCGGCAGGAGAGAGAGGGGGGCCGGCGGGAGAGAGAGGGGGTCCAGGGTGAGAGAGAGGGGGGCCGGGGGGAGAGAGAGGGGGGCCGGGGGGAGAGAGAGGGGGGCTCGGGGGCAGAGACAGGGGGGCCGTGGGCAGAGAGAAGGGGCCCGGGGCAGAGAGAGGGGGGCCGGGGGGAGAGAGATGGGGGCCGGGGGCAGAGAGAGGGGGGCCGGGGGCAGAGAGAGGGGGGCCGGGGGCAGAGAGAGGGGGGCCGGGGGGACAGACAGGGGGCCGTGGGCAGAGAGAGGGGGGCCCGGGGCAGAGAGAGGGGGGCTGTGGGGAGAGAGAGGGGGCCGGGGGTAGAGAGAGGGCAGCCGGGGCGAGAGAGAAGGGGGCCGGGGGAAGAGAGAGGGGGGCCGGGGGGAAAGAGAGGGGGGTCGTGGGGAGAGAGAGGGGGGCCGTGGGGGAAGAGAGGGGGGACGGGGGCAGATAGAGGGGGCCCGGGGGCAGAGAGAGGGGGGCCGGAGGGAGAGAGAGGGGGGCCGGGGGGAGAGAGAGGGGGGCCGGGGGGAGAGAGAGGGCGGCCGGGGGCAGAGAGAGGGGGGCCGGGGGGAAAGAGAGGGGGGCCGGGGGGAGAGAGAGGGGGGCCGGCGGGAGAGAGAGGGGGGCAGGCGGGAGAGAGAGGGGGCCGGGGGGAGAGAGAGGGGGGCCGGGGGGAGAGAGAGGAGGGCCGGGGGCAGAGAGAGGGGGGCCGGGGGCAGAGAGAGGGGGGCCGGGGGCAGAGAGAGGGGGGCCAGGGGGAGAGAGAGGGGGGCCGGGGGCAGAGAGAGGGGGGCTGGTGGCAGAGAGAGGGGGGACGGGGGCAGATAGAGGGGGCCCGGGGGCAGAGAGAGGGGGGCCAGGGGGAGAGAGAGGGGGCCGCAGGGAGATAGAGGGGGCCGGGGGGAGAGAGAGGGGGGCTCGGGGGCAGAGACAGGGGGGCCGTGAGCAGAGAGAGGGGGCCCGGGGCAGAGAGAGGTGGGCCGGGGGGAGAGAGATGGGGGCCGGGGGCAGAGAGAGGGGGGCCGGGGGCAGAGAGAGGGGGGCCGGGGGCAGAGAGAGGGGGGCCGGGGGGAGAGAGAGGGGGGCTGTGGGGAGAGAGAGGGGGCCGGGGGGAGAGAGAGGGCGGCCGGGGCGAGAGAGAGGGGGGCCGGGGGGAGAGAGAGGGGGGCCGGGGGGAAAGAGAGGGGGGCCGTGGGGAGAGAGAGGGGGGCCGTGGGGGAAGAGAGGGGGGCCGTGGGGAGAGAGAGGGGGGCCTTGGGGAGAGAGGAAGGGGCCGTGTGGAGAGAGAGGGGGGCCGTGTGAAGAGAGAGGGGGGCCGGGGGGAGAGAGAGGGGGGCCGGGGGCAGAGAGAGGGGGGCCGGGGGGAGGGAGAGGGGGGCCGGGGGGATAGAGAGGGGGCCGGGGGCAGAGAGAGGGGGGCCGGAGGGAGAGAGAGAGGGGCCGGGGGAGAGAGAGGGGGGCCGGGGGCAGAGAGAGGGGGGCCGGGGGCAGAGAGAGGGGGGCCAGGGGGAGAGAGAGGGGGGCCGGGGGCAGAGAGAGGGGGGCTGGTGGCAGAGAGAGGGGGGACGGGGGCAGATAGAGGGGGCCCGGGGGCAGAGAGAGGGGGGCCAGGGGGAGAGAGAGGGGGGCCGCAGGGAGATAGAGGGGGCCGGGGGGAGAGAGAGGGGGGCTCGGGGGCAGAGACAGGGGGGCCGTGAGCAGAGAGAGGGGGCCCGGGGCAGAGAGAGGTGGGCCGGGGGGAGAGAGATGGGGGCCGGGGGCAGAGAGAGGGGGGCCGAGGGCAGAGAGAGGGGGGCCGGGGGCAGAGAGAGGGGGGCCGTGTGGAGAGAGAGGGGGGCCGTGTGAAGAGAGTGGGGGGTCGGGGGAGAGAGAGGGGGGCCAGGAGCAGAGAGAGGGGGGGCAGGCAGGAGAGAGAGGGGCCGGGGGGATAGAGAGGGGGGCCGGGGGCAGAGAGAGGGGGGCCGAGGGCAGAGAGAGGGGGGACGGGGGCAGATAGAGGGGGCCCGGGGGCAGAGAGAGGGGGGCCGGGGGGAAAGAGATGGGGGCCGGGGGGAGAGAGAGGGGGGCCGGCGGGAGAGAGAGGGGGGCCAGCGGGAGAGAGAGGGGGCAGGGGGGAGAGAGAGGGGGGCCGGGGGGAGAGAGAGGAGGGCCGGGGGCAGAGAGAGGGGGGCTGGGGGCAGAGAGAGGGGGGCCGGGGGCAGAGAGAGGGGGGCCAGGGGGAGAGAAAGGGGGGCAGAGAGAGGGGGGCTGGGGGCAGAGAGAGGGGGGACGGGGGCAGATAGAGGGGGCCCGGGGGCAGAGAGAGGGGGGCCAGGGGGAGAGAGAGGGGGGCCGGGGGGAGAGAGAGGGGGGCCGGGGCGAGAGAGAGGGGGGCTGGTGGGAGAGAAAGGGGGACCGGGGGGAGAGAGAGGGGGGCCGGGGGGAGAGAGAGGGCGGCCGGGGGGAGAGAGAGGGGGGCCGTGGGAAGAGAGAGGGGGGCCGAGGAGAGAGAGAGGGGGGCCGGGGGGAGAGAGAGGGGGGCCGGGGGCAGAGAGAGGGGGGCTGGGGCAGAGAGAGGGGGGCCGGGGGCAAAGAGAGGGGAGCCGGGAAGAGAGAGAGGGGGGCCGGGGGGAGAGAGAGGGGGGCCGGGGGGAGATAGAGGGGGGCCGGGGCGAGAGAGACGGGGGCCGGGGGGGGAGAGAGAGGGGGGCCGGCAGGAGAGAGAGGGGGGCCGGCGGGAGAGAGAGGGGGTCCAGGGTGAGAGAGAGGGGGGCCGGGGGGAGAGAGAGGGGGGCCGGGGGGAGAGAGAGGGGGGCTCGGGGGCAGAGACAGGGGGGCCGTGGGCAGAGAGAAGGGGCCCGGGGCAGAGAGAGGGGGGCCGGGGGGAGAGAGATGGGGGCCGGGGGCAGAGAGAGGGGGGCCGGGGGCAGAGAGAGGGGGGCCGGGGGCAGAGAGAGGGGGGCCGGGGGGACAGACAGGGGGGCCGTGGGCAGAGAGAGGGGGCCCGGGGCAGAGAGAGGGGGGCTGTGGGGAGAGAGAGGGGGCCGGGGGTAGATAGAGGGCAGCCGGGGCGAGAGAGAAGGGGGCCGGGGGGAGAGAGAGGGGGGCCGGGGGGAAAGAGAGGGGGGTCGTGGGGAGAGAGAGGGGGGCCGTGGGGGAAGAGAGGGGGGACGGGGGCAGATAGAGGGGGCCCGGGGGCAGAGAGAGGGGGGCCGGAGGGAGAGAGAGGGGGGCCGGGGGGAGAGAGAGGGGGGCCGGGGGGAGAGAGAGGGCGGCCGGGGGCAGAGAGAGGGGGGCCGAGGGCAGAGAGAGGGGGGCCGGGGGGAAAGAGAGGGGGGCCGGGGGGAGAGAGAGGGGGGCCGGCGGGAGAGAGAGGGGGGCAGGCGGGAGAGAGAGGGGGCCGGGGGGAGAGAGAGGGGGGCCGGGGGGAGAGAGAGGAGGGCCGGGGGCAGAGAGAGGGGGGCCGGGGGCAGAGAGAGGGGGGCCGGGGGCAGAGAGAGGGGGGCCAGGGGGAGAGAGAGGGGGGCCGGGGGCAGAGAGAGGGGGGCTGGTGGCAGAGAGAGGGGGGACGGGGGCAGATAGAGGGGGCCCGGGGGCAGAGAGAGGGGGGCCAGGGGGAGAGAGAGGGGGGCCGCAGGGAGATAGAGGGGGCCGGGGGGAGAGAGAGGGGGGCTCGGGGGCAGAGACAGGGGGGCCGTGAGCAGAGAGAGGGGGCCCGGGGCAGAGAGAGGTGGGCCGGGGGGAGAGAGATGGGGGCCGGGGGCAGAGAGAGGGGGGCCGGGGGCAGAGAGAGGGGGGCCGGGGGCAGAGAGAGGGGGGCCGGGGGGAGAGAGAGGGGGGCTGTGGGGAGAGAGAGGGGGCCGGGGGGAGAGAGAGGGCGGCCGGGGCGAGAGAGAGGGGGGCCGGGGGGAGAGAGAGGGGGGCCGGGGGGAAAGAGAGGGGGGCCGTGGGGAGAGAGAGGGGGGCCGTGGGGGAAGAGAGGGGGGCCGTGGGGAGAGAGAGGGGGGCCTTGGGGAGAGAGGAAGGGGCCGTGTGGAGAGAGAGGGGGGCCGTGTGAAGAGAGAGGGGGGCCGGGGGGAGAGAGAGGGGGGCCGGGGCAGAGAGAGGGGGGCCGGGGGGAGGGAGAGGGGGGCCGGGGGGATAGAGAGGGGGCCGGGGGCAGAGAGAGGGGGGCCGGAGGGAGAGAGAGAGGGGCCGGGGGAGAGAGAGGGGGGCCGGGGGCAGAGAGAGGGGGGCCGGGGGCAGAGAGAGGGGGGCCAGGGGGAGAGAGAGGGGGGCCGGGGGCAGAGAGAGGGGGGCTGGTGGCAGAGAGAGGGGGACGGGGGCAGATAGAGGGGGCCCGGGGGCAGAGAGAGGGGGGCCAGGGGGAGAGAGAGGGGGGCCGCAGGGAGATAGAGGGGGCCGGGGGGAGAGAGAGGGGGGCTCGGGGGCAGAGACAGGGGGGCCGTGAGCAGAGAGAGGGGGCCCGGGGCAGAGAGAGGTGGGCCGGGGGGAGAGAGATGGGGGCCGGGGGCAGAGAGAGGGGGGCCGAGGGCAGAGAGAGGGGGGCCGGGGGCAGAGAGAGGGGGGCCGGGGGGAGAGAGAGGGGGGCTGTGGGGAGAGAGAGGGGGCCGGGGGGAGAGAGAGGGCGGCCGGGGCGAGAGAGAGGGGGGCCGGGGGGAGAGAGAGGGGGGCCGGGGGGAAAGAGAGGGGGGCCGTGGGGAGAGAGAGGGGGGCCGTGGGGGAAGAGAGGGGGGCCGTGGGGAGAGAGAGGGGGGCCTTGGGGAGAGAGGAAGGGGCCGTGTGGAGAGAGAGGGGGGCCGTGTGAAGAGAGAGGGGGGCCGGGGGGAGAGAGAGGGGGGCCGGGGGCAGAGAGAGGGGGGCCGGGGGGAGGGAGAGGGGGGCCGGGGGGATAGAGAGGGGGCCGGGGGCAGAGAGAGGGGGGCCGAGGGCAGAGAGAGGGGGGACGGGGGCAGATAGAGGGGGCCCGGGGGCAGAGAGAGGGGGGCCGAAGGGAGAGAGAGGGGGGCCGGGGGGAGAGAGAGGGGGGCCGGGGGGAGAGAGAGGGCGGCCGGGGGCAGAGAGAGGGGGGCCGAGGGCAGAGAGAGGGGGGCCGGGGGGAAAGAGAGGGGGGCCGGGGGGAGAGAGAGGGGGGCCGGCGGGAGAGAGAGGGGGGCAGGCGGGAGAGAGAGGGGGCCGGGGGGAGAGAGAGGAGGGCCGGGGGGAGAGAGAGGAGGGCCGGGGGCAGAGAGAGGGGGGCCCGGGGCAGAGAGAGGGGGGCCGGGGGCAGAGAGAGGGGGGCCAGGGGGAGAGAGAGGGGGGCCGGGGGCAGAGAGAGGGGGGCTGGGGGCAGAGAGAGGGGGGACGGGGGCAGATAGAGGGGGCCCGGGGGCAGAGAGAGGGGGGCCAGGGGGAGAGAGAGGGGGGCCGCAGGGAGAGAGAGGGGGCCGGGGGGAGAGAGAGGGGGGCCGGGGCGAGAGAGAGGGGGGCCGGTGGGAGAGAAAGGGGGGCCGGGGAGAGAGAGAGGGGGGCCGGGGGGAGAGAGAGGGCGGCCGGGGGGAGAGAGAGGGGGGCCGGTGGGAGAGAGAGGGGGCCGGGGAGAGAGAGAGGGGGGCCGGGGGGAGAGAGAGGGGGGCCGGGGGCAGAGAGAGGGGGGCCGGGGCAGAGAGAGGGGGGCCGGGGGCAAAGAGAGGGGGGCCGGGAAGAGAGAGAGGGGGGCCGGGTGGAGAGAGAAGGGGGCCGGGGGGAGATAGAGGGGGGCCGGGGGGAGAGAGAGGCGGGCCGGGGGGAGAGAGAGGGGGCCGGCAGGAGAGAGAGGGGGGCCGGCGGGAGAGAGAGGGGGGCCAGGGGAGAGAGAGGGGGGCCGGGGGGAGAGAGATGGGGGCCGGGGGGAGAGAGAGGGGGGCTCGGGGGCAGAGACAGGGGAGCCGGGGGCAGAGAGAGGGGGGCCGGGGGCAGAGAGAGGGGTGCCGGGGGGAGAGAGAGGGGGGCCGGGGGCAGAGAGAGAAGGGGCCGGGGGCAGAGAGAGGTGGGCCGGGGGCAGAGAGAGGGGGGCCGGGGGGAGAGAGAGGGGGACTGTGGGGAGAGAGAGGGGGCCGGGGGGAGAGAGAGGGCGGCCGGGGCGAGAGAGAGGGGGGCCGGGGTGAGAGAGAGGGGGGCCGGGGGCAGAGAGAGGGGGGCTGGGGGCAGAGAGAGGGGGGACGGGGGTGGATAGAGGGGGCCCGGGGGCAGAGAGAGGGGGGCCAGGGGGAGAGAGAGGGGGGCCGCAGGGAGAGAGAGGGGGCCGGGGGGAGAGAGAGGGGGGCCGGGGCGAGAGAGAGGGGGGCCGGTGGGAGAGAAAGGGGGACCGGGGGGAGAGAGAGGGGGGCCGGGGGGAGAGAGAGGGCGGCCGGGGGGAGAGAGAGGGGGGCCGTGGGAAGAGAGAGGGGGGCCGAGGAGAGAGAGAGGGGGGCCGGGGGGAGAGAGAGGGGGGCCGGGGGCAGAGAGAGGGGGGCTGGGGCAGAGAGAGGGGGGCCGGGGGCAAAGAGAGGGGAGCCGGGAAGAGAGAGAGGGGGGCCGGGGGGAGAGAGAGGGGGGCCGGGGGGAGATAGAGGGGGGCCGGGGCGAGAGAGACGGGGGCCGGGGGGGGAGAGAGAGGGGGGCCGGCAGGAGAGAGAGGGGGGCCGGCGGGAGAGAGAGGGGGTCCAGGGTGAGAGAGAGGGGGGCCGGGGGGAGAGAGAGGGGGGCCGGGGGGAGAGAGAGGGGGGCTCGGGGGCAGAGACAGGGGGGCCGTGGGCAGAGAGAAGGGGCCCGGGGCAGAGAGAGGGGGGCCGGGGGGAGAGAGATGGGGGCCGGGGGCAGAGAGAGGGGGGCCGGGGGCAGAGAGAGGGGGGCCGGGGGCAGAGAGAGGGGGGCCGGGGGGACAGACAGGGGGGCCGTGGGCAGAGAGAGGGGGCCCGGGGCAGAGAGAGGGGGGCTGTGGGGAGAGAGAGGGGGCCGGGGGTAGATAGAGGGCAGCCGGGGCGAGAGAGAAGGGGGCCGGGGGGAGAGAGAGGGGGGCCGGGGGGAAAGAGAGGGGGGTCGTGGGGAGAGAGAGGGGGGCCGTGGGGGAAGAGAGGGGGGACGGGGGCAGATAGAGGGGGCCCGGGGGCAGAGAGAGGGGGGCCGGAGGGAGAGAGAGGGGGGCCGGGGGGAGAGAGAGGGGGGCCGGGGGGAGAGAGAGGGCGGCCGGGGGCAGAGAGAGGGGGGCCGAGGGCAGAGAGAGGGGGGCCGGGGGGAAAGAGAGGGGGGCCGGGGGGAGAGAGAGGGGGGCCGGCGGGAGAGAGAGGGGGGCAGGCGGGAGAGAGAGGGGGCCGAGGGGAGAGAGAGGGGGGCCGGGGGGAGAGAGAGGAGGGCCGGGGGCAGAGAGAGGGGGGCCGGGGGCAGAGAGAGGGGGGCCGGGGGCAGAGAGAGGGGGGCCAGGGGGAGAGAGAGGGGGGCCGGGGGCAGAGAGAGGGGGGCTGGTGGCAGAGAGAGGGGGGACGGGGGCAGATAGAGGGGGCCCGGGGGCAGAGAGAGGGGGGCCAGGGGGAGAGAGAGGGGGGCCGCAGGGAGATAGAGGGGGCCGGGGGGAGAGAGAGGGGGGCTCGGGGGCAGAGACAGGGGGGCCGTGAGCAGAGAGAGGGGGCCCGGGGCAGAGAGAGGTGGGCCGGGGGGAGAGAGATGGGGGCCGGGGGCAGAGAGAGGGGGGCCGGGGGCAGAGAGAGGGGGGCCGGGGGCAGAGAGAGGGGGGCCGGGGGGAGAGAGAGGGGGGCTGTGGGGAGAGAGAGGGGGCCGGGGGGAGAGAGAGGGCGGCCGGGGCGAGAGAGAGGGGGGCCGGGGGGAGAGAGAGGGGGGCCGGGGGGAAAGAGAGGGGGGCCGTGGGGAGAGAGAGGGGGGCCGTGGGGGAAGAGAGGGGGGCCGTGGGGAGAGAGAGGGGGGCCTTGGGGAGAGAGGAAGGGGCCGTGTGGAGAGAGAGGGGGGCCGTGTGAAGAGAGAGGGGGGCCGGGGGGAGAGAGAGGGGGGCCGGGGGCAGAGAGAGGGGGGCCGGGGGGAGGGAGAGGGGGGCCGGGGGGATAGAGAGGGGGCCGGGGGCAGAGAGAGGGGGGCCGGAGGGAGAGAGAGAGGGGCCGGGGGAGAGAGAGGGGGGCCGGGGGCAGAGAGAGGGGGGCCGGGGGCAGAGAGAGGGGGGCCAGGGGGAGAGAGAGGGGGGCCGGGGGCAGAGAGAGGGGGGCTGGTGGCAGAGAGAGGGGGGACGGGGGCAGATAGAGGGGGCCCGGGGGCAGAGAGAGGGGGGCCAGGGGGAGAGAGAGGGGGGCCGCAGGGAGATAGAGGGGGCCGGGGGGAGAGAGAGGGGGGCTCGGGGGCAGAGACAGGGGGGCCGTGAGCAGAGAGAGGGGGCCCGGGGCAGAGAGAGGTGGGCCGGGGGGAGAGAGATGGGGGCCGGGGGCAGAGAGAGGGGGGCCGAGGGCAGAGAGAGGGGGGCCGGGGGCAGAGAGAGGGGGGCCGGGGGGAGAGAGAGGGGGGCTGTGGGGAGAGAGAGGGGGCCGGGGGGAGAGAGAGGGCGGCCGGGGCGAGAGAGAGGGGGGCCGGGGGGAGAGAGAGGGGGGCCGGGGGGAAAGAGAGGGGGGCCGTGGGGAGAGAGAGGGGGGCCGTGGGGGAAGAGAGGGGGGCCGTGGGGAGAGAGAGGGGGGCCTTGGGGAGAGAGGAAGGGGCCGTGTGGAGAGAGAGGGGGGCCGTGTGAAGAGAGAGGGGGGCCGGGGGGAGAGAGAGGGGGGCCGGGGGCAGAGAGAGGGGGGCCGGGGGGAGGGAGAGGGGGGCCGGGGGGATAGAGAGGGGGCCGGGGGCAGAGAGAGGGGGGCCGAGGGCAGAGAGAGGGGGGACGGGGGCAGATAGAGGGGGCCCGGGGGCAGAGAGAGGGGGGCCGAAGGGAGAGAGAGGGGGGCCGGGGGGAGAGAGAGGGGGGCCGGGGGGAGAGAGAGGGCGGCCGGGGGCAGAGAGAGGGGGGCCGAGGGCAGAGAGAGGGGGGCCGGGGGGAAAGAGAGGGGGGCCGGGGGGAGAGAGAGGGGGGCCGGCGGGAGAGAGAGGGGGGCAGGCGGGAGAGAGAGGGGGCCGGGGGGAGAGAGAGGAGGGCCGGGGGGAGAGAGAGGAGGGCCGGGGGCAGAGAGAGGGGGGCCCGGGGCAGAGAGAGGGGGGCCGGGGGCAGAGAGAGGGGGGCCAGGGGGAGAGAGAGGGGGGCCGGGGGCAGAGAGAGGGGGGCTGGGGGCAGAGAGAGGGGGGACGGGGGCAGATAGAGGGGGCCCGGGGGCAGAGAGAGGGGGGCCAGGGGGAGAGAGAGGGGGGCCGCAGGGAGAGAGAGGGGGCCGGGGGGAGAGAGAGGGGGGCCGGGGCGAGAGAGAGGGGGGCCGGTGGGAGAGAAAGGGGGGCCGGGGAGAGAGAGAGGGGGGCCGGGGGGAGAGAGAGGGCGGCCGGGGGGAGAGAGAGGGGGGCCGGTGGGAGAGAGAGGGGGCCGGGGAGAGAGAGAGGGGGGCCGGGGGGAGAGAGAGGGGGGCCGGGGGCAGAGAGAGGGGGGCCGGGGCAGAGAGAGGGGGGCCGGGGGCAAAGAGAGGGGGGCCGGGAAGAGAGAGAGGGGGGCCGGGTGGAGAGAGAAGGGGGCCGGGGGGAGATAGAGGGGGGCCGGGGGGAGAGAGAGGGGGGCCGGGGGGAGAGAGAGGGGGCCGGCAGGAGAGAGAGGGGGCCGGCGGGAGAGAGAGGGGGGCCAGGGGAGAGAGAGGGGGGCCGGGGGGAGAGAGATGGGGGCCGGGGGGAGAGAGAGGGGGGCTCGGGGGCAGAGACAGGGGAGCCGGGGGCAGAGAGAGGGGGGCCGGGGGCAGAGAGAGGGGTGCCGGGGGGAGAGAGAGGGGGGCCGGGGGCAGAGAGAGAAGGGGCCGGGGGCAGAGAGAGGTGGGCCGGGGGCAGAGAGAGGGGGGCCGGGGGGAGAGAGAGGGGGACTGTGGGGAGAGAGAGGGGGCCGGGGGGAGAGAGAGGGCGGCCGGGGCGAGAGAGAGGGGGGCCGGGGTGAGAGAGAGGGGGGCCGGGGGCAGAGAGAGGGGGGCTGGGGGCAGAGAGAGGGGGGACGGGGGTGGATAGAGGGGGCCCGGGGGCAGAGAGAGGGGGGCCAGGGGGAGAGAGAGGGGGGCCGCAGGGAGAGAGAGGGGGCCGGGGGGAGAGAGAGGGGGGCCGGGGCGAGAGAGAGGGGGGCCGGTGGGAGAGAAAGGGGGGCTGGGGGGAGAGAGAGGGGGGCCGGGGGGAGAGAGAGGGCGGCCGGGGGGAGAGAGAGGGGGGCCGGGGGGAGAGAGAGGGGGGCCGGGGAGAGAGAGGGGGGCCGGGGGGAGAGAGAGGGGGGCCGGGGGCAGAGAGAGGGGGGCCGGGGCAGAGAGAGGGGGGCCGGGGGCAAAGAGAGGGGGGCCGGGAAGAGAGAGAGGGGGGCCGGGGGGAGAGAGAGGGGTCCGGGGGGAGATAGAGGGGGGCCGGGGGGAGGGAGAGGGGGGCCGGGGGGAGAGAGAGGGGGCCGGCAGGAGAGAGAGGGGGGCCGGCGGGAGAGAGAGGGGGGCCAGGGGAGAGAGAGGGGGGCCGGGGGGAGAGAGAGGGGGGCCGGGGGGAGAGAGAGGGGGGCTCGGGGGCAGAGACAGGGGAGCCGGGGGCAGAGAGAGGGGGGCCGGGGGCAGAGAGAGGGGGGCCAGGGGCAGAGAGAGAGGGGGCCGGGGGCAGAGAGAGGGGGGCCGGGGGCAGAGAGAGGGGGGCCGGGGGGAGAGAGAGGGGGGCTGTGGGGAGAGAGAGGGGGCCGGGGGAGAGAGAGGGCGGCCAGGGCGAGAGAGAGGGGGGCCGGGGGGAGAGAGAGGGGGGCCGGGGGGAAAGAGAGGGGGGCCGTGGGGAGAGAGAGGGGGGCCGTGGGGGAAGAGAGGGGGGCCGTGGGGAGAGAGAGGGGGGCCGTGGGGAGAGAAAAAGGGGCCGTGTGGAGAGAGAGGGGGGCCGTGTGAAGAGAGAGGGGGGCCGGGGGGAGAGAGAGGGGGGCCGGGGGCAGAGAGAGGGGGGCCGGGGGGAGAGAGAGGGGGGCCGGGGGGATAGAGAGGGGGGCCGGGGGCAGAGAGAGGGGGGCCGAGGGCAGAGAGAGGTGGGACGGGGGCAGATAGAGTGGGCCCGGGGGAAGAAAGAGGGGGGCCGGAGGGAGAGAAAGGGGGGCCGGGGGGAGAGAGAGGGCGGCCGGGCGGAGAGAGAGGGGCGCCGGGGGCAGAGAGAGGGGGGCCGGGGGCAGAGAGAGGGGGGCCGGGGGCAGAGAGAGGGGGGCCGGGAAGAGAGAGAGGGGGGCCGGGGGGAGAGAGAGGGGGGCCGGGGGGAGAGAGAGGGGGGCCGGGGGGAGAGATAGGGGGGCCGGGGTGAGAGAGTGGGGGGCCGGAGAGAGTGGGGGGCCGGCGGGAGAGAGAGGGGGGTCGGCGGGAGAGAGAGGGGGCCAGGGGGAGAGAGAGGGGGGCCGGGGGGAGAGAGAGGGGGGCCGGGGGGAGAGAGAGGGGGGCCCGGGGGCAGAGAGAGGGGGGCCGGGGGCAGAGAGAGGGTGGCCGGGGGCAGAGAGAGGGGGGCCGGGGGGAGAGACAGGGGGGCCGGGGGCAGAGAGAGGGGGGCCGTGGGCAGAGAGAGGGGGGCCGGGGGCAGAGAGAGGGGGGCCGGGGGTAGAGAGAGGGGGGCCGGGGGCAGAGAGAGGGGGGCCAGGGGGAGAGAGAGGGGGGCTGCGGGGAGAGAGAGGGGGCCGGGGGGAGAGAGAGGGGGGCCGGGGCGAGAGGGAGGGGGGCCGGTGGGAGAGAGAGGGGGGCCGTGGGGAGAGAGAAGGGGGCCGTGGAGAGAGAGAGGGGGGCCATGGGGAGAGAGAGGGGGGCCGTGGGGAGAGAGAGGGGGGCCGTGGGGAGAGAGAGGGGGGCCGGGGGGAGAGAGAGGGGGGCCGGGGGCAGAGAGAGGGGGGCCGAGGGCAGAGAGAGGGGGGCCGGGGGCAGAGAGAGGGGGGCCGGGGGCAGAGAGAGGGGGGGCGGGGGGAGAGAGAGGGGGGCCGGGGGGAGAGAGAGGGGGGCCGGGGGGAGAGAGAGGGGGGCCGGGGGAGAGAAAGGGGGGCCGTGGGAAGAGAGAGGGGAGCCGGGGGGAGAGAGAGGGGGGCCGGCGGGAGAGAGAGGGGGGCCGTGGGGAGAAAGAGGGGGGCCGGGGTGAGAGAGAAGGGGGCCGGGGGGAAAGAGAGGGGGCCGTGGGGAGAGAGAAGGGGGCCGTGGGGAGAGAGAGGGGGGCCGTGGGGAGAGAGAGGGGGGCCGTGGGGAGAGAGAAAGGGGCCGTGTCGAGAGAGAGCGGGGCCGTGTGAAGAGAGAGGGGGGCCGGGGGGAGAGAGTGGGGGGGCGTAGACAGAGAGAGGGGGGCCGGGGGGAGAGAGAGGGGGGCCGGGGTGATAGAGAGGGGGGCCGGGGCAGAGAGAGGGGGGCCGAGGGCAGAGAGAGGGGGGACGGGGGCAGATAGAGGGGGCCCGGGGGCAGAGAGAGGGGGGCCGGGGGGAGAGAGAGGGGGGCCGGGGGTAGAGAGAGCGGGGCCGGCGGGAGAGAGAGGGGGGCTGGCGGGAGAGAGAGGGGGGCCGGGGGGAGAGAGACGGGGGCCGGGGGGAGAGAGAGGAGGGCCGGGGGCAGAGAGAGGGGGGCCGGGAGCAGAGAGAGGGGGGCCGGGGGCAGAGAGAGGGGGGCCAGGGGGAGAGAGAGGGGGGCCGGGGCCAGAGAGAGGGGGGCCGGGGGCAGAGAGAGAGGGGACGGGGGCAGATAGAGGGGGCCCGGGGGCAGAGAGAGGGGGGCCGGGGGGAGAGAGAGCGGGGCCGCGGGGAGAGAGACTGGGGCGGGGGAAGAGAGAGGTGTGCCGGGGCGAGAGAGAGTGGGGCCGGTGGGAGAGAAAGGGGGCCGGGGGGGAGAGAGAGGGGGGCCGGGGGTAGAGAGAGGGCGGCCTGGGCGAGAGAGATGGGGGCCGGGGGGAGAGAGAGAGGGGCCGGGGAGAGAGAGAGGGGGGCCAGGGGGAGAGAGAGGGGGGCCGGGGGCAGAGAGAGGGGGGCCGGGGCAGAGAGAGGAGGGCCGGGGGCAGAGAGAGGGGGGCCGGGAAGAGAGAGAGGGGGGCCGGGGGGAGAGAGAGGGGGGCCGGGGGGAGAGAGAGGGGGGCCGGGGGGAGAGAGAGGGGGGCCGGGGGGAGAGAGAGGGGGGCCGGCGGGAGAGAGAGGGGGGACGGCGGGAGAGAGAGTGGGGCCAGGGGGAGAGAGAGGGGGGCCGGGGGGAGAGAGAGGGGGGCCTGGGGGAGAGAGAGGGGGGCCCGGGGGCAGAGAGAGGGGGGCCGGGGGCAGAGAGAGGGGGGCCGGGGGCACAGAGAGGGGAGCCGGGGGCAGAGAGAGGGGGGCCGGGGGCAGAGAGAGGGGGGCCGGGGGGAGAGAGAGGGGGGCCGGGTGCAGAGAGAGGGGGGCCGGGGGCAGAGAGAGGGGGGCGGGGTCAGAGAGAGGGGGGCCGGCGGGAGAGAAATTGGGGCCGTGGGGAGAGAGAGGGGAGCCGGGGGCAGAGAGAGGGGGGCCGGGGGCAGAGAGAGGGGGGCCGGGGGGAGAGAGAGGGGGGCCGTGGGGAGAGAGAGAGGGGCCGGGGGGAGAGAGAGGGGGGCCGGGGGGAGATAGAGGGGGGCCGGGGGGAGAGAGAGGGGGGCCGGGGGGAGAGAGAGGTGGGCCGGGGGGAAAGAGCGGGGGGACGTGGGGAGAGAGAGGGGGGCCGTGGGGAAAGAGAAGGGGGCCGTGGGGAGAGAGAGGGGGGCCGTGGGGGAAATGAGGGGGGCCGTGGGGAGAGAGAGGGGGGCCGGGGGGAGAGAGAAGGGGGCCGGGGGGAAAGAGAGGGGGGCCGTGGGGAGAAAGAGGGGGGCCGTGGGGAGAGAGAGGGGGGCCGTGGGGAGAGAGAAAGGGGCCGTGTCGAGAGAGAGCGGGGCCATGTGAAGAGAGAGGGGGGCCGGGGGGAGAGAGTGGGGGGGCGTAGACAGAAAGAGGGGGGCCGGGGGGAGAGAGAGGTGGGCCGGGGTGATAGAGAGGGGGGCCGGGGCAGAGAGAGGGGGGCCGAGGGCAGTGAGAGGGGGGACGGGGGCAGATAGAGGGGTCCCGGGGGCAGAGAGAGGGGGGCCGGGGGTAGAGAGAGCGGGGCCGGCGGGAGAGAGAGGGGGGCTGGGGGGAGAGAGAGGGGGGCCGGGGGGAGAGAGACGGGGGCCGGGGGGAGAGAGAGGAGGGCCGGGGGCAGAGAGAGGGGGGCCGGGGGCAGAGAGAGGGGGGCAGGGGGCAGAGAGAGGGGGCCAGGGGGAGAGAGAGGGGGGCCGGGGGCAGAGAGAGGGGGGCCGGGGGCAGAGAGAGAGGGGACGGGGGCAGATAGAGGGGGCCCGGGGGCAGAGAGAGGGGGGCCGGGGGGAGAGAGAGGGGGGCCGCGGGGAGAGAGACTGGGCCGGGGGGAGAGAGAGGGGGGCCGGGGCGAGAGAGAGGGGGGCCGGTGGGAGAGAAAGGGGGCTGGGGGGGAGGGAGAGGGGGGCCGGGGGTAGAGAGAGGGCGGCCTGGGCGAGACAGATGGGGGCCGGGGGGAGATAGAGAGGGGCCGGGGAGAGAGAGAGGGGGGCCAGGGGGAGAGAGAGGGGGGCCGGGGGCAGAGAGAGGGGGGCCGGGGCAGAGAGAGGAGGGCCGGGGGCAGAGAGAGGGGGGCCGGGAAGAGAGAGAGGGGGGCCGGGGGGAGAGAGAGGGGGGCCGGGGGGAGAGAGAGGGGGGCCGGGGGGAGAGAGAGGGGGGCCGGGGGGAGAGAGAGGGGGGCCGGGGGGAGAGAGAGGGGGCCGGCGGGAGAGAGAGGGGGGACGGCGGGAGAGAGAGTGGGGCCAGGGGGAGAGAGAGGGGGGCCGGGGGGAGAGAGAGGGGGGCCTGGGGGAGAGAGAGGGGGGCCTGGGGGCAGAGAGAGGGGGGCCGGGGGCAGAGAGAGGGGGGCCGGGGGGAGAGAGAGGGGGGCCGTGGGGAGAGAGAGAGGGGCCGGGGGGAGAGAGAGGGGGGCCGGGGGGAGATAGAGGGGGGCCGGGGGGAGAGAGAGGGGGGCCGGGGGGAGAGAGAGGGGGGCCGGGGGGAAAGAGAGGGGGGACGTGGGGAGAGAGAGGGGGGCCGTGGGGGAAGAGAGGGGGGCCGTGGGGAGAGAGAGGGGGGCCGTGGGGAGAGAGAAAGGGGCCGTGTGGAGAGAGAGGGGGGCCGTGTGAAGAGAGAGGGGGGCTGGGGGGAGAGAGAGGGGGGCCGGGGGCAGAGAGAGGGGGGCCGGGGGGAGAGAGAGGGGGGCCGGGGGGATAGAGAGGGGGGCCGGGGGCAGAGAGAGGGGGGCCGAGGGCAGAGAGAGGGGGGACGGGGCAGATAGAGGGGGCCCGGGGGCAGAGAGAGGGGGGCCGGAGGGAGAGAGAGGGGGGCCGGGGGCAGAGAGAGGGGGGCCGGGGGCAGAGAGAGGGGGGCCGGGGGCAGAGAGAGGGGGGCCGGGGGCAGAGAGAGGGGGGCCGGGGGGAGAGAGAGGGGGGCCGTGGGGAGAGAGAGAGGGGCCGGGGGGAGAGAGAGGGGGGCCGGGGGGAGATAGAGGGGGGCCGGGGGGAGAGAGAGGGGGGCCGGGGGGAGAGAGAGGGGGGCCGGGGGGAAAGAGAGGGGGGACGTGGGGAGAGAGAGGGGGGCCGTGGGGAAGAGAGGGGGGCCGTGGGGAGAGAGAGGGGGGCCGTGGGGAGAGAGAAAGGGGCCGTGTGGAGAGAGAGGGGGGCCGTGTGAAGAGAGAGGGGGGCTGGGGGGAGAGAGAGGGGGGCCGGGGGCAGAGAGAGGGGGGCCGGGGGGAGAGAGAGGGGGGCCGGGGGGATAGAGAGGGGGGCCGGGGGCAGAGAGAGGGGGGCCGAGGGCAGAGAGAGGGGGGACGGGGCAGATAGAGGGGGCCCGGGGGCAGAGAGAGGGGGGCCGGAGGGAGAGAGAGGGGGGCCGGGGGCAGAGAGAGGGGGGCCGGGGGCAGAGAGAGGGGGGCCGGGGGCAGAGAGAGGGGGGACGGCGGGAGAGAGAGTGGGGCCAGGGGGAGAGAGAGGGGGGCCGGGGGGAGAGAGAGGGGGGCCTGGGGGAGAGAGAGGGGGGCCCGGGGGCAGAGAGAGGGGTGCCGGGGGCAGAGAACGGGGGGCCGGGGGCAGAAAGAGGGGGGCCGGGGGCAGAGAGAGGGGGGCCGGGGACAGAGAGAGGGGGGCCGGTGGGAGAGAGAGGGGGGCCGGGGGCAAAGAGAGGGGAGCCGGGGGCAGAGAGAGGGGGGCCGGGGGCAGAGAGAGGGGGGCCGGGGGGAGAGAAATTGGGGCCGTGGGGAGAGAGAGGGGAGCCGGGGGCAGAGAGAGGGGGGCCGGGGGCAGAGAGAGGGGGGCCGGGGGGAGAGAGAGGGGGGCCGTGGGGAGAGAGAGAGGGGCCGGGGGGAGAGAGAGGGGGGCCGGGGGGAGATAGAGGGGGGCCGGGGGGAGAGAGAGGGGGGCCGGGGGGAGAGAGAGGGGGGCCGGGGGGAAAGAGAGGGGTGACGTGGGGAGAGAGAGGGGGGCCGTGGGGGAAGAGAGGGGGGCCGTGGGGAGAGAGAGGGGGGCCGTGGGGAGAGAGAAAGGGGCCGTGTGGAGAGAGAGGGGGGCCGTGTGAAGAGAGAGGGGGGCCGGGGGGAGAGAGAGGGGGGCCGGGGGCAGAGAGAGGGGGGCCGGGGGGAGAGAGAGGGGGGCCGGGGGGATAGAGAGGGGGGCTGGGGGCAGAGAGAGGGGGGCCGAGGGCAGAGAGAGGGGGGACGGGGCAGATAGAGGGGGCCCGGGGGCAGAGAGAGGGGGGCCGGAGGGAGAGAGAGGGGGGCCGGGGGCAGAGAGAGGGGGGCCGGGGGCAGAGAGAGGGGGGCCGGGCGTAGAGAGAGGGGAGCCGGGAAGAGAGAGAGGGGGGCCGGGGGGAGAGAGAGGGGGGCCGGGGGGAGAGAAATTGGGGCCGTGGGGAGAGAGAGGGGAGCCGTGGGCAGAGAGAGGGGGGCCGGGGGCAGAGAGAGGGGGGCCGGGGGGAGAGAGAGGGGGGCCGTGGGGAGAGAGAGAGGGGCCGGGGGGAGAGAGAGGGGGGCCGGGGGGAGATAGAGGGGGGCCGGGGGGAGATAGAGGGGGGCCGGGGGGAGAGAGAGGGGGGCGGGGGGAAAGAGAGGGGGGACGTGGGGAGAGAGAGGGGGGCCGTGGGGGAAGAGAGGGGGGCCGTGGGGAGAGAGAGGGGGGCCGTGGGGAGAGAGAAAGGGGCCGTGTGGAGAGAGAAGGGGGCCGTGTGAAGAGAGAGGGGGGCTGGGGGGAGAGAGAGGGGGGCCGGGGGCAGAGAGAGGGGGGCCGGGGGGAGAGAGAGGGGGGCCGGGGGGATAGAGAGGGGGGCCGGGGGCAGAGAGAGGGGGGCCGAGGGCAGAGAGAGGGGGGACGGGGCAGATAGAGGGGGCCCGGGGGCAGAGAGAGGGGGGCCGGAGGGAGAGAGAGGGGGGCCGGGGGCAGAGAGAGGGGGGCCGGGGGCAGAGAGAGGGGGGCCGGGGGCAGAGAGAGGGGGGACGGCGGGAGAGAGAGTGGGGCCAGGGGGAGAGAGAGGGGGGCCGGGGGGAGAGAGAGGGGGGCCTGGGGGAGAGAGAGGGGGGCCCGGGGGCAGAGAGAGGGGGGCCGGGGGCAGAGAACGGGGGGCCGGGGGCAGAAAGAGGGGGGCCGGGGGCAGAGAGAGGGGGGCCGGGGACAGAGAGAGGGGGGCCGGTGGGAGAGAGAGGGGGGCCGGGGGCAAAGAGAGGGGGGCCGTGGGCAGAGAGAGGGGGGCCGGGGGCAGAGAGAGGGGGGCCGGGGGGAGAGAAATTGGGGCCGTGGGGAGAGAGAGGGGAGCCGGGGGCAGAGAGAGGGGGGCCGGGGGCAGAGAGAGGGGGGCCGGGGGGAGAGAGAGGGGGGCCGTGGGGAGAGAGAGAGGGGCCGGGGGGAGAGAGAGGGGGGCCGGGGGGAGATAGAGGGGGGCCGGGGGGAGAGAGAGGGGGGCCGGGGGGAGAGAGAGGGGGGCCGGGGGGAAAGAGAGGGGTGACGTGGGGAGAGAGAGGGGGGCCGTGGGGGAAGAGAGGGGGGCCGTGGGGAGAGAGAGGGGGGCCGTGGGGGAGAGAGAAAGGGGCCGTGTGGAGAGATAGGGGGGCCGTGTGAAGAGAGAGGGGGGCCGGGGGGAGAGAGAGGGGGGCCGGGGGCAGAGAGAGGGGGGCCGGGGGGATAGAGAGGGGGGCCGGGGGGATAGAGAGGGGGGCTGGGGGCAGAGAGAGGGGGGCCGAGGGCAGAGAGAGGGGGGACGGGGCAGATAGAGGGGGCCCGGGGGCAGAGAGAGGGGGGCCGGAGGGAGAGAGAGGGGGGCCGGGGGCAGAGAGAGGGGGGCCGGGGGCAGAGAGAGGGGGGCCGGGCGTAGAGAGAGGGGAGCCGGGAAGAGAGAGAGGGGGGCCGGGGGGAGAGAGAGGGGGGCCGGGGGGAGAGAGAAGGGGGCCGGGGGAGAGAGAGGGGGGCCGGGGTGAGAGAGAGGGGGGCCGGCGGGAGAGAGAGGGGGGCCGGCGGGAGAGAGAGGGGGGCCAGGGGGAGAGAGAGGGGGGCCGGGGGGAGAGAGAGGGGGGCCGGGGGGAGAGAGAGGGGGGCCCGGGGTGCAGAGAGAGGGGGGCCAGGGGCAGAGAGAGGGGGGCCGGGGGCAGAGAGAGGGGGGCCGGGGGGAGAGACAGGGGGGCCGGGGGCAGAGAGAGGGGGGCCGTGGGCAGAGAGAGGGGGGCCGGGGGCAGAGAGAGGGGGCCGGGGGTAGAGAGAGGGGGCCGGGGGCAGAGAGAGGGGGGCCGGGGCGAGAGGGAGGGGGGCCGGTGGGAGAGAGAGGGGGCCGTGGGGAGAGAGAAGGGGGCCGTGGGGAGAGAGAGGGGGGCCGTGGGGAGTGAGAGGGGGGCCGGGGCGAGAGAGAGGGGGCCCGGGGGCAGAGAGAGGGGGGCCGGGGGCAGAGAGAGGGCGGCCGGGGGCAGAGAGAGGGGGGCCGGGGGCAGAGAGAGGGGGGCCGGGGGCAGAGAGAGGGGGGCCGGGGGGAGAGATAGGGGGGCCGGGGGCAGAGAGAGGGGGGCCGGGGGCAGAGAGAGGGGGGGCGGGGGCAGAGAGAGGGGGGCCGGGGGGAGAGAAATTGGGGCCGTGGGGAGAGAGAGGGGAGCCGGGGGCAGAGAGAGGGGGGCCGAGGGCAGAGAGAGGGGGGCCGGGGGGAGAGAGAGGGGGGCCGTGGGGAGAGAGAGAGGGGCCGGGGGGAGAGAGAGGGGGGCCGGGGGGAGATAGAGGGGGGCCTGGAGGAGAGAGAGGGGGGCCGGGGGGAGAGAGAGAGGGGCCGGGGGGAAAGAGAGGGGGGACGTGGGGAGAGAGAGGGGGGCCGTGGGGGAGAGAGAGGGGGGCCCGGGGGCAGAGAGAGGGGGGCCGGGGGCAGAGAGAGGGGGGCCGGGGGGAAAGAGAGGGGGGACGTGGGGAGAGAGAGGGGGGCCGGGGGGAGAGAGAGGGGGGCCTGGGGGAAAGAGAGGGGTGACGTGGGGAGAGAGAGGGGGGCCGTGGGGGAAGAGAGGGGGGCCGTGGGGAGAGAGAGGGGGGCCGTGGGGAGAGAGAAAGGGGCCGTGTGGAGAGAGAGGGGGGCCGTGTGAAGAGAGAGGGGGGCCGGGGGGAGAGAGAGGGGGGCCGGGGGCAGAGAGAGGGGGGCCGGGGGGAGAGAGAGGGGGGCCGGGGGGATAGAGAGGGGGGCTGGGGGCAGAGAGAGGGGGGCCGAGGGCAGAGAGAGGGGGGACGGGGCAGATAGAGGGGGCCCGGGGGCAGAGAGAGGGGGGCCGGAGGGAGAGAGAGGGGGGCCGGGGGCAGAGAGAGGGGGGCCGGGGGCAGAGAGAGGGGGGCCGGGCGTAGAGAGAGGGGAGCCGGGAAGAGAGAGAGGGGGGCCGGGGGGAGAGAGAGGGGGGCCGGGGGGAGAGAAATTGGGGCCGTGGGGAGAGAGAGGGGAGCCGGGGGCAGAGAGAGGGGGGCCGGGGGCAGAGAGAGGGGGGCCGGGGGGAGAGAGAGGGGGGCCGTGGGGAGAGAGAGAGGGGCCGGGGGGAGAGAGAGGGGGGCCGGGGGGAGATAGAGGGGGGCCGGGGGGAGAGAGAGGGGGGCCGGGGGGAGAGAGAGGGGGGCCGGGGGGAAAGAGAGGGGGGACGTGGGGAGAGAGAGGGGGGCCGTGGGGGAAGAGAGGGGGGCCGTGGGGAGAGAGAGGGGGGCCGTGGGGAGAGAGAAAGGGGCCGTGTGGAGAGAGAAGGGGGCCGTGTGAAGAGAGAGGGGGGCTGGGGGGAGAGAGAGGGGGGCCGGGGGCAGAGAGAGGGGGGCCGGGGGGAGAGAGAGGGGGGCCGGGGGGATAGAGAGGGGGGCCGGGGCAGAGAAAGGGGGGCCGAGGGCAGAGAGAGGGGGGACGGGGCAGATAGAGGGGGCCCGGGGGCAGAGAGAGGGGGGCCGGAGAGAGAGAGAGGGGGGCCGGGGGCAGAGAGAGGGGGGCCGGGGGCAGAGAGAGGGGGGCCGGGGGCAGAGAGAGGGGGGACGGCGGGAGAGAGAGTGGGGCCAGGGGGAGAGAGAGGGGGGCCGGGGGGAGAGAGAGGGGGGCCCGGGGGCAGAGAGAGGGGGGCCGGGGGCAGAGAACGGGGGGCCGGGGGCAGAAAGAGGGGGGCCGGGGGCAGAGAGAGGGGGGCCGGGGACAGAGAGAGGGGGGCCGGTGGGAGAGAGAGGGGGGCCGGGGGCAAAGAGAGGGGGGCCGGGGGCAGAGAGAGGGGGGCCGGGGGCAGAGAGAGGGGGGCCGGGGGGAGAGAAATTGGGGCCGTGGGGAGAGAGAGGGGAGCCGGGGGCAGAGAGAGGGGGGCCGGGGGCAGAGAGAGGGGGGCCGGGGGGAGAGAGAGGGGGGCCGTGGGGAGAGAGAGAGGGGCCGGGGGGAGAGAGAGGGGGGCCGGGGGGAGATAGAGGGGGGCCGGGGGGAGAGAGAGGGGGGCCGGGGGGAGAGAGAGGGGGGCCGGGGGGAGAGAGAGGGGGGCCGGGGGGATAGAGAGGGGTGACGTGGGGAGAGAGAGGGGGGCCGTGGGGGAAGAGAGGGGGGCCGTGGGGAGAGAGAGGGGGGCCGTGGGGAGAGAGAAAGGGGCCGTGTGGAGAGAGAGGGGGGCCGTGTGAAGAGAGAGGGGGGCCGGGGGGAGAGAGAGGGGGGCCGGGGGCAGAGAGAGGGGGGCCGGGGGGAGAGAGAGGGGGGCCGGGGGGATAGAGAGGGGGGCTGGGGGCAGAGAGAGGGGGGCCGAGGGCAGAGAGAGGGGGGACGGGGCAGATAGAGGGGGCCCGGGGGCAGAGAGAGGGGGGCCGGAGGGAGAGAGAGGGGGGCCGGGGGCAGAGAGAGGGGGGCCGGGGGCAGAGAGAGGGGGGCCGGGCGTAGAGAGAGGGGAGCCGGGAAGAGAGAGAGGGGGGCCGGGGGGAGAGAGAGGGGGGCCGGGGGCAGAGAGAAGGGGGCCGGGGGGAGAGAGAGGGGGGCCGGGGTGAGAGAGAGGGGGGCCGGCGGGAGAGAGAGGGGGGCCGGCGGGAGAGAGAGGGGGGCCAGGGGGAGAGAGAGGGGGGCCGGGGGGAGAGAGAGGGGGGCCGGGGGGAGAGAGAGGGGGGCCCGGGGTGCAGAGAGAGGGGGGCCAGGGGCAGAGAGAGGGGGGCCGGGGGCAGAGAGAGGGGGGCCGGGGGGAGAGACAGGGGGGCCGGGGGCAGAGAGAGGGGGGCCGTGGGCAGAGAGAGGGGGGCCGGGGGCAGAGAGAGGGGGGCCGGGGGTAGAGAGAGGGGGCCGGGGGCAGAGAGAGGGGGGCCGGGGCGAGAGGGAGGGGGGCCGGTGGGAGAGAGAGGGGGCCGTGGGGAGAGAGAAGGGGGCCGTGGGGAGAGAGAGGGGGGCCGTGGGGAGTGAGAGGGGGGCCGGGGCGAGAGAGAGGGGGCCCGGGGGCAGAGAGAGGGGGGCCGGGGGCAGAGAGAGGGCGGCCGGGGGCAGAGAGAGGGGGGCCGGGGGCAGAGAGAGGGGGGCCGGGGGCAGAGAGAGGGGGGCCGGGGGGAGAGATAGGGGGGCCGGGGGCAGAGAGAGGGGGGCCGGGGGCAGAGAGAGGGGGGGCGGGGGCAGAGGGAGGGGGGCCGGGGGGAGAGAAATTGGGGCCGTGGGGAGAGAGAGGGGAGCCGGGGGCAGAGAGAGGGGGGCCGAGGGCAGAGAGAGGGGGGCCGGGGGGAGAGAGAGGGGGGCCGTGGGGAGAGAGAGAGGGGCCGGGGGGAGAGAGAGGGGGGCCGGGGGGAGATAGAGCGGGGCCGGGGGGAGAGAGAGGGGGGCCGGGGGGAGAGAGAGGGGGGCCGGGGGGAAAGAGAGGGGGGACGTGGGGAGAGAGAGGGGGGCAGTGGGGGAGAGAGAGGGGGGCCCGGGGGCAGAGAGAGGGGGGCCGGGGGCAGAGAGAGGGGGGCCGGGGGGAGAGAGTGGGGGGCCTGGGGGAGAGAGAGGGGGGCCCGGGGGCAGAGAGAGGGGGGCCGGGGGCAGAGAGAGGGGGGCCGGGGGCAGAGAGAGGGGGGCCGGGGGCAGAGAGAGGGGGGCCGGGGGCAGAGAGAGGGGGCCGGGGGGAGAGAGAGGGGGGCCGGGGGCAGAGAGAGGGGGGCCGGGGGCAGAGAGAGGGGGGGCGGGGGCAGAGAGAGGGGGGCCGGGGGGAGAGAAATTGGGGCAGTGGGGAGAGAGAGGGGAGCCGGGGGCAGAGAGAGGGGGGCCGGGGGCAGAGAGAGGGGGGCCGGGGGGACAGAGAGGGGGGCCGTGGGGAGAGAGAGAGGGGCCGGGGGGAGAGAGAGGGGGGCCGGGGGGAGATAGAGGGGGGCCGGGGGGAGAGAGAGGGGGGCCGGCGGAAGAGAGAGGGGGGCCGGGGGGAAAGAGAGGGGGGACGTGGGGAGAGAGAGGGGGGCCGTGGGGGAAGAGAGGGGGGCGTGGGGAGAGAGAGGGGGGCCGTGGGGAGAGAGAAAGGGGCCGTGTGGAGAGAGAGGGGGGCCGTGTGAAGAGAGAGGGGGGCCGGGGGGAGAGAGAGGGGGGCCGGGGGCAGAGAGAGGGGGGCCGGGGGGAGAGAGAGGGGGGCCGGGGGGATAGAGAGGGGGGCCGGGGGCAGAGAGAGGGGGGCCTGGGGGAGAGAGAGGGGGGCCCGGGGGCAGAGAGAGGGGGGCCGGGGGCAGAGAACGGGGGGCCGGGGGCAGAGAGAGGGGGGCCGGGGGCAGAGAGAGGGGGGCCGGGGGCAGAGAAAGGGGGGCCGGTGGGAGAGAGAGGGGGGCCGGGGACAGAGAGAGGGGGGCTGGGGGCAGAGAGAGGGGGGCCGGGGGCAGAGAGAGGGGGGCCGGGGGGAGAGAAATTGGGGCCGTGGGGAGAGAGAGGGGAGCCGGGGGCAGAGAGAGGGGGGCCGGGGGCAGAGAGAGGGGGGCCGGGGGGAGAGAGAGGGGGGCCGTGGGGAGAGAAAGAGGGGCCGGGGGGAGAGAGAGGTGGGCCGGGGGGAGATAGAGGGGGGCCGGGGGGAGAGAGAGGGGGGCCGGGGGGAGAGAGAGGGGGGCCGGGGGGAAAGAGAGGGGGGACGTGGGGAGAGAGAGGGGGGCCGGGGGCAGAGAGAGGGGGGCCGGGGGCAGAGAGAGGGGGGCCGGGGGGACAGAGAGGGGGGCCGTGGGGAGAGAGAGAGGGGGCCGGGGGGAGAGAGAGGGGGGCCGGGGGGAGATAGAGGGGGGCCGGGGGGAGAGAGAGGGGGGCCGGCGGAAGAGAGAGGGGGGCCGGGGGGAAAGAGAGGGGGGACGTGGGGAGAGAGAGGGGGGCCGTGGGGGAAGAGAGGGGGGCGTGGGGAGAGAGAGGGGGGCCGTGGGGAGAGAGAAAGGGGCCGTGTGGAGAGAGAGGGGGGCCGTGTGAAGAGAGAGGGGGGCCGGGGGGAGAGAGAGGGGGGCCGGGGGCAGAGAGAGGGGGGCCGGGGGGAGAGAGAGGGGGGCCGGGGGGATAGAGAGGGGGGCCGGGGGCAGAGAGAGGGGGGCCTGGGGGAGAGAGAGGGGGGCCCGGGGGCAGAGAGAGGTGGGCCGGGGGCAGAGAACGGGGGGCCGGGGGCAGAGAGAGGGGGGCCGGGGGCAGAGAGAGGGGGGCCGGGGGCAGAGAAAGGGGGGCCGGTGGGAGAGAGAGGGGGGCCGGGGACAGAGAGAGGGGGGCTGGGGGCAGAGAGAGGGGGGCCGGGGGCAGAGAGAGGGGGGCCGGGGGGAGAGAAATTGGGGCCGTGGGGAGAGAGAGGGGAGCCGGGGGCAGAGAGAGGGGGGCCGGGGGCAGAGAGAGGGGGGCCGGGGGGAGAGAGAGGGGGGCCGTGGGGAGAGAAAGAGGGGCCGGGGGGAGAGAGAGGTGGGCCGGGGGGAGATAGAGGGGGGCCGGGGGGAGAGAGAGGGGGGCCGGGGGGAGAGAGAGGGGGGCCGGGGGGAAAGAGAGGGGGGACGTGGGGAGAGAGAGGGGGGCCGGGGGCAGAGAGAGGGGGGCCGGGGGCAGAGAGAGGGGGGCCGGGGGCAGAGAGAGGGGGGCCGGGGGGAGAGATAGGGGGGCCGGGGGCAGAGAGAGGGGGGCCGGGGGCAGAGAGAGGGGGGGCGGGGGCAGAGAGAGGGGAGCCGGGAAGAGAGAGAGGGGGGCCGGGGGGAGAGAGAGGGGGGCCGGGGGGAGAGAAATTGGGGCCGTGGGGAGAGAGAGGGGAGCCGGGGGCAGAGAGAGGGGGGCCGGGGGCAGAGAGAGGGGGGCCGGGGGGAGAGAGAGGGGGGCCGTGGGGAGAGAGAGAGGGGCCGGGGGGAGAGAGAGGGGGGCCGGGGGGAGATAGAGGGGGGCCGGGGGGAGAGAGAGGGGGGCCGGGGGGAGAGAGAGGGGGGCCGGGGGGAAAGAGAGGGGGGACGTGGGGAGAGAGAGGGGGGCCGTGGGGGAAGAGAGGGGGGCCGTGGGGAGAGAGAGGGGGGCCGTGGGGAGAGAGAAAGGGGCCGTGTGGAGAGAGAAGGGGGCCGTGTGAAGAGAGAGGGGGGCTGGGGGGAGAGAGAGGGGGGCCGGGGGCAGAGAGAGGGGGGCCGGGGGGAGAGAGAGGGGGGCCGGGGGGATAGAGAGGGGGGCCGGGGCAGAGAAAGGGGGGCCGAGGGCAGAGAGAGGGGGGACGGGGCAGATAGAGGGGGCCCGGGGGCAGAGAGAGGGGGGCCGGAGGGAGAGAGAGGGGGGCCGGGGGCAGAGAGAGGGGGGCCGGGGGCAGAGAGAGGGGGGCCGGGGGCAGAGAGAGGGGGGACGGCGGGAGAGAGAGTGGGGCCAGGGGGAGAGAGAGGGGGGCCGGGGGGAGAGAGAGGGGGGCCTGGGGGAGAGAGAGGGGGGCCCGGGGGCAGAGAGAGGGGGGCCGGGGGCAGAGAACGGGGGGCCGGGGGCAGAAAGAGGGGGGCCGGGGGCAGAGAGAGGGGGGCCGGGGACAGAGAGAGGGGGGCCGGTGGGAGAGAGAGGGGGGCCGGGGGCAAAGAGAGGGGGGCCGGGGGCAGAGAGAGGGGGGCCGGGGGCAGAGAGAGGGGGGCCGGGGGGAGAGAAATTGGGGCCGTGGGGAGAGAGAGGGGAGCCGGGGGCAGAGAGAGGGGGGCCGGGGGCAGAGAGAGGGGGGCCGGGGGGAGAGAGAGGGGGGCCGTGGGGAGAGAGAGAGGGGCCGGGGGGAGAGAGAGGGGGGCCGGGGGGAGATAGAGGGGGGCCGGGGGGAGAGAGAGGGGGGCCGGGGGGAGAGAGAGGGGGGCCGGGGGGAGAGAGAGGGGGGCCGGGGGGATAGAGAGGGGTGACGTGGGGAGAGAGAGGGGGGCCGTGGGGGAAGAGAGGGGGGCCGTGGGGAGAGAGAGGGGGGCCGTGGGGAGAGAGAAAGGGGCCGTGTGGAGAGAGAGGGGGGCCGTGTGAAGAGAGAGGGGGGCCGGGGGGAGAGAGAGGGGGGCCGGGGGCAGAGAGAGGGGGGCCGGGGGGAGAGAGAGGGGGGCCGGGGGGATAGAGAGGGGGGCTGGGGGCAGAGAGAGGGGGGCCGAGGGCAGAGAGAGGGGGGACGGGGCAGATAGAGGGGGCCCGGGGGCAGAGAGAGGGGGGCCGGAGGGAGAGAGAGGGGGGCCGGGGGCAGAGAGAGGGGGGCCGGGGGCAGAGAGAGGGGGGCCGGGCGTAGAGAGAGGGGAGCCGGGAAGAGAGAGAGGGGGGCCGGGGGGAGAGAGAGGGGGGCCGGGGGCAGAGAGAAGGGGGCCGGGGGGAGAGAGAGGGGGGCCGGGGTGAGAGAGAGGGGGGCCGGCGGGAGAGAGAGGGGGGCCGGCGGGAGAGAGAGGGGGGCCAGGGGGAGAGAGAGGGGGGCCGGGGGGAGAGAGAGGGGGGCCGGGGGGAGAGAGAGGGGGGCCCGGGGTGCAGAGAGAGGGGGGCCAGGGGCAGAGAGAGGGGGGCCGGGGGCAGAGAGAGGGGGGCCGGGGGGAGAGACAGGGGGGCCGGGGGCAGAGAGAGGGGGGCCGTGGGCAGAGAGAGGGGGGCCGGGGGCAGAGAGAGGGGGGCCGGGGGTAGAGAGAGGGGGCCGGGGGCAGAGAGAGGGGGGCCGGGGCGAGAGGGAGGGGGGCCGGTGGGAGAGAGAGGGGGCCGTGGGGAGAGAGAAGGGGGCCGTGGGGAGAGAGAGGGGGGCCGTGGGGAGTGAGAGGGGGGCCGGGGCGAGAGAGAGGGGGCCCGGGGGCAGAGAGAGGGGGGCCGGGGGCAGAGAGAGGGCGGCCGGGGGCAGAGAGAGGGGGGCCGGGGGCAGAGAGAGGGGGGCCGGGGGCAGAGAGAGGGGGGCCGGGGGGAGAGATAGGGGGGCCGGGGGCAGAGAGAGGGGGGCCGGGGGCAGAGAGAGGGGGGGCGGGGGCAGAGAGAGGGGGGCCGGGGGGAGAGAAATTGGGGCCGTGGGGAGAGAGAGGGGAGCCGGGGGCAGAGAGAGGGGGGCCGAGGGCAGAGAGAGGGGGGCCGGGGGGAGAGAGAGGGGGGCCGTGGGGAGAGAGAGAGGGGCCGGGGGGAGAGAGAGGGGGGCCGGGGGGAGATAGAGCGGGGCCGGGGGAGAGAGAGGGGGGCCGGGGGGAGAGAGAGGGGGGCCGGGGGGAGAGAGAGGGGGGCCGGGGGGAAAGAGAGGGGGGACGTGGGGAGAGAGAGGGGGGCAGTGGGGGAGAGAGAGGGGGGCCCGGGGGCAGAGAGAGGGGGGCCGGGGGCAGAGAGAGGGGGGCCGGGGGGAGAGAGAGGGGGGCCCGGGGGCAGAGAGAGGGGGGCCGGGGGCAGAGAGAGGGGGGCCGGGGGCAGAGAGAGGGGGGCCGGGGGCAGAGAGAGGGGGGCCGGGGGCAGAGAGAGGGGGGCCGGGGGGAGAGAGAGGGGGGCCGGGGGCAGAGAGAGGGGGGCCGGGGGCAGAGAGAGGGGGGGCGGGGGCAGAGAGAGGGGGGCCGGGGGGAGAGAAATTGGGGCAGTGGGGAGAGAGAGGGGAGCCGGGGGCAGAGAGAGGGGGGCCGGGGGCAGAGAGAGGGGGGCCGGGGGGACAGAGAGGGGGGCCGTGGGGAGAGAGAGAGGGGCCGGGGGGAGAGAGAGGGGGGCCGGGGGGAGATAGAGGGGGGCCGGGGGGAGAGAGAGGGGGGCCGGCGGAAGAGAGAGGGGGGCCGGGGGGAAAGAGAGGGGGGACGTGGGGAGAGAGAGGGGGGCCGTGGGGGAAGAGAGGGGGGCGTGGGGAGAGAGAGGGGGGCCGTGGGGAGAGAGAAAGGGGCCGTGTGGAGAGAGAGGGGGGCCGTGTGAAGAGAGAGGGGGGCCGGGGGGAGAGAGAGGGGGGCCGGGGGCAGAGAGAGGGGGGCCGGGGGGAGAGAGAGGGGGGCCGGGGGGATAGAGAGGGGGGCCGGGGGCAGAGAGAGGGGGGCCTGGGGGAGAGAGAGGGGGGCCCGGGGGCAGAGAGAGGGGGGCCGGGGGCAGAGAACGGGGGGCCGGGGGCAGAGAGAGGGGGGCCGGGGGCAGAGAGAGGGGGGCCGGGGGCAGAGAAAGGGGGGCCGGTGGGAGAGAGAGGGGGGCCGGGGACAGAGAGAGGGGGGCTGGGGGCAGAGAGAGGGGGGCCGGGGGCAGAGAGAGGGGGGCCGGGGGGAGAGAAATTGGGGCCGTGGGGAGAGAGAGGGGAGCCGGGGGCAGAGAGAGGGGGGCCGGGGGCAGAGAGAGGGGGGCCGGGGGGAGAGAGAGGGGGGCCGTGGGGAGAGAAAGAGGGGCCGGGGGGAGAGAGAGGTGGGCCGGGGGGAGATAGAGGGGGGCCGGGGGGAGAGAGAGGGGGGCCGGGGGGAGAGAGAGGGGGGCCGGGGGGAAAGAGAGGGGGGACGTGGGGAGAGAGAGGGGGGCCGGGGGCAGAGAGAGGGGGGCCGGGGGCAGAGAGAGGGGGGCCGGGGGCAGAGAGAGGGGGGCCGGGGGGAGAGATAGGGGGGCCGGGGGCAGAGAGAGGGGGGCCGGGGGCAGAGAGAGGGGGGGCGGGGGCAGAGAGAGGGGGGCCGGGGGGAGAGAAATTGGGGCCGTGGGGAGAGAGAGGGGAGCCGGGGGCAGAGAGAGGGGGGCCGAGGGCAGAGAGAGGGGGGCCGGGGGGAGAGAGAGGGGGGCCGTGGGGAGAGAGAGAGGGGCCGGGGGGAGAGAGAGGGGGGCCGGGGGGAGATAGAGGGGGGCCTGGAGGAGAGAGAGGGGGGCCGGGGGGAGAGAGAGAGGGGCCGGGGGGAAAGAGAGGGGGGACGTGGGGAGAGAGAGGGGGGCCGTGGGGGAGAGAGAGGGGGGCCCGGGGGCAGAGAGAGGGGGGCCGGGGGCAGAGAGAGGGGGGCCGGGGGGAAAGAGAGGGGGGACGTGGGGAGAGAGAGGGGGGCCGGGGGGAGAGAGAGGGGGGCCTGGGGGAAAGAGAGGGGTGACGTGGGGAGAGAGAGGGGGGCCGTGGGGGAAGAGAGGGGGGCCGTGGGGAGAGAGAGGGGGGCCGTGGGGAGAGAGAAAGGGGCCGTGTGGAGAGAGAGGGGGGCCGTGTGAAGAGAGAGGGGGGCCGGGGGGAGAGAGAGGGGGGCCGGGGGCAGAGAGAGGGGGGCCGGGGGGATAGAGAGGGGGGCCGGGGGGATAGAGAGGGGGGCTGGGGGCAGAGAGAGGGGGGCCGAGGGCAGAGAGAGGGGGGACGGGGCAGATAGAGGGGGCCCGGGGGCAGAGAGAGGGGGGCCGGAGGGAGAGAGAGGGGGGCCGGGGGCAGAGAGAGGGGGGCCGGGGGCAGAGAGAGGGGGGCCGGGCGTAGAGAGAGGGGAGCCGGGAAGAGAGAGAGGGGGGCCGGGGGGAGAGAGAGGGGGGCCGGGGGGAGAGAAATTGGGGCCGTGGGGAGAGAGAGGGGAGCCGGGGGCAGAGAGAGGGGGGCCGGGGGCAGAGAGAGGGGGGCCGGGGGGAGAGAGAGGGGGGCCGTGGGGAGAGAGAGAGGGGCCGGGGGGAGAGAGAGGGGGGCCGGGGGGAGATAGAGGGGGGCCGGGGGGAGAGAGAGGGGGGCCGGGGGGAGAGAGAGGGGGGCCGGGGGGAAAGAGAGGGGGGACGTGGGGAGAGAGAGGGGGGCCGTGGGGGAAGAGAGGGGGGCCGTGGGGAGAGAGAGGGGGGCCGTGGGGAGAGAGAAAGGGGCCGTGTGGAGAGAGAAGGGGGCCGTGTGAAGAGAGAGGGGGGCTGGGGGGAGAGAGAGGGGGGCCGGGGGCAGAGAGAGGGGGGCCGGGGGGAGAGAGAGGGGGGCCGGGGGGATAGAGAGGGGGGCCGGGGCAGAGAAAGGGGGGCCGAGGGCAGAGAGAGGGGGGACGGGGCAGATAGAGGGGGCCCGGGGGCAGAGAGAGGGGGGCCGGAGGGAGAGAGAGGGGGGCCGGGGGCAGAGAGAGGGGGGCCGGGGGCAGAGAGAGGGGGGCCGGGGGCAGAGAGAGGGGGGACGGCGGGAGAGAGAGTGGGGCCAGGGGGAGAGAGAGGGGGGCCGGGGGGAGAGAGAGGGGGGCCTGGGGGAGAGAGAGGGGGGCCCGGGGGCAGAGAGAGGGGGGCCGGGGGCAGAGAACGGGGGGCCGGGGGCAGAAAGAGGGGGGCCGGGGGCAGAGAGAGGGGGGCCGGGGACAGAGAGAGGGGGGCCGGTGGGAGAGAGAGGGGGGCCGGGGGCAAAGAGAGGGGGGCCGGGGGCAGAGAGAGGGGGGCCGGGGGCAGAGAGAGGGGGGCCGGGGGGAGAGAAATTGGGGCCGTGGGGAGAGAGAGGGGAGCCGGGGGCAGAGAGAGGGGGGCCGGGGGCAGAGAGAGGGGGGCCGGGGGGAGAGAGAGGGGGGCCGTGGGGAGAGAGAGAGGGGCCGGGGGGAGAGAGAGGGGGGCCGGGGGGAGATAGAGGGGGGCCGGGGGGAGAGAGAGGGGGGCCGGGGGGAGAGAGAGGGGGGCCGGGGGGAGAGAGAGGGGGGCCGGGGGGATAGAGAGGGGTGACGTGGGGAGAGAGAGGGGGGCCGTGGGGGAAGAGAGGGGGGCCGTGGGGAGAGAGAGGGGGGCTGTGGGGAGAGAGAAAGGGGCCGTGTGGAGAGAGAGGGGGGCCGTGTGAAGAGAGAGGGGGGCCGGGGGGAGAGAGAGGGGGGCCGGGGGCAGAGAGAGGGGGGCCGGGGGGAGAGAGAGGGGGGCCGGGGGGATAGAGAGGGGGGCTGGGGGCAGAGAGAGGGGGGCCGAGGGCAGAGAGAGGGGGGACGGGGCAGATAGAGGGGGCCCGGGGGCAGAGAGAGGGGGGCCGGAGGGAGAGAGAGGGGGGCCGGGGGCAGAGAGAGGGGGGCCGGGGGCAGAGAGAGGGGGGCCGGGCGTAGAGAGAGGGGAGCCGGGAAGAGAGAGAGGGGGGCCGGGGGGAGAGAGAGGGGGGCCGGGGGCAGAGAGAAGGGGGCCGGGGGGAGAGAGAGGGGGGCCGGGGTGAGAGAGAGGGGGGCCGGCGGGAGAGAGAGGGGGGCCGGCGGGAGAGAGAGGGGGGCCAGGGGGAGAGAGAGGGGGGCCGGGGGGAGAGAGAGGGGGGCCGGGGGGAGAGAGAGGGGGGCCCGGGGTGCAGAGAGAGGGGGGCCAGGGGCAGAGAGAGGGGGGCCGGGGGCAGAGAGAGGGGGGCCGGGGGGAGAGACAGGGGGGCCGGGGGCAGAGAGAGGGGGGCCGTGGGCAGAGAGAGGGGGGCCGGGGGCAGAGAGAGGGGGGCCGGGGGTAGAGAGAGGGGGCCGGGGGCAGAGAGAGGGGGGCCGGGGCGAGAGGGAGGGGGGCCGGTGGGAGAGAGAGGGGGCCGTGGGGAGAGAGAAGGGGGCCGTGGGGAGAGAGAGGGGGGCCGTGGGGAGTGAGAGGGGGGCCGGGGCGAGAGAGAGGGGGCCCGGGGGCAGAGAGAGGGGGGCCGGGGGCAGAGAGAGGGCGGCCGGGGGCAGAGAGAGGGGGGCCGGGGGCAGAGAGAGGGGGGCCGGGGGCAGAGAGAGGGGGGCCGGGGGGAGAGATAGGGGGGCCGGGGGCAGAGAGAGGGGGGCCGGGGGCAGAGAGAGGGGGGGCGGGGGCAGAGAGAGGGGGGCCGGGGGGAGAGAAATTGGGGCCGTGGGGAGAGAGAGGGGAGCCGGGGGCAGAGAGAGGGGGGCCGAGGGCAGAGAGAGGGGGGCCGGGGGGAGAGAGAGGGGGGCCGTGGGGAGAGAGAGAGGGGCCGGGGGGAGAGAGAGGGGGGCCGGGGGGAGATAGAGCGGGGCCGGGGGGAGAGAGAGGGGGGCCGGGGGGAGAGAGAGGGGGGCCGGGGGGAAAGAGAGGGGGGACGTGGGGAGAGAGAGGGGGGCAGTGGGGGAGAGAGAGGGGGGCCCGGGGGCAGAGAGAGGGGGGCCGGGGGCAGAGAGAGGGGGGCCGGGGGGAGAGAGAGGGGGGCCTGGGGGAGAGAGAGGGGGGCCCGGGGGCAGAGAGAGGGGGGCCGGGGGCAGAGAGAGGGGGGCCGGGGGCAGAGAGAGGGGGGCCGGGGGCAGAGAGAGGGGGGCCGGGGGCAGAGAGAGGGGGGCCGGGGGGAGAGAGAGGGGGGCCGGGGGCAGAGAGAGGGGGGCCGGGGGCAGAGAGAGGGGGGGCGGGGGCAGAGAGAGGGGGGCCGGGGGGAGAGAAATTGGGGCAGTGGGGAGAGAGAGGGGAGCCGGGGGCAGAGAGAGGGGGGCCGGGGGCAGAGAGAGGGGGGCCGGGGGGACAGAGAGGGGGGCCGTGGGGAGAGAGAGAGGGGCCGGGGGGAGAGAGAGGGGGGCCGGGGGGAGATAGAGGGGGGCCGGGGGGAGAGAGAGGGGGGCCGGCGGAAGAGAGAGGGGGGCCGGGGGGAAAGAGAGGGGGGACGTGGGGAGAGAGAGGGGGGCCGTGGGGGAAGAGAGGGGGGCGTGGGGAGAGAGAGGGGGGCCGTGGGGAGAGAGAAAGGGGCCGTGTGGAGAGAGAGGGGGGCCGTGTGAAGAGAGAGGGGGGCCGGGGGGAGAGAGAGGGGGGCCGGGGGCAGAGAGAGGGGGGCCGGGGGGAGAGAGAGGGGGGCCGGGGGGATAGAGAGGGGGGCCGGGGGCAGAGAGAGGGGGGCCTGGGGGAGAGAGAGGGGGGCCCGGGGGCAGAGAGAGGGGGGCCGGGGGCAGAGAACGGGGGGCCGGGGGCAGAGAGAGGGGGGCCGGGGGCAGAGAGAGGGGGGCCGGGGGCAGAGAAAGGGGGGCCGGTGGGAGAGAGAGGGGGGCCGGGGACAGAGAGAGGGGGGCTGGGGGCAGAGAGAGGGGGGCCGGGGGCAGAGAGAGGGGGGCCGGGGGGAGAGAAATTGGGGCCGTGGGGAGAGAGAGGGGAGCCGGGGGCAGAGAGAGGGGGGCCGGGGGCAGAGAGAGGGGGGCCGGGGGGAGAGAGAGGGGGGCCGTGGGGAGAGAAAGAGGGGCCGGGGGGAGAGAGAGGTGGGCCGGGGGGAGATAGAGGGGGGCCGGGGGGAGAGAGAGGGGGGCCGGGGGGAGAGAGAGGGGGGCCGGGGGGAAAGAGAGGGGGGACGTGGGGAGAGAGAGGGGGGCCGTGGGGGAAGAGAGGGGGGCCGTGGGGAGAGAGAGGGGGGCCGTGGGGAGAGAGAAAGGGGCCGTGTGGAGAGAGAGGGGGGCCGTGTGAAGAGAGAGGGGGGCCGGGGGGAGAGAGAGGGGGGCTGGGGGCAGAGAGAGGGGGCCGGGGGGAGAGAGAGGGGGGCCGGGGGGATAGAGAGGGGGGCTGGGGGCAGAGAGAGGGGGGCCGAGGGCAGAGAGAGGGGGTACGGGGCAGATAGAGGGGGCCCGGGGGCAGAGAGAGGGGGGCCGGAGGGAGAGAGAGGGGGGCCGGGGGCAGAGAGAAGGGGGCCGGGGGCAGAGAGAGGGGGGCCGGGCGTAGAGAGAGGGGAGCCGGGAAGAGAGAGAGGGGGGCCGGGGGGAGAGAGAGGGGGGCCGGGGGGAGAGAGAAGGGGGCCGGGGGGAGAGAGAGGGGGGCCGGGGTGAGAGAGAGGGGGGCCGGCGGGAGAGAGAGGGGGGCCTGCGGGAGAGAGAGGGGGGCCAGGGGGAGAGAGAGGGGGGCCGGGGGGAGAGAGAGGGGGGCCGGGGGGAGAGAGAGGGGGGCCCGGGGTGCAGAGAGAGGGGGGCCGGGGGCAGAGAGAGGGGGACCGGGGGGAGAGAGAGAGGGGCCGGGGGGAGAGAGAGGGGGGCCGGGGGGAGATAGAGGGGGGCCGGGGGGAGAGAGAGGGGGGCCGGGGGGAGAGAGAGGGGGGCCGGGGGGAAAGAGAGGGGGGACGTGGGGAGAGAGAGGGGGGCCGTGGGGGAAGAGAGGGGGGCCGTGGGGAGAGAGAGGGGGGCCGTGGGGAGAGAGAAAGGGGCCGTGTGGAGAGAGAGGGGGGCCGTGTGAAGAGAGAGGGGGGCCGGGGGGAGAGAGAGGGGGGCCGGGGGCAGAGAGAGGGGGGCCGGGGGGAGAGAGAGGGGGGCCGGGGGGATAGAGAGGGGGGCTGGGGGCAGAGAGAGGGGGGCCGAGGGCAGAGAGAGGGGGGACGGGGCAGATAGAGGGGGCCCGGGGGCAGAGAGAGGGGGGCCGGAGGGAGAGAGAGGGGGGCCGGGGGCAGAGAGAGGGGGGCCGGGGGCAGAGAGAGGGGGGCCGGGCGTAGAGAGAGGGGAGCCGGGAAGAGAGAGAGGGGGGCCGGGGGGAGAGAGAGGGGGGCCGGGGGGAGAGAGAAGGGGGCCGGGGGGAGAGAGAGGGGGGCCGGGGTGAGAGAGAGGGGGGCCGGCGGGAGAGAGAGGGGGGCCGGCGGGAGAGAGAGGGGGGCCAGGGGGAGAGAGAGGGGGGCCGGGGGGAGAGAGAGGGGGGCCGGGGGGAGAGAGAGGGGGGCCCGGGGTGGAGAGAGAGGGGGGCCAGGGGCAGAGAGAAGGGGGCCGGGGGCAGAGAGAGGGGGGCCGGGGGGAGAGACAGGGGGGCCGGGGGCAGAGAGAGGGGGGCCGTGGGCAGAGAGAGGGGGGCCGGGGGCAGAGCGAGGGGGGCCGGGGGTAGAGAGAGGGGGCCGGGGGCAGAGAGAGGGGGGCCGGGGCGAGAGGGAGGGGGGCCGGTGGGAGAGAGAGGGGGCCGTGGGGAGAGAGAGGGGGGCCGTGGGGAGTGAGAGGGGGGCCGGGGCGAGAGGGAGGGGGGCCGGGGGCAGAGAGGGTGGGGCCGGGGGAAGAGAGAGGGGGGCCGAGGGCAGAGAGAGGGGGGCCGGGGGCAGAGAGAGGGGGGCCGGGGGCAGAGAGAGGGGGGCCGGGGGCAGAGAGAGGGGGGCCGGGGGGAGAGAGAGGGCGGCCGGGGGGAGAGAGAGGGGGGCCTGGGGGAGAGAGAGGGGGGCCCGGGGGCAGATAGAGGGGGGCCGGGGGCAGAGAGAGGGCGGCCGGGGGCAGAGAGAGGGGGGCCGGGGGCAGAGAGAGGGGGGCCGGGGGCAGAGAGAGGGGGGCCGGGGGGAGAGATAGGGGGGCCGGGGGCAGAGAGAGGGGGGCCGGGGGCAGAGAGAGGGGGGGCGGGGGCAGAGAGAGGGGGGCCGGGGGGAGAGAAATTGGGGCCGTGGGGAGAGAGAGGGGAGCCGGGGGCAGAGAGAGGGGGGCCGGGGGCAGAGAGAGGGGGGCTGGGGGGAGAGAGAGGGGGGCCGTGGGGAGAGAGAGAGGGGCCGGGGGGAGAGAGAGGGGGGCCGGGGGGAGATAGAGGGGGGCCGGGGGGAGAGAGAGGGGGGCCGGGGGGAGAGAGAGGGGGGCCGGGGGGAAAGAGAGGGGGGACGTGGGGAAAGAGAGGGGGGCCGTGGGGGAGAGAGAGGGGGGCCCGGGGGCAGAGAGAGGGGGGCCGGGGGCAGAGAGAGGGGGGCCGGGGGGAGAGAGAGGGGGGCCTGGGGGAGAGAGAGGGGGGCCCGGGGGCAGAGAGAGGGGGGCCGGGGGCAGAGAGAGGGGGGCCGGGGGCAGAGAGAGGGGGGCCGGGGGCAGAGAGAGGGGGGCCGGGGGCAGAGAGAGTGGGGCCGGGGGGAGAGAGAGGGGGGCCGGGGGCAGAGAGAGGGGGGCCGGGGGCAGAGAGAGGGGGGGGCGGGGGCAGAGAGAGGGGGGCCGGGGGGAGAGAAATTGGGGCCGTGGGGAGAGAGAGGGGAGCCGGGGGCAGAGAGAGGGGGGCCGGGGGCAGAGAGAGGGGGGCCGGGGGGAGAGAGAGGGGGGCCGTGGGGAGAGAGAGAGGGGCCGGGGGGAGAGAGAGAGGGGCCGGGGGGAGATAGAGGGGGGCCGGGGGAGAGAGAGGGGGGCCGGGGGAAGAGAGAGGGGGGCCGGGGGGAAAGAGAGGGGGGACGTGGGGAGAGAGAGGGGGGCCGTGGGGGAAGAGAGGGGGGCCGTGGGGAGAGAGAGGGGGGCCGTGGGGAGAGAGAAAGGGGCCGTGTGGAGAGAGAGGGGGCCGTGTGAAGAGAGAGGGGGGCCGGGGGGAGAGAGAGGGGGGCCGGGGGCAGAGAGAGGGGGGCCGGGGGGAGAGAGAGGGGGGCCGGGGGGATAGAGAGGGGGGCCGGGGGCAGAGAGAGGGGGGCCTGGGGGAGAGAGAGGGGGGCCCGGGGGCAGAGAGAGGGGGGCCGGGGGCAGAGAACGGGGGGCCGGGGGCAGAGAGAGGGGGGCCGGGGGCAGAGAGAGGAAGGCCGGTGGGAGAGAGAGGGGGGCCGGGGACAGAGAGAGGGGGGCCGGGGGCAGAGAGAGGGGGGCCGGGGGCAGAGAGAGGGGGGCCGGGGGGAGAGAAATTGGGGCCGTGGGGAGAGAGAGGGGAGCCGGGGGCAGAGAGAGGGGGGCCGGGGGCAGAGAGAGGGGGGCCGGGGGGAGAGAGAGGGGGGCCGTGGGGAGAGAAAGAGGGGCCGGGGGGAGAGAGAGGGGGGCCGGGGGGAGATAGAGGGGGGCCGGGGGGAGAGAGAGGGGGGCCGGGGGGAGAGAGAGGGGGGCCGGGGGGAAAGAGAGGGGGGACGTGGGGAGAGAGAGGGGGGCCGTGGGGGAAGAGAGGGGGGCCGTGGGGAGAGAGAGGGGGGCCGTGGGGAGAGAGAGGGGGGCCGTGGGGAGAGAGAGGGGGGCCGTGGGGAGAGAGAAAGGGGCCGTGTGGAGAGAGAGGGGGGCCGTGTGAAGAGAGAGGGGGGCCGGGGGGAGAGAGAGGGGGGCCGGGGGCAGAGAGAGGGGGGCCGGGGGGAGAGAGAGGGGGGCCGGGGGGATAGAGAGGGGGGCCGGGGGCAGAGAGAGGGGGGCCTGGGGGAGAGAGAGGGGGGCCCGGGGGCAGAGAGAGGGGGGCCGGGGGCAGAGAACGGGGGGCCGGGGGCAGAGAGAGGGGGGCCGGGGGCAGAGAGAGGAAGGCCGGTGGGAGAGAGAGGGGGGCCGGGGACAGAGAGAGGGGGGCCGGGGGCAGAGAGAGGGGGGCCGGGGGCAGAGAGAGGGGGGCCGGGGGGAGAGAAATTGGGGCCGTGGGGAGAGAGAGGGGAGCCGGGGGCAGAGAGAGGGGGGCCGGGGGCAGAGAGAGGGGGGCCGGGGGGAGAGAAAGAGGGGCCGGGGGGAGAGAGAGGGGGGCCGGGGGGAGATAGAGGGGGGCCGGGGGGAGAGAGAGGGGGGCCGGGGGGAGAGAGAGGGGGGCCGGGGGGAAAGAGAGGGGGGACGTGGGGAGAGAGAGGGGGGCCGTGGGGGAAGAGAGGGGGGCCGTGGGGAGAGAGAGGGGGGCCGTGGGGAGAGAGAAAGGGGCCGTGTGGAGAGAGAGGGGGGCCGTGTGAAGAGAGAGGGGGGCCGGGGGGAGAGAGAGGGGGGCCGGGGGCAGAGAGAGGGGGGCCGGGGGGAGAGAGAGGGGGGCCGGGGGGATAGAGAGGGGGGCTGGGGGCAGAGAGAGGGGGGCCGAGGGCAGAGAGAGGGGGGACGGGGCAGATAGAGGGGGCCCGGGGGCAGAGAGAGGGGGGCCGGAGGGAGAGAGAGGGGGGCCGGGGGCAGAGAGAAGGGGGCCGGGGGCAGAGAGAGGGGGGCCGGGCGTAGAGAGAGGGGAGCCGGGAAGAGAGAGAGGGGGGCCGGGGGGAGAGAGAGGGGGGCCGGGGGGAGAGAGAAGGGGGCCGGGGGGAGAGAGAGGGGGGCCGGGGTGAGAGAGAGGGGGGCCGGCGGGAGAGAGAGGGGGGCCTGCGGGAGAGAGAGGGGGGCCAGGGGGAGAGAGAGGGGGGCCGGGGGGAGAGAGAGGGGGGCCGGGGGGAGAGAGAGGGGGGCCCGGGGTGCAGAGAGAGGGGGGCCGGGGGCAGAGAGAGGGGGGCCGGGGGCAGAGAGAGGGGGGCCGGGGGGAGAGACAGGGGGGCCGGGGGCAGAGAGAGGGGGGCCATGGGCAGAGAGTGGGGGGCCGGGGGCAGAGAGAGGGGGGCCGGGGGTAGAGAGAGGGGGCCGGGGGCAGAGAGAGGGGGGCCGGGGCGAGAGGGAGGGTGGACGGTGGGAGAAAGAGGGGGCCGTGGGGAGAGAGAGGGGGGCCGTGGGGAGAGAGAGGGGGGCCGTGGGGAGTGAGAGGGGGGCCGGGGCGAGAGGGAGGGGGGCCGGGGGCAGAGAGGGTGGGGCCGGGGGCAGAGAGAGGGGGGCCGAGGGCAGAGAGAGGGGGGCCGGGGGCAGAGAGAGGGGGGCCGGGGGCAGAGAGAGGGGGGCCGGGGGCAGAGAGAGGGGGGCCGGGGGGAGAGAGAGGGCGGCCGGGGGGAGAGAGAGGGGGGCCGGGGGGAGAGAGGGGGGGACCGGGGAGAAAGACAGGGGGGCTGGGGGGAGAGAGAGGGGGGCCGGGTGCAGAGAGAGGGGGGCCGGGGGCAGAGAGAGGGGGGCCGGGGCGAGAGAGAGGGGGGCCAGGGAGAGAGAAAGGGGGGCCGGTGGGAGAGAAAGGGGGGCCGGGTGGAGAGAGAGGGGGGCCGGGGGGAGAGAGAGGGCGGCCGGGGGGAGAGAGAGGGGGGCCGGGGGGAGAGAGGGGGACCGGGGAGAGAGACAGGGGGGCTGGGGGAGAGAGAGGGGGGCCGGGGGCAGAGAGAGGGGGGCCGGGGGGAGAGAGAGGGGGGCCGGGGGAAGAGAGAGGGGGGCCGGGGCAGAGAGAGGAGGGCCGGGGGCAGAGAGAGGGGGGCCGGGAAGAGAGAGAGGGGGGCCGGGGGGAGAGAGAGGGGGGCCGGGGGGAGAGAGAGGGGGGCCGGCGGGAGAGAGAGGGGGGACGGCGGGAGAGAGAGTGGGGCCAGGGGGAGAGAGAGGGGGGCCGGGGGGAGAGAGAGGGGGGCCTGGGGGAGAGAGAGGGGGGCCCGGGGGCAGAGAGAGGGGGGCCGGGGGCAGAGAGAGGGGGGCCGGGGGCAGAGAGAGGGGGGCCGGGGCAGAGAGAGGGGGGCCGGGGGCAGAGAGAGGGGGGCCGGGGGGAGAGAGAGGGGGGCCGGGGGCAGAGAGAGGGGGGCCGGGGGCAGAGAGAGGGGGGGCGGGGGCAGAGAGAGGGGGGCCGGGGGGAGAGAAATTGGGGCCGTGGGGAGAGAGAGGGGAGCCGGGGGCAGAGAGAGGGGGGCCGGGGGCAGAGAGAGGGGGGCCGGGGGGAGAGAGAGGGGGGCCATGGGGAGAGAGAGAGGGGCCGGGGGGAGAGAGAGGGGGGCCGGGGGGAGATAGAGGGGGGCCGGGGGGAGAGAGAGGGGGGCCAGGGGGAGAGAGAGGGGGGCCGGGGGGAGAGAGAGGGGGGCCTGGGGGAGAGAGAGGGGGGCCCGGGGGCAGAGAGAGGGGGGCCGGGGGCAGAGAGAGGTGGGCCGGGGGGAGAGAGAGGGGGGCCGGGGACAGAGAGAGGGGGGCCGGGGGCAGAGAGAGGGGGGGCGGGGGCAGAGAGAGGGGGGCCGGGGGGAGAGAAATTGGGGCCGTGGGGAGAGAGAGGGGAGCCGGGGGCTGAGAGAGGGGGGCCGGGGGCAGAGAGAGGGGGGCCGGGGGGATAGAGAGGGGGGCCGGGGGCAGAGAGAGGGAGGCCGAGGGCAGAGAGAGGGGGGACGGGGCAGATAGAGGGGGCCCGGGGGCAGAGAGAGGGGGGCCGGAGGGAGAGAGAGGGGGGCCGGGGGCAGAGAGAGGGGGGCCGGGGGCAGAGAGAGGGGGGCCGGGGGTAGAGAGAGGGGAGCCGGGAAGAGAGAGAGGGGGGCCGGGGGAAGAGAGAGGGGGGCCGGGGGGAGAGAGAAGGGGGCCGGGGGGAGAGAGAGGGGGCCGGGGTGAGAGAGAGGGGGGCCGGCGGGAGAGAGAGGGAGGCCGGCGGGAGAGAGAGGGGGGCCAGGGGGAGAGAGAGGGGGGCCGGGGGGAGAGAGAGGGGGGCCGGGGGGAGAGAGAGGCGGGCCCGGGGGCAGAGAGAGGGGGGCCGGGGGCAGAGAGAGAGGGGCCGGGGGCAGAGAGAGGGGGGCCGGGGGGAGAGACAGGGGGGCTGCGGGGAGAGAGAGGGGGCCGGGGGGAGTGAGAGGGGGGCCGGGGCGAGAGGGAGGGGGGCCGGTGGGAGAGAGAGGGGGCCGTGGGGAGAGAGAAGGGGGCCGTGGAGAGAGAGAGGGGGGCCGTGGGGAGAGAGAGGGGGGCCGGGGGGAGAGAGAGGGGGGCCGGGGGCAGAGAGGGTGGGGCCGGGGGCAGAGAGAGGGGGGCCGAGGGCAGAGAGAGGGGGGCCGGGGGCAGAGAGAGGGGGGCCGGGGGCAGAGAGAGGGGGGCCGGGGGCAGAGAGAGGGGGGCCGGGGGGAGAGAGAGGGCGGCCGGGGGGAGAGAGAGGGGGGCCGGGGGGAGAGAGGGGGGGACCGGGGAGAGAGACAGGGGGGCTGGGGGAAGAGAGAGGGGGGCCGGGGGCAGAAAGAGGGGGGCCGGGGGCAGAGAGAGGGGGGCCGGGGCGAGAGAGAGGGGGGCAGGGGAGAGAGAAAGGGGGGCCGGTGGGAGAGAAAGGGGGGCCGGGTGGAGAGAGAGGGGGGACGGGGGGAGAGAGAGGGCGGCCGGGGGGAGAGAGAGGGGGGGCCGGGGGGAGAGAGGGGGACTGGGGAGAGAGACAGGGGGGCTGGGGGAGAGAGAGGGGGGCCGGGGGCAGAGAGAGGGGGGCCGGGGGGAGAGAGAGGGGGGCCGGGGGCAGAGAGAGGGGGGCCGGGGCAGAGAGAGGAGGGCCGGGGGCAGAGAGAGGGGGGCCGGGAAGAGAGAGAGGGGGGCCGGGGGGAGAGAGAGGGGGGCCGGGGGGAGAGAGAGGGGGGCCGGGGGGAGAGAGAGGGGGGCCGGGGGGAGAGAGAGGGGGGCCGGCGGGAGAGAGAGGGGGGACGGCGGGAGAGAGAGTGGGGCCAGGGGGAGAGAGAGGGGGGCCGGGGGGAGAGAGAGGGGGGCCTGGGGGAGAGAGAGGGGGGCCCGGGGGCAGAGAGAGGGGGGCCGGGGGCAGAGAGAGGGGGGCCGGGGGCAGAGAGAGGGGGGCCGGGGGCAGAGAGAGGGGGGCTGGGGGCAGAGAGAGGGGGGCCGGGGGGAGAGAGAGGGAGGCCGGGGGCAGAGAGAGGGGGGCCGGGGGCAGAGAGAGGGGGGGCGGGGGCAGAGAGAGGGGGGCCGGGGGGAGAGAAATTGGGGCCGTGGGGAGAGAGAGGGGAGCCGGGGGCAGAGAGAGGGGGGCCGGGGGCAGAGAGAGGGCGGCCGGGGGGAGAGAGAAGGGGGCCGTGGGGAGAGAGAGAGAGGGGCCGGGGGGAGAGAGAGGGGGGCCGGGGGGAGATAGAGGGGGGCCGGGGGGAGAGAGAGGGGGGCCAGGGGGAGAGAGAGGGGGGCCGGGGGGAGAGAGAGGGGGGCCTGGGGGAGAGAGAGGGGGGCCCGGGGGCAGAGAGAGGGGGGCCGGGGGCAGAGAGAGGGGGGCCGGGGGCAGAGAGAGGGGGGCCGGGGGCAGAGAGAGGGGGGCCGGGGGCAGAGAGAGGGGGGCCGGGGGGAGAGAGAGGGGGGCCGGGGGCAGAGAGAGGGGGGCCGGGGGCAGAGAGAGGGGGGGCGGGGGCAGAGAGAGGGGGGCCGGGGGGAGAGAAATTGGGGCCATGGGGAGAGAGAGGGGAGCCGGGGGCAGAGAGAGGGGGGCCGGGGGGAGATAGAGGGGGGCCGGGGGGAGAGAGAGGGGGGCCGGGGGGAGAGAGAGGGGGGCCGGGGGGAAAGAGAGGGGGGACGTGGGGAGAGAGAGGGGGGCCGTGGGGGAAGAGAGGGGGGCCGTGGGGAGAGAGAGGGGGGCCGTGGGGAGAGAGAAAGGGGCCGTGTGGAGAGAAAGGGGGGCCGTGTGAAGAGAGAGGGGGGCCGGGGGGAGAGAGAGGGGGGCCGGGGGGAGAGAGAGGGGGGCCGGGGGATAGAGAGGGGGCCAGGGGCAGAGAGAGGGGGGCCGAGGGCAGAGAGAGGGGGGACGGGGCAGATAGAGGGGGCCCGGGGGCAGAGAGAGGGGGGTCGAGGGAGAGAGAGGGGGGCCGGGGGCAGAGAGAGGGGGGCCTGGGGCAGAGAGAGGGGGGCCGGGGGCAGAGAGAGGGGGGACGGCGGGAGAGAGAGTGGGGCCAGGGGGAGAGAGAGGGGGGCCGGGGGGAGAGAGAGGGGGGCCTGGGGGAGAGAGAGGGGGGCCCGGGGGCAGAGAGAGGGGGGCCGGGGGCAGAGAGAAGGGGGCCGGGGGCAGAGAGAGGGGGGCCGGGGGCAGAGAGAGGGGGGTCGGGGGCAGAGAGAGGGGGGCCGGGGGGAGAGAGAGGGGGGCCGGTGGCAGAGAGAGGGGGGCCGGGGGCAGAGAGAGGGGGGCCGGGGGCAGAGAGAGGGGGGCCGGGGGGAGAGAAATTGGGGCCGTGGGGAGAGAGAGGGGAGCCGGGGGCAGAGAGAGGGGGGTCGGGGGCAGAGAGAGGGGGGCCGGGGGGAGAGAGAGGGGTGCTGTGGGGAGAGAGAGAGGGGCCGGGGGGAGAGAGAGGGGGGCCGGGGCGAGATAGAGGGGGGCCGGGGGGAGAGAGAGGGGGGCCGGGGGGAGAGAGAGGGGGGCCGGGGGGAAAGAGAGGTGGGACGTGGGGAGAGAGAGGGGGGCCGTGGGGGAAGAGTGGGGGGCCGTGGGGAGAGAGAGGGGGGCCGTGGGGAGAGAGAAAGGGGCCGTGTGGAGAGAGAGGGGGGCCGTGTGAAGAGAGAGGGGGGCCGGGGGGAGAGAGAGGGGGGCCGGGGGCAGAGAGAGGGGGGCCGGGGGGAGAGAGAGGGGGGCCGTGGGGATAGAGAGGGGGGCCGGGGGCAGAGAGAGGGGGGCCGAGGGCAGAGAGAGGGGGGATAGGGCAGATAGAGGGGGCCCAGGGGCAGAGAGAGGGGGGCCGGAGGGAGAGAGAGGGGGGCCGGGGGCCGAGAGAGGGGGGCCGGGGGCAGAGAGAGGGGGGCCGGGGGTAGAGAGAGGGGGGCCGGGAAGAGAGAGAGGGGGGCCGGGGTGAGAGAGAGGGGGGCCGGGGGGAGAGAGAAGGGGGCCGGGGGGAGAGAGAGGGGGGCCAGGGTGAGAGAGAGGGGGGCCGGCGGGAGAGAGAGGGGGGGCGGCGGGAGAGAGAGGTCGGCCAGGGGGAGAGAGAGGGGGGCCGTGTGAAGAGAGAGGGGGGCCGGGGGGAGAGAGAGGGGGGCCGGGGGCAGAGAGAGGGGGGCCGGGGGGAGAGAGAGGGGGGCCGTGGGGATAGAGAGGGGGGCCGGGGGCAGAGAGAGGGGGGCCGAGGGCAGAGAGAGGGGGGACAGGGCAGATAGAGGGGGCCCGGGGGCAGAGAGAGGGGGGCCGGAGGGAGAGAGAGGGGGGCCGCGGGCCGAGAGAGGGGGGCCGGGGGCAGAGAGAGGGGGGCCGGGGGTAGAGAGAGGGGGGCCGGGAAGAGAGAGAGGGGGGCCGGGGTGAGAGAGAGGGGGGCCGGGGGGAGAGAGAAGGGGGCCGGGGGGAGAGAGAGGGGGGCCGGGGTGAGAGAGAGGGGGGCTGGCGGGATAGAGAGGGGGGCCGGTGGGAGAGAGAGGTCGGCCAGGGGGAGAGAGAGGGGGGCTGGGGGGAGAGAGAGGGGGGCCGGGGGGAGAAAGAGGGGGGCCCGGGGGCAGAGAGAGGGGGGCCGGGGGCAGAGAGAGTGGGGCCGGGGGCAGAGAGAGGGGGGCAGGGGGGAGAGACAGGGGGGCCGGGTGCAGAGAGAGGGGGGCCTTGGGCAGAGAGAGGGGGGCCGGGGGCAGAGAGAGGGGGGCCGGGGGTGGAGAGAGGGGGCCGGGGGCAGAGAGAGGGGGGCCAGGGGGAGAGAGAGGGGGGGCGGGGGCCGAGAGAGGGGGGCCGGGAAGAGAGAGAGGGGGGCCGGGGGCAGAGAGAGGGGGGCCGGGGGCAGAGAGAGGGGGGGCGGGGGCAGAGAGAGGGGGGCCGGGGGGAGAGAGAGGGGGGCCGGGGGCAGAGAGAGGGGGGCCGGGGGCAGAGAGAGGGGGGGCGGGGGCAGAGAGAGGGGGGCCGGGGGGAGAGAAATTGGGGCCGTGGGGAGAGAGAGGGGAGCCGGGGGCAGAGAGAGGGGGGCCGGGGGCAGAGAGAGGGGGGCCGGGGGGAGAGAGAGGGGGGCCATGGGGAGAGAGAGAGGGGCCGGGGTGAGAGAGAGGGGGGCCGGGGGGAGATAGAGGGGGGCCGGGGGGAGAGAGAGGGGGGCCAGGGGGAGAGAGAGGGGGGCCGGGGGGAGAGAGAGGGGGGCCTGGGGGAGAGAGAGGGGGGCCCGGGGGCAGAGAGAGGGGGGCCGGGGGCAGAGAGAGGGGGGCCGGGGGCAGAGAGAGGGGGGCCGGGGGCAGAGAGAGGGGGGCCGGGGGGAGAGAGAGGGGGGCCGGGGACAGAGAGAGGGGGGCCGGGGGCAGAGAGAGGGGGGGCGGGGGCAGAGAGAGGGGGGCCGGGGGGAGAGAAATTGGGGCCGTGGGGAGAGAGAGGGGAGCCGGGGGCTGAGAGAGGGGGGCCGGGGGCAGAGAGAGGGGGGCCGGGGGGATAGAGAGGGGGGCCGGGGGCAGAGAGAGGGGGGCCGAGGGCAGAGAGAGGGGGGACGGGGCAGATAGAGGGGGCCCGGGGGCAGAGAGAGGGGGGCCGGAGGGAGAGAGAGGGGGGCCGGGGGCAGAGAGAGGGGGGCCGGGGGCAGAGAGAGGGGGGCCGGGGGTAGAGAGAGGGGAGCCGGGAAGAGAGAGAGGGGGGCCGGGGGGAGAGAGAGGGGGGCCGGGGGGAGAGAGAAGGGGGCCGGGGGGAGAGAGAGGGGGCCGGGGTGAGAGAGAGGGGGGCCGGCGGGAGAGAGAGGGAGGCCGGCGGGAGAGAGAGGGGGGCCAGGGGGAGAGAGAGGGGGGCCGGGGGGAGAGAGAGGGGGGCCGGGGGGAGAGAGAGGCGGGCCCGGGGGCAGAGAGAGGGGGGCCGGGGGCAGAGAGAGAGGGGCCGGGGGCAGAGAGAGGGGGGCCGGGGGGAGAGACAGGGGGGCTGCGGGGAGAGAGAGGGGGCCGGGGGGAGTGAGAAGGGGGCCGGGGCGAGAGGGAGGGGGGCCGGTGGGAGAGAGAGGGGGCCGTGGGGAGAGAGAAGGGGGCCGTGGAGAGAGAGAGGGGGGCCGTGGGGAGAGAGAGGGGGGCCGGGGGGAGAGAGAGGGGGGCCGGGGGCAGAGAGGGTGGGGCCGGGGGCAGAGAGAGGGGGGCCGAGGGCAGAGAGAGGGGGGCCGGGGGCAGAGAGAGGGGGGCCGGGGGCAGAGAGAGGGGGGCCGGGGGCAGAGAGAGGGGGGCCGGGGGGAGAGAGAGGGCGGCCGGGGGGAGAGAGAGGGGGGCCGGGGGGAGAGAGGGGGGGACTGGGGAGAGAGACAGGGGGGCTGGGGGGAGAGAGAGGGGGGCCGGGGGCAGAAAGAGGGGGGCCGGGGGCAGAGAGAGGGGGGCCGGGGCGAGAGAGAGGGGGGCAGGGGAGAGAGAAAGGGGGGCCGGTGGGAGAGAAAGGGGGGCCGGGTGGAGAGAGAGGGGGGACGGGGGGAGAGAGAGGGCGGCCGGGGGGAGAGAGAGGGGGGGCCGGGGGGAGAGAGGGGGACTGGGGAGAGAGACAGGGGGGCTGGGGGAGAGAGAGGGGGGCCGGGGGCAGAGAGAGGGGGGCCGGGGGGAGAGAGAGGGGGGCCGGGGGCAGAGAGAGGGGGGCCGGGGCAGAGAGAGGAGGGCCGGGGGCAGAGAGAGGGGGGCCGGGAAGAGAGAGAGGGGGGCCGGGGGGAGAGAGAGGGGGGCCGGGGGGAGAGAGAGGGGGGCCGGGGGGAGAGAGAGGGGGGCCGGGGGGAGAGAGAGGGGGGCCGGCGGGAGAGAGAGGGGGGACGGCGGGAGAGAGAGTGGGGCCAGGGGGAGAGAGAGGGGGGCCGGGGGGAGAGAGAGGGGGGCCTGGGGGAGAGAGAGGGGGGCCCGGGGGCAGAGAGAGGGGGGCCGGGGGCAGAGAGAGGGGGGCCGGGGGCAGAGAGAGGGGGGCCGGGGGCAGAGAGAGGGGGGCCGGGGGCAGAGAGAGGGGGGCCGGGGGGAGAGAGAGGGAGGCCGGGGGCAGAGAGAGGGGGGCCGGGGGCAGAGAGAGGGGGGGCGGGGGCAGAGAGAGGGGGGCCGGGGGGAGAGAAATTGGGGCCGTGGGGAGAGAGAGGGGAGCCGGGGGCAGAGAGAGGGGGGCCGGGGGCAGAGAGAGGGCGGCCGGGGGGAGAGAGAAGGGGGCCGTGGGGAGAGAGAGAGGGGCCGGGGGGAGAGAGAGGGGGGCCGGGGGGAGATAGAGGGGGGCCGGGGGGAGAGAGAGGGGGGCCAGGGGGAGAGAGAGAGGGGCCGGGGGGAGAGAGAGGGGGGCCTGGGGGAGAGAGAGGGGGGCCCGGGGGCAGAGAGAGGGGGGCCGGGGGCAGAGAGAGGGGGGCCGGGGGCAGAGAGAGGGGGGCCGGGGGCAGAGAGAGGGGGGCCGGGGGCAGAGAGAGGGGGGCCGGGGGCAGAGAGAGGGGGGCCGGGGGCAGAGAGAGGGGGGCCGGGGGCAGAGAGAGGGGGGGCGGGGGCAGAGAGAGGAGGGCCGGGGGGAGAGAAATTGGGGCCATGGGGAGAGAGAGGGGAGCCGGGGGCAGAGAGAGGGGGGCCGGGGGGAGATAGAGGGGGGCCGGGGGGAGAGAGAGGGGGGCCGGGGGGAGAGAGAGGGGGGCCGGGGGGAAAGAGAGGGGGGACGTGGGGAGAGAGAGGGGGGCCGTGGGGGAAGAGAGGGGGGCCGTGGGGAGAGAGAGGGGGGCCGTGGGGAGAGAGAAAGGGGCCGTGTGGAGAGAGAGGGGGGCCGTGTGAAGAGAGAGGGGGGCCGGGGGGAGAGAGAGGGGGGCCGGGGGGAGAGAGAGGGGGGCCGGGGGATAGAGAGGGGGCCAGGGGCAGAGAGAGGGGGGCCGAGGGCAGAGAGAGGGGGGACGGGGCAGATAGAGGGGGCCCGGAGGCAGAGAGAGGTGGGTCGAGGGAGAGAGAGGGGGGCCGGGGGCAGAGAGAGGGGGGCCTGGGGCAGAGAGAGGGGGGCCGGGGGCAGAGAGAGGGGGGACGGCGTGAGAGAGAGTGGGGCCAGGGGGAGAGAGAGGGGGGCCGGGGGGAGAGAGAGGGGGGCCTGGGGGAGAGAGAGGGGGGCCCGGGGGCAGAGAGAGGGGGGCCGGGGGCAGAGAGAAGGGGGCCGGGGGCAGAGAGAGGGGGGCCGGGGGCAGAGAGAGGGGGGTCGGGGGCAGAGAGAGGGGGGCCGGGGGGAGAGAGAGGGGGGCCGGTGGCAGAGAGAGGGGGGCCGGGGGCAGAGAGAGGGGGGCCGGGGGCAGAGAGAGGGGGGCCGGGGGGAGAGAAATTGGGGCCGTGGGGAGAGAGAGGGGAGCCGGGGGCAGAGAGAGGGGGGTCGGGGGCAGAGAGAGGGGGGCCGGGGGGAGAGAGAGGGGTGCTGTGGGGAGAGAGAGAGGGGCCGGGGGGAGAGAGAGGGGGGCCGGGGGGAGATAGAGGGGGGCCGGGGGGAGAGAGAGGGGGGCCGGGGGGAGAGAGAGGGGGGCCGGGGGGAAAGAGAGGTGGGACGTGGGGAGAGAGAGGGGGGCCGTGGGGGAAGAGAGGGGGGCCGTGGGGAGAGAGAGGGGGGCCGTGGGGAGAGAGAAAGGGGCCGTGTGGAGAGAGAGGGGGGCCGTGTGAAGAGAGAGGGGGGCCGGGGGGAGAGAGAGGGGGGCCGGGGGCAGAGAGAGGGGGGCCGGGGGGAGAGAGAGGGGGGCCGTGGGGATAGAGAGGGGGGCCGGGGGCAGAGAGAGGGGGGCCGAGGGCAGAGAGAGGGGGGATAGGGCAGATAGAGGGGGCCCAGGGGCAGAGAGAGGGGGGCCGGAGGGAGAGAGAGGGGGGCCGGGGGCCGAGAGAGGGGGGCCGGGGGCAGAGAGAGGGGGGCCGGGGGTAGAGAGAGGGGGGCCGGGAAGAGAGAGAGGGGGGCCGGGGTGAGAGAGAGGGGGGCCGGGGGGAGAGAGAAGGGGGCCGGGGGGAGAGAGAGGGGGGCCAGGGTGAGAGAGAGGGGGGCCGGCGGGAGAGAGAGGGGGGCCGGCGGGAGAGAGAGGTCGGCCAGGGGGAGAGAGAGGGGGGCCGTGTGAAGAGAGAGGGGGGCCGGGGGGAGAGAGAGGGGGGCCGGGGGCAGAGAGAGGGGGGCCGGGGGGAGAGAGAGGGGGGCCGTGGGGATAGAGAGGGGGGCCGGGGGCAGAGAGAGGGGGGCCGAGGGCAGAGAGAGGGGGGACAGGGCAGATAGAGGGGGCCCGGGGGCAGAGAGAGGGGGGCCGGAGGGAGAGAGAGGGGGGCCGCGGGCCGAGAGAGGGGGGCAGGGGGCAGAGAGAGGGGGGCCGGGGGTAGAGAGAGGGGGGCCGGGAAGAGAGAGAGGGGGGCCGGGGTGAGAGAGAGGGGGGCCGGGGGGAGAGAGAAGGGGGCCGGGGGGAGAGAGAGGGGGGCCGGGGTGAGAGAGAGGGGGGCCGGCGGGATAGAGAGGGGGGCCGGTGGGAGAGAGAGGTCGGCCAGGGGGAGAGAGAGGGGGGCTGGGGGGAGAGAGAGGGGGGCCGGGGGGAGAAAGAGGGGGGCCCGGGGGCAGAGAGAGGGGGGCCGGGGGCAGAGAGAGTGGGGCCGGGGGCAGAGAGAGGGGGGCAGGGGGGAGAGACAGGGGGGCCGGGTGCAGAGAGAGGGGGGCCTTGGGCAGAGAGAGGGGGGCCGGGGGCAGAGAGAGGGGGGCCGGGGGTGGAGAGAGGGGGCCGGGGCCAGAGAGAGGGGGGCCAGGGGGAGAGAGAGGGGGGCTGCAGGGAGAGAGAGGGGGCCGGGGGGAGTGAGAGGGGGGCCGGGGCGAGAGGGAGGGGGGCCGGTGGGAGAGAAAGGGGGCCGTGGTGAGAGAGAAGGGGGCCGTGGAGAGAGAGGGGGGCCGTGGGGAGAGAGAGGGGGGCCGTGGGGAGAGAGAGGGGGGCCGTGGGGAGAGAGAGGGGGGCCGGGGGGAGAGAGAGGGGGGCCGGGGGCAGAGAGGGTGGGGCCGGGGGCAGAGAGAGGGGGGCCGGGGGCAGAGAGAGGGGGGCCGGGGGCAGAGAGAGTTGGGCCGGGGGCAGAGAGAGGGGGGCCGGGGGGAGAGAGAGGGCGGCCGGGGGGAGAGAGAGGGGGGCCGGGGGGAGAGAGGGGGGGACCGGGGAGATTGACAGGGGGGCTGGGGGGAGAGAGAGGGGGGCCGGGGGCAGAGAGAGGGGGGCCGGGAACAGAGAGAGGGGGGCCGGGGCGAGAGAGAGGGGGGACGGGGAGAGAGAAAGGGGGGCCGGTGGGAGAGAAAGGGGGGCCGGGTGGAGAGAGAGGGGGGCCGGGGGGAGAGAGAGGGCGGCCGGGGGAGAGAGAGGGGGCCGGGGGGAGAGAGGGGGACCGGAGGGAGAGAGAGGGGGTCCGCGGGCCGAGAGAGGGGGGCCGGGGGCAGAGAGAGGGGGGCCGGGGGTAGAGAGAGGGGGGCCGGGAAGAGAGAGAGGGGGGCCGGGGTGAGAGAGAGGGGGGCCGGGGGGAGAGAGAAGGGGGCCGGGGAGAGAGAGAGGGGGGCCGGGGTGAGAGAGAGGGGGGCCGGCGGGATAGAGAGGGGGGCCGGTGGGAGAGAGAGGTCGGCCAGGGGGAGAGAGAGGGGGGCTGGGGGGAGAGAGAGGGGGGCCCGGGGGGAGAAAGAGGGGGGCCCGGGGGCAGAGAGAGGGGGGCCGGGGGCAGAGAGAGTGGGGCCGGGGGCAGAGAGAGGGGGGCAGGGGGGAGAGACAGGGGGGCCGGGTGCAGAGAGAGGGGGGCCTTGGGCAGAGAGAGGGGGGGCCGGGGCAGAGAGAGGGGGGCCGGGGGTGGAGAGAGGGGGCCGGGGCAGAGAGAGGGGGGCCAGGGGGAGAGAGAGGGGGGCTGCGGGGAGAGAGAGGGGGCCGGGGGGAGTGAGAGGGGGGCCGGGGCGAGAGGGAGGGGGGCCGGTGGGAGAGAAAGGGGGCCGTGGGGAGAGAGAAGGGGGCCGTGGAGAGAGAGGGGGGCCGTGGGGAGAGAGAGGGGGGCCGTGGGGAGAGAGAGGGGGGCCGTGGGGAGAGAGAGGGGGGGCCGGGGGGAGAGAGAGGGGGGCCGGGGGCAGAGAGGGTGGGGCCGGGGGCAGAGAGAGGGGGGCCGGGGGCAGAGAGAGGGGGGCCGGGGGCAGAGAGAGTTGGGCCGGGGGCAGAGAGAGGGGGGCCGGGGGGAGAGAGAGGGCGGCCGGGGGGAGAGAGAGGGGGCCGGGGGGAGAGAGGGGGGGACCGGGGAGATTGACAGGGGGCTGGGGGAGAGGAGGGGGGCCGGGGGCAGAGAGAGGGGGGCCGGGGCAGAGAGAGGGCGGCCGGGGCGAGAGAGAGGGGGGCCGGGGAGAGAGAAAGGGGGGCCGGTGGGAGAGAAAGGGGGGCCGGGTGGAGAGAGAGGGGGGCCGGGGGGAGAGAGAGGGCGGCCGGGGGGAGAGAGAGGGGGCCCGGGGGGAGAGGGGGGGACCGGGGAGAGAGAGGGGGGCTGGTGGAGAGAGAGGGGGGCCGGGGGCAGAGAGAGGGGGGGCCGGGGGCAGAGAGAGGGGGCCGGGGGCAGAGAGAGGGTGGGCCGGGAAGAGAGAGAGGGGGGCCGGGGGGAGAGAGAGGGGGGGCGGGGAGAGAGAGGGGGGCCGGGGGGAGAGAGAGGGGAGCCGGCGGGAGAGAGAGGGGGGCCGGCGGGAGAGAGATGGGGGCCAGGGGAGAGAGAGGGGGGCCGGGGGGAGAGAGAGGGGGCCGGGGGGAGAGAGAGGGGGGCCCGGGGGTAGAGAGAGGGGGGCCGGGGGCAGAGAGAGGGGGGCCGGGGGCAGAGAGAGGGGGGCCAGGGGAGAGAGAGGGGGGCCGGGGGCAGAGAGAGGGGAGCCGTTGGCAGAGAGAGGGGGGCCGGAGGCAGAGAGAGGGGGGCCAGGGGCAGAGAGAGGGGGGCCAGGGGGAGAGAGAGGGTGGCTGCGGGGAGAGAGAGGGGGCCGGGGGGAGAGAGAGGGGGGCCGGGGCGATAAGAGAGGGGGGCTGGTGGGAGAGAGAGGGGGGCCGTGGGGATAGAGAAGGGGGCCGTGGAGAGAGAGAGGGGTGCCGTGGGAGAGAGAGGGGGCCGTGGGGAGAGAGAGGGGGGCCGTGGGGAGAGAGAGGGGGGCCGGGGGGAGAGAGAGGGGGGCCGGGGGGAAGAGAGAGGGGGGCCGAGGGCAGAGAGAGGGGGGCCGGGGGCAGAGAGAGGGGGCCGGGGGGAGAGAGAGGGGGGCGGGGGGAGAGAGAGGGGGGCCGGGGGAGAGAGAGGGGGGCCGTGGGAGAGAGAAGGGGGCCGTGCGGAGAGAGGGGAGCCGGGGGGAGAGAGAGGGGGGCCGGCGGGAGAGAGAGGGGGGCCGTGGGGAGAAAGAGGGGGCCAGGGGGAGAGAGAGGGGGGCCGTGGGGAGAGATAGGGGGCCGTGGGGAGAGAGAGGGGGGCCGTGGGGAGAGAGAAGGGAGCCGTGGGGAGAGAGAAAGGGGCCGTGTGGAGAGAGAGAGGGGCCATGTGAAGAGAGAGGGGGGCCGGGGGGAGAGAGAGGGGGGCCCGGGGCAGAGAGAGGGGGGCCGGGGGAAGAGAGAGGGGGGCCGGGGGGGATAGAGAGGGGGGCCAGGGCAGAGAGAAGGGGGTCGGGGGGAGAGAGAGGGGAGCCGGGGGGAGAGAGAGGGGGGCCGGGGGGGGAGAGAGAGGGGGCCGGGGCGAGAGAGAGGGGGGCCGTGGGGAGAGAGAAGGGGGCCGTCGAGAGAGAGGGGGGCCGTGGTAAGAGAGAGGGGGGCCGTGGGGAGAGAGAAAGGGGCCGTGTGGAGAGAGAGGGGGGCCGTGTGAAGAGAGAGGGGGGCCGGGGGGAGAGAGAGGGGGGCCGGGGGCAGAGAGAGGGGGGCCGGGGGGAGAGAGAGGGGGGCCGTGGGGATAGAGAGGGGGGCCGGGGGCAGAGAGAGGGGGGCCGAGGGCAGAGAGAGGGGGGATAGGGCAGATAGAGGGGGCCCGGGGGCAGAGAGAGGGGGGCCGGAGGAGAGAGAGGGGGGCCGGGGGCCGAGAGAGGGGGGCCAGGGGCAGAGAGAGGGGGGCCGGGGGCAGAGAGAGGGGGCCGGGGGGAGAGAGAGGGGGGCCGTGGGGATAGAGAGGGGGCCGGGGGCAGAGAGAGGGGGGCCGAGGGCAGAGAGAGGGGGATAGGGCAGATAGAGGGGGCCCGGGGGCAGAGAGAGGGGGGCCGGAGGGAGAGAGAGGGGGGCCGGGGGCCGAGAGAGGGGGGCCAGGGGCAGAGAGAGGGGGGCCGGGGGTAGAGAGAGGGGGGCCGGGAAGAGAGAGAGGGGGGCCGGGGTGAGAGAGAGGGGGGCCGGGGGGAGAGAGAAGGGGGCCGGGGGGAGAGAGAGGGGGGCCAGGGTGAGAGAGAGGGGGGCCGGCGGGAGAGAGAGGGGGGGCGGCGGGAGAGAGAGGTCGGCCAGGGGGAGAGAGAGGGGGGCCGGGTGAAGAGAGAGGGGGCCGGGGGCCGAGAGAGGGGGGCCGGGGGCAGAGAGAGGGGGGCCGGGGGTAGAGAGAGGGGGCCGGGGAAGAGAGAGAGGGGGGCCGGGGTGAGAGAGAGGGGGGCCGGGGGGAGAGAGAAGGGGGCCGGGGGGAGAGAGAGGGGGGCCGGGGTGAAAGAGAGGGGGGCCGGCGGGATAGAGAGGGGGGCCGGTGGGAGAGAGAGGGTCGGCCAGGGGGAGAGAGAGGGGGGCTGGGGGGAGAGAGAGGGGGGCCGCGGGGAGAAAGAGGGGGGCCCGGGGGCAGAGTAGGGGGGCCGGGGGCAGAGAGAGTGGGGCCGGGGGCAGAGAGAGGGGGGCCGGGGGGAGAGACAGGGGGGCCGGGAGCAGAGAGAGGGGGGCCGTGGGCAGAGAGACGGGGGCCGGGGGCAGAGAGAGGGGGGCCGGGGGTGGAGAGAGGGGGCCGGGGGCAGAGAGAGGGGGGCCAGGGGGAGAGAGAGGGGGGCTGCGTGGAGAGAGAGGGGGCCGGGGGGAGTGAGAGGGGGGCGGGGCGAGAGGGAGGGGGGCCGGTGGGAGAGAAAGGGGGCCGTGGGGAGAGAGAAGGGGGCCGTGGAGAGAGAGGGGGGCCGTGGGGAGAGAGAGGGGGGCCGTGGGGAGAGAGAGGGGGGCCGTGGGGAGAGAGAGGGGGGCCGGGGGGAGAGAGAGGGGGGCCGGGGGCAGAGAGGGTGGGGCCGGGGGCAGAGAGGGGGGGCCGAGGGCAGAGAGAGGGGGGCCGGGGGCAGAGAGAGGGGGGCCGGGGGCAGAGAGAGGGGGCCCGGGGGCAGAGAGAGGGGGGCCGGGGGGAGAGAGAGGGCGGCCGGGGGGAGAGAGAGGGGGGCCGGGGGGAGAGAGGGGGGGACCGGGGAGAGAGACAGGGGGGCTGGGGGGAGAGAGAGGGGGGCCGGGGGCAGAGAGAGGGGGGCCGGGGGCAGAGAGAGGGGGGCCGGGGCGAGAGAGAGGGGTGCCGGGGAGAGAGAAAGGGGGGCCGGTGGGAGAGAAAGGGGGGCCGGGTGGAGAGAGAGGGGGGCCGGGGGGAGAGAGAGGGCGGCCGGGGGGAGAGAGAGGGGGGCCGGGGGGAGAGAGGGGCACCGGGGAGAGAGAGAGGGGGCTGGTGGAGAGAGAGGGGGGCCGGGGGCAGAGAGAGGGGGGCCGGGGGCAGAGAGAGGGGGGCCGGGGGCAGAGAGAGGTGGGCCGGGAAGAGAGAGAGGGGGGCCAGGGGGAGAGAGAGGGGGGCCGGGGGGAGAGAGAGGGGGGCCGGGGGGAGAGAGAGGGGAGCCGGCGGGAGAGAGAGGGGGGCCGGCGGGAGAGAGATGGGGGCCAGGGGGAGAGAGAGGGGGGCCGGGGGGAGAGAGAGGGGGGCCGGGGGGAGAGAGAGGGGGGCCCGGGGGTAGAGAGAGGGGGGCCGGGGGCAGAGAGAGGGGGGCCGGGGGCAGAGAGAGGGGGGCCGGGGGGAGAGACAGGGGAGCCGGGGGCAGAGAGAGGGGGGCCGGGGGCAGAGAGAGGGGAGCCGTTGGCAGAGAGAGGGGGGCCGGGGGCAGAGAGAGGGGGGCCAGGGGGAGAGAGAGGGGGGCTGCGGGGAGAGAGAGGGGGCCGGGGGGAGAGAGAGGGGGGCCGGGGCGATAAGAGAGGGGGGCTGGTGGGAGAGAGAGGGGGGCCGTGGGGATAGAGAAGGGGGCCGTGGAGAGAGAGAGGGGTGCCGTGGGGAGAGAGAGGGGGGCCGTGGGGAGAGAGAGGGGGGCCGTGGGGAGAGAGAGGGGGGCCGGCGGGAGAGAGAGGGGGGCCGGGGGAAGAGAGAGGGGGGCCGAGGGCAGAGAGAGGGGGGCCGGGGGCAGAGAGAGGGGGGCCGGGGGGAGAGAGAGGGGGGCCGGGGGGAGAGAGAGGGGGGCCGGGGGGAGAGAGAGGGGGGCCGTGGGGAGAGAGAAGGGGGCCGTGCGGAGAGAGAGGGGAGCCGGGGGGAGAGAGAAGGGGGCCGGCGGGAGAGAGAGGGGGGCCGTGGGGAGAAAGAGGGGGGCCAGGGGGAGAGAGAGGGGGGCCGGGGGGAAAGAGATGGGGGCCGTGGGGAGAGAGAGGGGGGCCGTGGGGAGAGAGAGGGGGGCCGTGGGGAGAGAGAGGGGGGCCGTGGGGAGAGAGAAAGGGGCCGTGTGGAGAGAGAGAGGGGCCATGTGAAGAGAGAGGGGGGCCGGGGGGAGAGAGAGGGGGGCCGGGGGCAGAGAGAGGGGGGCCGGGAGAAGAGAGAGGGGGGCCGGGGGGATAGAGAGGGGGGCCAGGGGCAGAGAGAAGGGGGCCGGGGGGAGAGAGAGGGGGGCCGGGGGGAGAGAGAGGGGGGCCGGGGGGAGAGAGAGGGGGGCCGGGGCGAGAGAGAGGGGGGCCGTGGGGAGAGAGAAGGGGGCCGTGGAGAGAGAGGGGGGCCGTGGTGAGAGAGAGGGGGGCCGTGGGGAGAGAGAGGGGGCCGGGGGGAGAGAGAGGGGGGCCGGGGGCAGAGAGAGGGGGGCTGGGGGCAGAGAGAGGGGGGCCGAGGGCAGAGAGAGGGGGGCCGGGGGCAGAGAGAGGGGGGCCAGGGGGAGAGAGAGGGGGGCCGGGGGGAGAGAGAGGGGGGCTGGGGTAGAGAGAGGGGGGCCATGCGGAGAGAGAGGGGGGCCGTGGGGAGAGAGAGGGGAGCCAGGGGGAAAGAGAAGGGTCCGTGGGGAGAGAGAGGGGGGCCGTGGGGAGAGAGAGGGGGGCCGTGGGGAGAGAGAAAAGGGCCGTGTGGAGAGAGAGGGGGGGCCGTGTGAAGAGAGAGGGGGGCCGGGGGGAGAGAGAGGGGGCCGGGGGGATAGAGAGGGGGGCCGGGGGCAGAGAGATTGGGGCCGGGGGGAGAGAGAGGGGGGCCGGTGGGAGAGAGAGGGGGGCCGTGGGGAGAGAGAAGGGGGCCGTGGAGAGAGAGGGGGGCCGTGGGGAGAGAGAGGGGGGCCGTGGGGAGAGAGAGGGGGGCCGGGGGGAAAGAGAGGGGGGCCGGGAGCAGAGAGAGGGGGGCGGGGGCAGAGAGAGGGGGGCCGAGGGGATAGAGAGGGGGGCCGGGGGGAGAGAGAGGGGGGCCGGGGGGAGAGAGAGGGGGGCCGGGGGCAGAGAGAGGGGGGCCGGGGGCAGAGAGTGGGGGGCCGGGGGCAGAGAGAGGGGGGCCGGGGCGAGAGAGAGGGGGGCCGGGGAGAGAGAAAGGGGGGCCGGTGGGAGGGAAAGGGGGGCCGGGTGGAGAGAGAGGGGGGCCGGGGGGAGAGAGAGGGCGGCCGGGGGGAGAGAGAGGGGGGCCGGGGGGAGAGAGGGGGACCGGGGAGAGAGACAGGGGGGCTGGGGAAGAGAGAGGGGGGCCGGGGGCAGAGAGAGGGGGGGCGGGGGCAGAGAGAGGGGGGCCGGGGGCAGAGAGAGGGGGGCCGGGAAGAGAGAGAGGGGGGCCGGGGGGAGAGAGAGGGGGGCCGGGGGGAGAGAGAGGGTGGACGGGGGGAGAGAGAGGGGAGCCGGCGGGAGAGAGAGGGGGACCGGCGAGAGAGAGATGGGGGCCAGGGGGAGAGAGAGGGGGGCCGGGGGGAGAGAGAGGGGGGCCGGGGGGAGAGAGAGGGGGGCCCGGGGGTAGAGAGAGGGGGGCCGGGGGTAGAGAGAGGGGGGCCGGGGGCAGAGAGAGGGTGGCCGGGGGGAGAGACAGGGGGGCCGGGGGCAGAGAGAGGGGGGCCGGGGGCAGAGAGAGGGGGGGGCCGATGGCAGAGAGAGGGGGGCCGTTGGTAGAGAGAGGGGGGCCGGGGGCAGAGAGAGGGGGGCCAGGGGGAGAGAGAGGTGGGAGCGGGGAGAGAGAGGGGGCCGGGGGGAGAGAGAGGGGGGCCGGGGCGAGAGAGAGGGGGGGCCGGTGGGAGAGAGAGGGGGGCCGTGGGGATAGAGAAGGGGGCCGTGGAGAGAGAGAAGGGGGCCGTGGGGAGAGAGAGGGGGGCCGTGGGGAGAGAGAGGGGGGCCGTGGGGAGAGAGAGGAGGGCCGGGGGGAGAGAGAGGGGGGCTGGGGCCAGAGAGATGGGGGCCGGGGGAAGAGAGAGGGGGGCCGAGGGCAGAGAGAGGGGGGCCGGGGGCAGAGAGAGGGGGGCCGGGGGCAGAGAGAGGGGGGCCGGGGGGAGAGAGAGGGGGGCCGGGGGGAGAGAGAGGGGGGCCGGGGGGAGAGAGAGGGGGGCCGGGGGGAGAGAGAGGGGGGCCGTGGGGAGAGAGAAGGGGGCCGTGGGGAGAGAGAGGGGAGCCGGGGGGAGAGAGAGGGGGGCCGGCGGGAGAGAGAGGGGGGCCGTGGGGAGAAAGAGGGGGGCCAGGGGGAGAGAGAGGGGGGCCGGTGGCAAAGAGAGGGGGGCCGTGGGGAGAGAGAGGGGGGCCGTGGGGAGAGAGAGGGGGGCCGTGGGGATAGAGAGTGGGCCGTGGGGAGAGAGAAAGGGGCCGTGTGGAGAGAGAGGGGGCCGTGTGAAGAGAGAGGGGGGCCGGGGGGAGAGAGAGGGGGGCCGGGGGCAGAGAGAGGGGGGCCGGGGGAAGAGAGAGGAGGGCCGGGGGGATAGAGAGGGGGGCCAGGGGCAGAGAGAAGGGGGCCGGGGGGAGAGAGAGGGGGGCCGGGGGGAGAGAGAGGGGGGCCGGGGGGAGAGAGAGGGGGGCCGGGGCGAGAGAGAGGGGGGCCGGTGGAGAGAGAGGGGGGCCGTGGGGAGAGAGAAGGGGGCCGTGGAGAGAGAGGGGGGCCGTGGTGAGAGAGAGGGGGGCCGTGGGGAGAGAGAGGGGGGCCGTGGGCAGAGAGAGGGGGGCCGGGGGCAGAGAGAGGGGGGCCAGGGGGAGAGAGAGGGGGGCCGGGGGGAGAGAGAGGGGGGCCGGGGTAGAGAGAGGGGGGCCGTGGGGATAGAGAGGGGGGCAGTGGGGAGAGAGAGGGGAGCCGGGGGGAGAGAGAGGGGGGCCGGTGGGAGAGAGAGGGGGGCCGTGGGGAGAAAGAGGGGGGCCGGGGGGAGAGAGAGGGGGGCCGGGGGGAAAGAGAGGGGGGCCGTGGGGAGAGAGCGGGGGGCCGTGGCGAGAGAGAGGGGGGCCGTGGGGAGAGAGAAAAGGGCCGTGTGGAGAGAGAGGGGGGGCCGTGTGAAGAGAGAGGGGGGCCAGGTGGAGAGAGAGGGGGGCCGGTGGCAAAGAGAGGGGGGCCGTGGGGAGAGAGAGGGGGGCCGTGGGGAGAGAGAGGGGGGCCGTGGGGAGAGAGAGTGGGCCGTGGGGAGAGAGAAAGGGGCCGTGTGGAGAGAGAGGGGGCCGTGTGAAGAGAGAGGGGGGCCGGGGGGAGAGAGAGGGGGGCCGGGGGCAGAGAGAGGGGGGCCGGGGGAAGAGAGAGGAGGGCCGGGGGGATAGAGAGGGGGGCCAGGGGCAGAGAGAAGGGGGCCGGGGGGAGAGAGAGGGGGGCCGGTGGAGAGAGAGGGGGGCCGTGGGGAGAGAGAAGGGGGCCGTGGAGAGAGAGGGGGGCCGTGGTGAGAGAGAGGGGGGCCGTGCGGAGAGAGAGGGGGGCCGTGGGCAGAGAGAGGGGGGCCGGGGGCAGAGAGAGGGGGGCCAGGGGGAGAGAGAGGGGGGCCGGGAGGAGAGAGAGGGGGGCCGGGGTAGAGAGAGGGGGGCCGTGGGGAGAGAGAGGGGGGCAGTGGGGAGACAGAGGGGAGCCGGGGGGAGAGAGAGGGGGGCCGGTGGGAGAGAGAGGGGGGCCGTGGGGAGAAAGAGGGGGGCCGGGGGGAGAGAGAGGGGGGCCGGGGGGAAAGAGAGGGGGGCCGGCGGGAGAGAGAGGGGGGCCGTGGGGAGAAAGAGGGGGGCCAGGTGGAGAGAGAGGGGGGCCGGTGGCAAAGAGAGGGGGGCCGTGGGGAGAGAGAGGGGGGCCGTGGGGAGAGAGAGGGGGGCCGTGGGGAGAGAGAGTGGGCCGTGGGGAGAGAGAAAGGGGCCGTGTGGAGAGAGAGGGGGCCGTGTGAAGAGAGAGGGGGGCCGGGGGGAGAGAGAGGGGGGCCGGGGGCAGAGAGAGGGTGGCCGGGGGAAGAGAGAGGAGGGCCGGGGGGATAGAGAGGGGGGCCAGGGGCAGAGAGAAGGGGGCCGGGGGGAGAGAGAGGGGGGCCGGGGGGAGAGAGAGGGGGGCCGGGGGGAGAGAGAGGGGGGCCGGGGCGAGAGAGAGGGGGGCCGGTGGAGAGAGAGGGGGGCCGTGGGGAGAGAGAAGGGGGCCGTGGAGAGAGAGGGGGGCCGTGGTGAGAGAGAGGGGGGCCGTGGGGAGAGAGAGGGGGGCCGTGGGCAGAGAGAGGGGGGCCGGGGGCAGAGAGAGGGGGGCCAGGGGGAGAGAGAGGGGGGCCGGGGGGAGAGAGAGGGGGGCCGGGGTAGAGAGAGGGGGGCCGTGGGGAGAGAGAGGGGCGCAGTGGGGAGAGAGAGGGGAGCCGGGGGGAGAGAGAGGGTGGCCGGTGGGAGAGAGAGGGGGGCCGTGGGGAGAAAGAGGGGGGCCGGGGGGAGAGAGAGGGGGGCCGGGGGGAAAGAGAGGGGGGCCGTGGGGAGAGAGCGGGGGGCCGTGGCGAGAGAGAGGGGGGCCGTGGGGAGAGAGAAAAGGGCCGTGTGGAGAGAGAGGGGGGGGCCGTGTGAAGAGAGAGGGGGGCCGGGGGGAGAGAGAGGGGGCCGGGGGGATAGAGAGGGGGGCCGGGGGCAGAGAGATTGGGGCCGGGGGGAGAGAGAGGGGGGCCGGTGGGAGAGAGAGGGGGGCCGTGGGGAGAGAGAAGGGGGCCGTGGAGAGAGAGAGGGGGGCCGTGGGGAGAGAGAGGGGGGCCGTGGGGAGAGAGAGGGGGGCTGGGGGGAAAGAGAGGGGGGCTGGGAGCAGAGAGAGGGGGGCCGGGGGCAGAGAGAGGGGGGCCGAGGGCAGAGAGAGGGGGGCCGGGGGAAGAGAGAGGGGGGCCGGGGGCAGAGAGAGGAGGGCCGGGGGGAGAGAGAGGAGGGCCGGGGGGATAGAGAGGGGGGCCGGGGGGAGAGAGAGGGGGGCCGGGGGGAGAGAGAGGGGGGCCGGGGGCAGAGAGAGGGGGGCCGGGGGCAGAGAGAGGGGGGCCGAGGGCAGAGAGAGTGGGGCCGGGGGCAGAGAGAGGGGGGCCGGGGGCAGAGAGAGGGGGGCCGGGGGGAGAGAGAGGGGGGCCGGGGGGAGAGAGAGGGGGGCCGGGGGAGAGAGAGGGGGGCCGTGGGGAGAGAGAGGGGGGCCGTGGGGAGAGAGAGGGGAGCCGGGGGGAGAGAGAGGGGGGCCGGCGGGAGAGAGAGGGGGGCCGTGGGGAGAGAGAAAAGGGCCTGGTGGAGAGAGAGGGGGCCGTGTGAAGAGAGAGGGGGGCCGGGGGCAGAGAGCAGCAGGCCTGGGGGAGAGAGAGGGGGCCGGGGGGATAGAGAGGGGGGCCGGGGGCAGAGAGAGGGGGGCCGGGGGGATCGAGAGGGGGGCCGGTGGGAGAGAGAGGGGGGCCATGGGGAGAGAGAAGGGGGCCGTGGAGAGAGAGAGGGGGGCCGTGGGGAGAGAGAGGGGGGCCGTGGGGAGAGCGAGGGTGGCCGGGGGGAGAGAGAGGGGGGCCGGGAGCAGAGAGAGGGGGGCCGGGGGCAGAGAGAGGGGGCCGAGGGCAGAGAGAGGGGGGCCGGGGGAAGAGAGAGGGGGGCCGGGGACAGAGAGAGGGGCGCCGGGGGGAGAGAGAGGAGGGCTGGGGGGAGAGAGAGGGGGGCCGGGGGGAGAGAGAGGGGGGCCGGGGGGAGAGAGAGGGGGGCCATGGGGAGAGAGAGGGGGGCCGTGGCGAGAGAGAGGGGGGCCGTGGGGAGAGAGAAAAGGGCCGTGTGGAGAGAGAGGAGGGGGCCGTGTGAAGAGAGAGGGGGGCCGGGGGGAGAGAGAGGGGGCCGGGGGGATAGAGAGGGGGGCCGGGGGCAGAGAGATTGGGGCCGGGGGGAGAGAGAGGGGGGCCGGTGGGAGAGAGAGGGGGGCCGTGGGGAGAGAGAAGGGGGCCGTGGAGAGAGAGAGGGGGGCCGTGGGGAGAGAGAGGGGGGCCGTGGGGAGAGAGAGGGGGGCTGGGGGGAAAGAGAGGGGGGCCGGGAGCAGAGAGAGGGGGGCCGGGGGCAGAGAGAGGGGGGCCGAGGGCAGAGAGAGGGGGGCCGGGGGAAGAGAGAGGGGGGCCGGGGGCAGAGAGAGGAGGGCCGGGGGGAGAGAGAGGAGGGCCGGGGGGATAGAGAGGGGGGCCGGGGGGAGAGCGAGGGGGGCCGGGGGGAGAGAGAGGGGGGCCGGGGGCAGAGAGAGGGGGGCCGGGGGCAGAGAGAGGGGGGCCGAGGGCAGAGAGAGTGGGGCCGGGGGCAGAGAGAGGGGGGCCGGGGGCAGAGAGAGGGGGGCCGGCGGGAGAGAGAGGGGGGCCGGGGGGAGAGAGAGGGGGGCCGGGGGGGAGAGAGGGGGGCCGTGGGGAGAGAGAGGGGGGCCGTGGGGAGAGAGAGGGGAGCCGGGGGGAGAGAGAGGGGGGCCGGCGGGAGAGAGAGGGGGGCCGTGGGGAGAAAGAGGGGGGCCGGGGGGAGAGAGAGGGGGGCCGGGGGGAAAGAGAGGGGGCCGTGTGGAGAGAGAGGGGGGCCGTGGGGAGAGAGAGGGGGGCCTTGGGGAGAGAGAGGGGGCCGTGGGGAGAGAGAAAAGGGCCGTGTGGAGAGAGAGGGGGCCGTGTGAAGAGAGAGGGCGCCGGGGGGAGAGAGAGGGGGGCCGGGGGCAGAGAGCAGCAGGCCTGGGGGAGAGAGAGGGGGCCGGGGGGATAGAGAGGGGGGCCGGGGGCAGAGAGAGGGGGGCCGGGGGGATCGAGAGGGGGGCCGGTGGGAGAGAGAGGGGGGCCATGGGGAGAGAGAAGGGGGCCGTGGAGAGAGAGAGGGGGGCCGTGGGGAGAGAGAGGGGGGCCGTGGGGAGAGCGAGGGGGGCCGGGGGGAGAAAGAGGGGGGCCGGGAGCAGAGAGAGGGGGGCCGGGGGCAGAGAGAGGGGGGCCGAGGGCAGAGAGAGGGGGGTCGGGGGAAGAGAGAGGGGGGCCGGGGGCAGAGAGAGGGGGGCCGGGGGGAGAGAGAGGAGGGCTGGGGGGAGAGAGAGGTGGGCCGGGGGGAGAGAGAGGGGGGCCGGGGGAAGAGAGAGGGGGGCCATGGGGAGAGAGAGGGGGGCCGTGGGGAGAGAGAGGGGAGCCGGGGGGAGAGAGAGGGGGGCCAGCGGGCGAGAGAGGGGGACCGTGGGGAGAAAGAGGGGGGCCGGGGGGAGAGAGAGGGGGGCCGGGGGGAAAGACAGGGGGGCCGTGGGGAGAGAGAGGGGGGCCGTGGGGAGAGAGAGGGGGGCCGTGGGTAGAGAGAGGGGGGCCGTGGGGAGAGAGAAAGGGGCCGTGTGGAGAGAGAGGGGGGCCGTGTAAAAAAGAGGGGGGCCGGGGGGAGAGAGAGGGGGGCCGGGGGCAGAGAGAGGGGGGCTGGGGTGAGAGAGAGGGGGGCCGGGGGGATAGAGAGGGGGGCCGGGGGCAAAGAGAGGGGGGCCGGGGGGAGAGAGAGGGGGGCCGGGGGGAGAGAGAGGGGGGCCGGGGGGAGAGAGAGGGGGGCCGGTGGGAGAGAGAGGGGGGCCGTGGGGAGAGAGAAGGGGGCCGTGGAGAGAGAGAGGGGGGCCGTGGGGAGAGAGAGGGGGGCCGTGGGGAGAGAGAGGGGGGCCGTGAGGAGAGAGAGGGGGGGCCGGGGGAGAGAGAGGGGGGCCGGGGGCAGAGAGAGGGGGGCCGGGGGCAGAGAGAGGGGGGCCGGGGGCAGAGAGAGGGGGGCCGGGGAGAGAGAGAGGGGGGCCGGGGGAGAGAGAGGGGGCCGGGGGGAGAGAGAGGGGCTCCGGGGGTAGAGAGAGGGGGGCCGTGGGGAGAGAGAGGGGGGCCGTGGGGGAGAGAGGGGAGCCGGGGGAGAGAGAGGGGGGCCGGCGGGAGAGAGAGGGGGGCCGTGGGGAGAAAGAGAGGGGGCAGGGGGGAGAGAGAAGGGGGCCGGGGGGAAAGAGAGGGGGGCCGTGGGGAGAGAGAGGGGGGCCGTGGGGAGAGAGAGGGGGGCCGTGGGGAGAGAGAGGTGGGCCGTGGGGAGAGAGAGGGGGGCCCGTGGGGAGAGAGAGGGGGGCCTTGGGGAGAGAGAGAGGGGCCGTGGGGAGAGAGAAAAGGGCCGTGTGGAGAGAGAGGGGGGCCGTGTGAAGAGAGAGGGGGGCCGGGGGGAGAGAGAGGGGGGCCGGGGGCAGAGAGCGGGAGGCCGGGGGGAGAGAGAGGGGGCCGGGGGATAGAGAGGGGGGCCGGGGGCAGAGAGAGGGGGGCCGGGGGGGATCGAGAGGGGGGCCGGTGGGAGAGAGAGGGGGGCCATGGGGAGAGAGAAGTGGGCCGTGGAGAGAGAGAGGGGGGCCGTGGGGAGAGAGAGGGGGGCCGTGGGGAGAGAGAGGGGGGCCGGGGGAATAGAGAGGGGGGCCGGGGGCAGAGAGAGGGAGGCCGGGGGGAGAGAGAGGAGGGCTGGGAGGAGAGAGAGGGGGGGCCGTGGGGAGAGAGAGGGGGGCCGGGGGAGAGAGAGGGGGGCCGTGGGGAGAGAGAGGGGGGCCGTGGGGAGAAAGAGGGCAGCCGGGGGGAGAGAGAGGGGGGCCGGCGGGCGAGAGAGAGGGGCCGTGGGGAGAAAGAGGGGGGCCTGGGGGAGAGAGAGGGGGGCCGGGGGGAAAGAGAGGGGGCCGTGGGGAGAGAGAGGGGGGCCGTGGGGAGAGAGAGGGGGGCCGTGGGGAGAGAGGGGGGGGCCGTGGGGAGAGAGAAAGGGGCCGTGTGGAGAGAGAGGGGGGCCGTGTAAAAAAAGAGGGGGGCCGGGGGGAGAGAGAGGAGGGCCGGGGGCAGAGAGAGGGGGGCCGGGGGGAGAGAGAGGGGGGCCAGGGGGATAGAGAGGGGGGCCGGGGGCAGAGAGAGGGGGGCCGGGGGGAGAGAGAGGAGGGCCGGGGGGATAGAGAGGGGGGCCGGGGGGAGAGCGAGGGGGGCCGGGGGGAGAGAGAGGGGGCCGGGGGCAGAGAGACGGGGGCCGGGGGCAGAGAGAGGGGGGCCGAGGGCAGAGAGAGTGGGGCCGGGGGCAGAGAGAGGGGGGCCGGGGGCAGAGAGAGGGGGGCCGGGGGGAGAGAGAGGGGGGCCGGGGGGAGAGAGAGGGGGGCCGGGGGAGAGAGAGGGGGGCCGTGGGGAGAGAGAGGGGGGCCGTGGGGAGAGAGAGGGGAGCCGGGGGGAGAGAGAGGGGGGCCGGCGGGAGAGAGAGGGGGGCCGTAGGGAGAAAGAGGGGGGCCGGGGGGAGAGAGAGGGGGGCCGGGGGGAAAGAGAGGGGGCGGTGTGGAGAGAGAGGGGGGCCGTGGGGAGAGAGAGGGGGGCCTTGGGGAGAGAGAGGGGGCCGTGGGGAGAGAGAAAAGGGCCGTGTGGAGAGAGAGGGGGCCGTGTGAAGAGAGAGGGCGGCCGGGGGGAGAGAGAGGGGGGGCGGGGGCAGAGAGCAGCAGGCCTGGGGGAGAGAGAGGGGGCCGGGGGGATAGAGAGGGGGGCCGGGGCAGAGAGAGGGGGGCCGGGGGGATCGAGAGGGGGGCCGGTGGGAGAGAGAGAGGGGGCCATGGGGAGAGAGAAGGGGGCCGTGGAGAGAGAGAGGGGGGCCGTGGGGAGAGAGAGGGGGGCCGTGGGGAGAGCGAGGGGGGCCGGGGGGAGAAAGAGGGGGGCCGGGAGCAGAGAGAGGGGGGCCGGGGGCAGAGAGAGGGGGGCCGAGGGCAGAGAGAGGGGGGCCGGGGGAAGAGAGAGGGGGGCCGGGGGCAGAGAGAGGGGGGCCGGGGGGAGAGAGAGGAGGGCTGGGGGGAGAGAGAGGTGGGCCGGGGGGAGAGAGAGGGGGGCCGGGGGAAGAGAGAGGGGGGCCATGGGGAGAGAGAGGGGGGGCCGTGGGGAGAGAGAGGGGAGCCGGGGGGAGAGAGAGGGGGGCCAGCGGGCGAGAGAGGGGGACCGTGGGGAGAAAGAGGGGGGCCGGGGGGAGAGAGAGGGGGGCCGGGGGGAAAGACAGGGGGGCCGTGGGGAGAGAGAGGGGGGCCGTGGGGAGAGAGAGGGGGCCGTGGGTAGAGAGAGGGGGGCCGTGGGGAGAGAGAAAGGGGCCGTGTGGAGAGAGAGGGGGGCCGTGTAAAAAAGAGGGGGGGCCGGGGGGAGAGAGAAGGGGGCCGGGGGCAGAGAGAGGGGGGCCGGGGGGAGAGAGAGGGGGGCGGGGGGATAGAGAGGGGGGCCGGGGGCAAAGAGAGGGGGGCCGGGGGGAGAGAGAGGGGGGCCGGGGGGAGAGAGAGGGGGGGCGGGGGCAGAGAGCAGCAGGCCTGGGGGAGAGAGAGGGGGCCGGGGGGATAGAGAGGGGGGCCGGGGGCAGAGAGAGGGGGGCCGGGGGGATCGAGAGGGGGGCCGGTGGGAGAGAGAGGGGGGCCATGGGGAGAGAAAAGGGGGCCGTGGAGAGAGAGAGGGGGGCCGTGGGGAGAGAGAGGGGGGCCGTGGGGAGAGCGAGGGGGGCCGGGGGGAGAAAGAGGGGGGCCGGGAGCAGAGAGAGGGGGGCCGGGGGCAGAGAGAGGGGGGCCGAGGGCAGAGAGAGGGGGGCCGGGGGAAGAGAGAGGGGGGCCGGGGGCAGAGAGAGGGGGGCCGGGGGGAGAGAGAGGAGGGCTGGGGGGAGAGAGAGGTGGGCCGGGGGGAGAGAGAGGGGGGCCGGGGGAAGAGAGAGGGGGGCCATGGGGAGAGAGAGGGGGGCCGTGGGGAGAGAGAGGGGAGCCGGGGGGAGAGAGAGGGGGGCCAGCGGGCGAGAGAGGGGGACCGTGGGGAGAAAGAGGGGGGCAGGGGGGAGAGAGAGGGGGGCCGGGGGGAAAGACAGGGGGGCCGTGGGGAGAGAGAGGGGGGCCGTGGGGAGAGAGAGGGGGCCGTGGGTAGAGAGAGGGGGGCCGTGGGGAGAGAGAAAGGGGCCGTGTGGAGAGAGAGGGGGGCCGTGTAAAAAAGAGGGGGGCCGGGGGGAGAGAGAAGGGGGCCGGGGCAGAGAGAGGGGGGCCGGGGGGAGAGAGAGGGGGGCGGGGGGATAGAGAGGGGGGCCGGGGGCAAAGAGAGGGGGGCCGGGGGGAGAGAGAGGGGGGCCGGGGGAGAGAGAGGGGGGCCGGGGGGAGAGAGAGGGGGGCCGGTGGGAGAGAGAGGGGAGCCGTGGGGAGAGAGAAGGGGGCCGTGGAGAGAGAGAGGGGGGCCGTGGGGAGAGAGAGGGGGGCCGTGGGGAGAGAGAGGGGGGCCGTGAGGAGAGAGAGGGGGGCCGGGGGGAGAGAGAGGGGGGCCGGGGGCAGAGAGAGGGGGGCCGGGGGCAGAGAGAGGGGGGCCGGGGGCAGAGAGAGGGGGGCCGGGGGCAGAGAGAGGGGGGCCGGGGGGAGAGAGAGGGGGGCCGGGGGGAGAGGGTAGAGAGAGGGGGGCCGTGGGGAGAGAGAGGGGGGGCCGTGGGGAGAGAGGGGAGCCGGGGGAAGAGAGAGGGGGGCCGGCGGGAGAGAGAGGGGGGCCGTGGGGAGAAAGAGAGGGGGCAGGGGGGAGAGAGAAGGGGGCCGGGGGAAAGAGAGGGGGGCCGTGGGGAGAGAGAGGGGGGCCGTGGGGAGAGAGAGGGGGGCCGTGGGGAGAGAGAGGGGGGCCTTGGGGAGAGAGAGGGGGGCCGTGGGGAGAGAGAAAAGGGCCGTGTGGAGAGAGAGGGGGGCCATGGGGAGAGAGAAGTGGGCCGTGGAGAGAGAGAGGGGGGCCGTGGGGAGAGAGAGGGGGGCCGTGGGGAGAGAGAGGGGGGCCGGGGGGAGAGAGAGGGGGCCCGGGAGCAGAGAGAGGGGGGCCGGGGGCAGAGAGAGGGGGGCCGAGGGCAGAGAGAGGGGGGCCGGGGGAATAGAGAGGGGGGCCGGGGACAGAGAGAGGGAGGCCGGGGGGAGAGATAGGAGGGCTGGGGGGAGAGAGAGGGGGGCCGGGGGGAGAGAGAGGGGGGCCGCGGGGAGAGAGAGGGGGGCCGTGGGGAGAGAGAGGGGGGCCGTGGGGAGAAAGAGGGCAGCCGGGGGGAGAGCGAGGGGGGCCGGCGGGCGAGAGAGAGGGGCCGTGGGGAGAAAGAGGGGGGCCTGGGGGAGAGAGAGGGGGGCCGGGGGGAAAGAGAGGGGGGCCGTGGGGAGAGAGAGGGGGGCCGTGGGGAGAGAGAGGGGGGCCGTGGGGAGAGAGAGGGGGGCCGTGGGGAGAGAGAAAGGGGCCGTGTGGAGAGAGAGGGTGGCCGTGTAAAAAAAGAGGGGGGCTGGGGGGAGAGAGAGGGGGGCCGGGGGGAAAGAGAGGGGGGCCGTGGGGAGAGAGAGGGGGGCCGTGGGGAGAGAGAGGGGGGCCGTGGGGAGAGAGAGGGGGGCCGTGGGGAGAGAGAAAGGGGCCGTGTGGAGAGAGAGGGTGGCCGTGTAAAAAAAGAGGGGGGCTGGGGGGAGGGAGAGGAGGGCCGGGGGCAGAGAGAGGGGGGCCGGGGGGAGAGAGAGGGGGGCCGGGGGGATAGAGAGGGGGGCCGGGGGGAGAGAGAGGGGGGCCGGGGGGAGAGAGAGGGGGGCCGGGGGGAGAGAGAGGGGGGCCGGGGGGAAAGAGAGGGAGGCCAGGGCGAGAGAGAGGGGGGCCGGTGGGAGAGAGAGGGGGGCCGTGGGGAGAGAGAAGGGGGCCGTGGAGAGAGAGAGGGGGGCCGTGGGGAGAGAGAGGGGGGCCGTGGGGAGAGAGAGGTGGGCCGGGGGCAGAGAGAGGGGGGCCGGGGGCAGAGAGAGGGGGGCCGGGGAGAGAGAGAGGGGGGCCGGGGGGAGAGAGAGGGGGGCTGGGGGGAGAGAGAGGGGGTCCGGGGGTAGAGAGAGGGGGGCCGTGGGGAGAGAGAGGGGGGCCGTGGGGAGAGAGGGGAGCCGGGGGTAGAGAGAGGGGGGCCGGCGGGAGAGAGAGGGGGGCCGTGGGGAGAAAGAGAGGGGGCAGGGGGGAGAGAGAAGGGGGCCAGGGGGAAAGAGAGGGGGACCGGGGGGAGAGAGAGAGGGGCCGGGGGGAGAGAGAGGGGGGCCGGGGGGAGAGAGAGGGGGGCCGGGGGGAGAGAGAGGGGGGCCGGCGGGAGAGAGAGGGGGGCCGGGGGGAGAGAGAGGGGGCCCGGGGGGAGAGAGAGAGGGGCCGGGGGCAGAGAGAGGGGGGAGAGAGAGGGGGGCAGGGGGGAGAGAGAGGGGGGCCGGGGAGAGAGAGAGGGGGGCCGTGGGGAGAGAGAGGGGGGCCGTGGGGAGAGAGAGGGGGGCCGTGGGGAGAGAGAGGGAGGCCGTGGGGAGAGAGAGGGGGGCCTGGGGGAGAGAGAGGGGGGCCGGGGGGAGAGAGAGGGGGGAGGTGGGAAAGAGAGGGGGGCCGGGGAGAGAGAGAGGGGGGCCGGGGGGAGAGAGAGAGGGGGGCCGGTGGGAGAGAGAGGGGGGCCGGGGGGAGAGAGAGGGGGGCCGGGGGCAGAGAGAGGGGGGCCGGGGGGACAGAGTGGCGGGCCAGAGGGAGAGAGAGGGTGGCCGGGGGGAGAGAGAGGGGGGCCGGGGGGGATAGAGAGGGGGGCCGGGGGCAGAGAGAGGGGGGCCGGGGGGAGAGAGACGGGGCCGGGGGAGAGAGAGGGGAGCCGGGGGGAGAGAGAGGCGGGCCGGGGGGAGAGAGAGGGGGGCCGGGGGGAGAGAGAGGGGGGCCGGGGTGATAGAGAGGGGGGCCGGGGGCAGAGAGAGGGGGGCCGGGGGGAGAGAGAGGGGGGCCGGGGGGAGAGAGAGGGGGGCCGGGGGGAGAGAGAGGAGGGCCAGGGGGAGTGAGAGGGGGGCCGGCGGGAGAGAGAGGGGGGCCGGGGGGAGAGAGAGGGGGGCCGGCGGGAGAGAGAGGGGGGCCGGGGGGAGAGAGAGGGGGGCCGGGGGGAGAGAGAGGCGGGCCGGGGGGAGAGAGAGGGGGGCCGGGGGGAGAGAGAGGGGGGCCGGGGGGAGAGAGAGGGGGGCCTGGGGGAGAGAGAGGGGGGCCGGGGGCAGAGAGAGGGGGGCCGGGGGGACAGAGAGGCGGGCCGGGGGGAGAGAGAGGGGGGCCGTGGGGAGAGAGACGGGGGCCGTGGGGAGAGAGAGGGGGGCCGGGGGGAGAGAGAGGGGTGCCGGGGGGAGAGAGAGGGGGGCCGGGGGGAGAGAGAGGGGGGCCGGGGGGAGAGAGAGGGGGGCCGGTGGGAGAGAGAGGGGGGCCGGCGGGAGAGAGAGGGGGGCTGGGGGGAGAGAGAGGGGGGCCGGGGGGAGAGAGAGAGAGGCCGGGGGCAGAGAGAGGGGGCAGAGAGAGGGGGGCAGTGGGGAGAGAGAGGGGGGCCGGGGGGAGAGAGAGGGGGGCCGTGGGGAGAGAGAGGGGGGCCGTGGGGAGAGAGAGGGGGGCCGTGGGGAGAGAGACGGGGGCCGGGGGGAGAGAGAGGGGGGCCGGGGGGAGAGAGAGGGGGGCCGGGGGGAGAGAGAGGGGGGCCGGGGGGAGAGAGAGGGGGGCCGGGGGGAGAGAGAGGGGGGCCGGGGGGACAGAGAGGCGGGCCGGGGGGAGAGAGAGGGGGGCCGTGGGGAGAGAGATGGGGGCCGGGGGGAGAGAGAGGGGGGCCGGGGGGAGAGAGAGGGGGGCTGGGGGGAGAGAGAGGGGGGCCGGGGGGAGAGAGAGGGGGGCCGGGGGGAGAGAGAGGGGGGCCGGTGGGAGAGAGAGGGGGGCCGGCGGGAGAGAGAGGGGGGCCGGGGTGAGAGAGAGGGGGGCCGGGGGGAGAGAGAGAGGGGCCGGGGGTAGAGAGAGGGGGCAGAGAGAGGGGGGCAGGGGGGAGAGAGAGGGGGGCCGGGGGGAGAGAGAGGGGGGCCGTGGGGAGAGAGAGGGGGGCCGTGGGGAGAGAGAGGGGGGCCGTGGGGAGAGAGAGGGAGGCCGTGGGGAGAGAGAGGGGGGCCGGGGGGAGAGAGAGGGGGGCCGGGGGGAGAGAGAGGGGGGAGGTGGGAAAGAGAGGGGGGCCGGGGAGAGAGAGAGGGGGGCCGGGGGCAGAGAGAGGGGGGCCGGGGGGACAGAGTGTCGGGCCAGGGGGAGAGAGAGGGGGGCGGGGGGAGAGAAAGGGGGGCCGGGGGGGATAGAGAGGGGGGCCAGGGAAAGAGAGAGGGGGGCCGGGGGGAGAGAGAGGGGGGCCGGGGGGAGAGAGAGGGGGGCCGGGGGGAGAGAGAGGCGGGCCGGGGGGAGAGAGAGGGGGGCCGGGGGGAGAGAGAGGGGGGCCGGGGTGATAGAGAGGTGGGCCAGGGGCAGAGAGAGGGGGGGCCGGGGGGAGAGAGAGGGGGGCCGGGGGGAGAGAGAGGCGGGCCGGGGGGAGAGAGAGGAGGGCCAGGGGGAGTGAGAGGGGGGCCGGCGGGAGAGAGAGGGGGGGGCGGGGGGAGAGAGAGGGGGGCCGGCGGGAGAGAGAGGGGGGCCGGGGGGAGAGAGAGGGGGCCCGGGGGGAGAGAGAGGCGGGCCGGGGGGAGAGAGAGGGGGGCCGGGGGGAGAGAGAGGGGGGCCGGGGGGAGAGAGAGGGGGGCCGGGGGGAGAGAGAGGGGGGCCGTGGGAAAGAGAGGGGGGCCGGGTTGAGAGAGAGGGGGGCCGGGGGGAGAGAGAGGGGGGCCGGGGGGAGAGAGAGGGGGGCCGGGGGCAGAGAGAGGGGGGCCGGGGGGACAGAGAGGCGGGCCGGGGGGAGAGAGAGGGGGGCTGGGGGGAGAGAGAGGGGGGCCGGGGGGGATAGAGAGGGGGGCCGGGGGCAGAGAGAGGGGGGCCGGGGCGAGAGAGAGGGGGGCCGGGGGAAGAGAGAGGCGGGCCGGGGGGAGAGAGAGGGGGGGGCCGGGGGGAGAGAGAGGGGGGCCGGGGGGATAGAGAGGGGTGCCGGGGGCAGAGATAGGGGGGCCGGGGGGAGAGAGAGGGGGGCCGGGGGGAGAGAGAGGGGGGCCGGGGGGAGAGACAGGAGGGCCGGGGGGAGTTAGAGGGGGGCCGGCGGGAGAGAGAGGGGGGGCCGGCGGGAGAGAGAGGGGGGCCGGGGGGGAGAGAGAGGGGGGCCGGGGGGAGAGAGAGGCCGGCCGGGGGGAGAGAGAGGGGGGCCGGGGGGAGAGAGAGGGGGGCCGGGGGGAGAGAGAGGGGGTTTGGCGGGAGAGAGAGGGGGGCCGGGGGGAGAGAGAGGGGGCCGGGGGGAGAGAGAGGGGGGGCGGGGGCAGAGAGAGGGGGGCCGGGGGCAGAGAGAGGGGGGCCGGGGGGAGAGAGAAGGGGGCCGGGGGGAGAGAGAGGGAGGACGGGGGGAGAGAGAGGGGGGCCGGGGGGAAAGAGAGGGGGGCCGTGGGGAGAGAGAGGGGGGCCGTGGGGAGAGAGAGGGGGGGCCGTGGGGAGAGAGAGGGGGGCCGTGGGGAGAGAGAAAGGGGCCGTGTGGAGAGAGAGGGTGGCCGTGTAAAAAAAGAGGGGGGCTGGGGGGAGAGAGAGGAGGGCCGGGGGCAGAGAGAGGGGGGCCGGGGGGAGAGAGAGGGGGGCCGGGGGGATAGAGAGGGGGGCCGGGGGCAGAGAGAGGGGGGCCGGGGGGAGAGAGAGGGGGGCCGGGGGGAGAGAGAGGGGGGCCGGGGGGAGAGAGAGGGGGGCCGGGGGGAGAGAGAGGGAGGCCAGGGCGAGAGAGAGGGGGGCCGTTGGGAGAGAGAGGGGGGCCGTGGGGAGAGAGAAGGGGGCCGTGGAGAGAGAGAGGGGGGCCGTGGGGAGAGAGAGGGGGGCCGTGGGGAGAGAGAGGGGGGCCGGGGGCAGAGAGAGGGGGGCCGGGGGCAGAGAGAGGGGGGCCGGGGGCAGAGAGAGGGGGGCCGGGGAGAGAGAGAGGGGGGGCCGGGGGGAGAGAGAGGGGGGCTGGGGGGAGAGAGAGGGGGTCCGGGGGTAGAGAGAGGGGGGCCGTGGGGAGAGAGAGGGGGGCCGTGGGGAGAGAGGGGAGCCGGGGGTAGAGAGAGGGGGGCCGGCCGGAGAGAGAGGGGGGCCGTGGGGAGAAAGAGAGGGGGCAGGAAGAAGAGAGAAGGGGGCCGGGGGGAAAGAGAGGGGGGCCGTGGGGAGAGAGAGGGGGGCCGTGGGGAGAGAGAGGGGGGCCGTGGGGAGAGAGAGGGGGACCGGGGGGAGAGAGAGAGGGGCCGGGGGGAGAGAGAGGGGGGCCGGGGGGAGAGAGAGGGAGGCCGTGGGGAGAGAGAAGGGGGCCGTGGAGAGAGAGAAGGGGGCCGTGGAGAGAGAGAGGGGGGCCGTGGGGAGAGAGAGGGGGGCCGTGGGGAGAGAGAGGGGGGCCGGGGGCAGAGAGAGGGGGGCCGGGGGCAGAGAGAGGGGGGCCGGGGGCAGAGAGAGGGGGGCCGGGGAGAGAGAGAGGGGGGCCGGGGGGAGAGAGAGGGGGGCTGGGGGGAGAGAGAGGGGGTCCGGGGGTAGAGAGAGGGGGGCCGTGGGGAGAGAGAGGGGGGCCGTGGGGAGAGAGGGGAGCCGGGGGTAGAGAGAGGGGGGCCGGCGGGAGAGAGAGGGGGGCCGTGGGGAGAAAGAGAGGGGGCAGGAAGAAGAGAGAAGGGGGCCGGGGGGAAAGAGAGGGGGGCCGTGGGGAGAGAGAGGGGGGCCGTGGGGAGAGAGAGGGGGGCCGTGGGGAGAGAGAGGGGGACCGGGGGGAGAGAGAGAGGGGCCGGGGGGAGAGAGAGGGGGGCCGGGGGGAGAGAGAGGGGGGCCGGGGGGAGAGAGAGGGGGGCCGGCGGGAGAGAGAGGGGGGCCGGGGGGAGAGAGAGTGGGCCCGGGGGGAGAGAGGGGCCGGGGGCAGAGAGAGGGGGGAGAGAGAGGGGGGCAGGGAGGAGAGAGAGGGGGGCCGGGGAGAGAGAGAGGGGGGCCGTGGGGAGAGAGAGGGGGGCCGTGGGGAGAGAGAGGGGGGCCGTGGGGAGAGAGAGGGAGGCCGTGGGGAGAGAGAGGGGGGCCGGGGGGAGAGAGAGGGGGGCCGGGGGGAGAGAGAGGGGGGAGGTGGGAAAGAGAGGGGGGCCGGGGGAGAGAGAGAGGGGGGCCGGGGGGAGAGAGAGAGGGGGGCCGGTGGGAGAGAGAGGGGGGCCGGGGGGAGAGAGAGGGGGGCCGGGGGCAGAGAGAGGGGGGCCGGGGGGACAGAGTGGCGGGCCAGAGGGAGAGAGAGGGTGGCCGGGGGGAGAGAGAGGGGGGCCGGGGGGGATAGAGAGGGGGGCCGGGGGCAGAGAGAGGGGGGCCGGGGGGAGAGAGAGGGGGCCGGGGGAGAGAGAGGGGAGCCGGGGGGAGAGAGAGGCGGGCCGGGGGGAGAGAGAGGGGGGCCGGTGGGAGAGAGAGGGGGGCCGGGGTGATAGAGAGGGGGGCCGGGGGCAGAGAGAGGGGGGCCGGGGGGAGAGAGAGGGGGGCCGGGGGGAGAGAGAGGGGGGCCGGGGGGAGAGAGAGGAGGGCCAGGGGGAGTGAGAGGGGGGCCGGCGGGAGAGAGAGGGGGGCCGGGGGGAGAGAGAGGGGGGCCGGCGGGAGAGAGAGGGGGGCCGGGGGGAGAGAGAGGGGGGCCGGGGGGAGAGAGAGGCGGGCCGGGGGGAGAGAGAGGGGGGCCGGGGGGAGAGAGAGGGGGGCCGGGGGGAGAGAGAGGGGGGCCGGGGGGAGAGAGAGGGGGGCCGGGGGCAGAGAGAGGGGGGCCGGGGGGACAGAGAGGCGGGCCGGGGGGAGAGAGAGGGGGGCCGTGGGGAGAGAGACGGGGGCCGTGGGGAGAGAGAGGGGGGCCGGGGGGAGAGAGAGGGGCGCCGGGGGGAGAGAGAGGGGGGCCGGGGGGAGAGAGAGGGGGGCCGGGGGGAGAGAGAGGGGGCCGGTGGGAGAGAGAGGGGGGCCGGCGGGAGAGAGAGGGGGGCCGGGGGAGAGAGAGGGGGGCCGGGGGGAGAGAGAGAGGGGCCGGGGGGAGAGAGAGAGGGGCCGGGGGCAGAGAGAGGGGGCAGAGAGAGGGGGGCAGTGGGGAGAGAGAGGGGGGCCGGGGTGATAGAGAGGGGGGCCGGGGGCAGAGAGAGGGGGGCCGGGGGGAGAGAGAGGGGGGCCGGGGGGAGAGAGAGGGGGGCCGGGGGGAGAGAGAGGAGGGCCAGGGGGAGTGAGAGGGGGGCCGGCGGGAGAGAGAGGGGGGCCGGGGAGAGAGAGAGGGGGGCCGGCGGGAGAGAGAGGGGGGCCGGGGGGAGAGAGAGGGGGGCCGGGGGGAGAGAGAGGCGGGCCGGGGGGAGAGAGAGGGGGGCCGGGGGGAGAGAGAGGGGGGCCGGGGGGAGAGAGAGGGGGGCCGGGGGGAGAGAGAGGGGGGCCGGGGGCAGAGAGAGGGGGGCCGGGGGGGACAGAGAGGCGGGCCGGGGGGAGAGAGAGGGGGCCGTGGGGAGAGAGACGGGGGCCGTGGGGAGAGAGAGGGGGGCCGGGGGGAGAGAGAGGGGCGCCGGGGGGAGAGAGAGGGGGGCCGGGGGGAGAGAGAGGGGGGCCGGGGGGAGAGAGAGGGGGCCGGTGGGAAGGAAGAGGGGGGCCGGGGGGAGAGAGAGGGGCGCCGGGGGGGAGAGAGAGGGGGGCCGGGGGGAGAGAGAGGGGGGCCGGGGGGAGAGAGAGGGGGGCCGGTGGGAGAGAGAGGGGGGCCGGCGGGAGAGAGAGGGGGGCCGGGGGAGAGAGAGGGGGGCCGGGGGGAGAGAGAGAGGGGCCGGGGGCAGAGAGAGGGGGCAGAGAGAGGGGGGCAGTGGGGAGAGAGAGGGGGGCCGGGGGGAGAGAGAGGGGGGCCGTGGGGAGAGAGAGGGGGGCCGTGGGGAGAGAGAGGGGGGCCGTGGGGAGAGAGACGGGGGCCGGGGGGAGAGAGAGGGGGGCCGGGGGGAGAGAGAGGGGGGCCGGCGGGAGAGAGAGGGGGGCCGGGGGGACAGAGAGGCGGGCCGGGGGGGAGAGAGAGGGGGCCGTGGGGAGAGAGATGGGGGCCGGGGGGAGAGAGAGGGGGGGCCGGGGGGAGAGAGAGGGGGGCTGGGGGGAGAGAGAGGGGGGCCGGGGGGAGAGAGAGGGGGGCCGGGGGGAGAGAGAGGGGGGCCGGTGGGAGAGAGAGGGGGGCCAGCGGGAGAGAGAGGGGGGCCGGGGTGAGAGAGAGGGGGGCCGGGGGGAGAGAGAGAGGGGCCGGGGGTAGAGAGAGGGGGCAGAGAGAGGGGGGCAGGGGGGAGAGAGAGGGGGGCCGGGGGGAGAGAGAGGGGGGCCGTGGGGAGAGAGAGGGGGGCCGTGGGGAGAGAGAGGGGGGCCGTGGGGAGAGAGAGGAAGGCCGTGGGGAGAGAGAGGGGGGCCGCGGGGAGAGAGAGGGGGGCCGGGGGGAGAGAGAGGGGGGAGGTGGGAAAGAGAGGGGGGTCGGGGGAGAGAGAGAGGGGGGCCGGGGGCAGAGAGAGGGGGGCCGGGGGGACAGAGTGGCGGGCCAGGGGGAGAGAGAGGGGGGCCGGGGGGAGAGAGAGGGGGGCCGGGGGGGATAGAGAGGGGGGCCGGGGAAAGAGAGAGGGGGGCCGGGGGGAGAGAGAGGGGGGCCGGGGGGAGAGAGAGGGGGGCCGGGGGGAGAGAGAGGCGGGCCGGGGGGAGAGAGAGGGGGGCCGGGGGGAGAGAGAGGGGGGCCGGGGTGATAGAGAGGTGGGCCAGGGGCAGAGAGAGGGGGGCCGGGGGGAGAGAGAGGGGGGCCGGGGGGGAGAGAGAGGGGGGCCGGGGGGAGAGAGAGGAGGGCCAGGGGGAGTGAGAGGGGGGCCGGCGGGAGAGAGAGGGGGGGCGGGGGGAGAGAGAGGGGGGCCGGCGGGAGAGAGAGGGGGGCCGGGGGGAGAGAGAGGGGGCCCGGGGGGAGAGAGAGGCGGGCCGGGGGGAGAGAGAGGGGGGCCGGGGGGAGAGAGAGGGGGGCCGGGGGGAGAGAGAGGGGGGCCGGGGGGAGAGAGAGGGGGGCCGTGGGAAAGAGAGGGGGGCCGGGTTGAGAGAGAGGGGGGCCGGGGGGAGGGAGAGGGGGGCCGGGGGGAGAGAGAGGGGGGCCGGGGGGAGAGAGAGGGGGGCCGGGGGCAGAGAGAGGGGGGCCGGGGGGACAGAGAGGCGGGCCGGGGGGAGAGAGAGGGGGGCTGGGGGGAGAGAGAGGGGGGCCGGGGGGGATAGAGAGGGGGGCCGGGGGCAGAGAGAGGGGGGCCGGGGCGAGAGAGAGGGGGGCCGGGGGAAGAGAGAGGCGGGCCGGGGGGAGAGAGAGGGGGGGGGCCGGGGGGAGAGAGAGGGGGGCCGGGGGGATAGAGAGGGGTGCCGGGGGCAGAGAGAGGGGGGCCGGGGGGAGAGAGAGGGGGGCCGGGGGGAGAGAGAGGTGGGCCGGGGGGAGAGACAGGAGGGCCGGGGGGAGAGAGAGGGAGTCGGGAGAGAGAGGGGGGCCGGCGGGAGAGAGAGGGGGGCCGGGGGGAGAGAGAGGGGGGCCGGGGGGAGAGAGAGGCGGGCCGGGGGGAGAGAGAGGGGGGCCGGGGGGAGAGAGAGGGGGGCCGGGGGGAGAGAGAGGGGGTTTGGCGGGAGAGAGAGGGGGGCCGGGGGGAGAGAGAGGGGGGCCGGGGGGAGAGAGAGGGGGGGGCGGGGGCAGAGAGAGGGGGGCCGGGGGCAGAGAGAGGGGGGCCGGGGGGAGAGAGAAGGGGGCCGGGGGGAGAGAGAGGGAGGACGGGGGGAGAGAGAGGGGGGCCGGGGGGAGAGAGAGGGGGGCCGGGGCAGAGAGAGGGGGGCCGGGGGGAGAGAGAGGGGGGCCGGGGGGAGAGAGAGGGGGGCCGGGGGAAGAGAGAGGGGGGCCGGGGGCAGAGAGAGGGGGGCCGGGGGCAGAGAGAGGGGGGCGGGGGCAGAGAGAGGGGGGCCGGGGGAAGAGAGAGGGGGGCCGCGGGGAGAGAGAGGGGGGCCGGGGGGAGATAGAGGGGGGCCGGGGCGAGAGAGAGGGGGGCCAGGGGGAGAGAGAGGGGGGCCGGGGGGAGAGAAAGGGGGGCCGGGGGGAGAGAGAGGGGGGCCGGGGGGAGAGAGAGGGGGGCCGGGGGGCGAGAGAGGGGGGCTGGGGGGAGAAAGAGGGGGGCCGGGGGGAGAGAGAGGGGGGCCGGGGGGCGAGAGAGGGGGGCCGGTGGGTGAGAGAGGGGGGCCGGGGAGGGCGAGAGAGGGGGGCCGGGGTTCGAGAGAGGGGGGCCGGGGGGCGAGAGAGGAGGCCGGGGGGCGAGAGAGGGGGGCCAGGGGGCGAAAGAGGGGGGCCGGGGGGCGAGAGAGGGGGGCCGGGGGGCGAGAGAGGGGGGCCGTGGGGCGAGAGAGGGGGGCCGGGGGGTGAGATAGGGGGGCCAGGGGGCGAGATAGGGGGGCCGGGGGGCGAGAGAAGGGGGCCGGGGGGCGAGAGAGGAGGGTCGGGGGGCGAGAGAGGGGGGCCGGTGGTTGAGAGAAGGGGGCCGGGGTGCGAGAGAGGGGGGCCGGGGGGCGAGAGAGGGGGGCCGGGGGGCGAGAGAGGGGGGCCAGGGGGCGAGAGAGGGGGGCCGGGGGGCGAGAGAGGGGGGCCGGGGGGAGAGAGAGGGGGGCCGGGGGGAGAGAGAGGGGGGCCGGGGGGAGAGAGAGGGGGCCGGGGGGAGAGAGAGGGGGGCCGGGGGGAGAGAGAGGGCGGCTGCGGAGAGAGAGAGGGGGGCCGGGGGGAGAGAGAGGGGGGCCGGGGGGAGAGAGAGGGGGGCCGGGGGGAGAGAGAGGGGGGCCGCTGGGAGAGAGAGGGGGGCCGGGGCGAGAGAGAGGGGGGCCGGGGCGAGAGAGAGGGAGGCCGAGGGGAGAGAGAGGGAGGCCGGGGGGAGAGAGCGGGGGGCCGGGGGGGAGAGAGACGGGGGCCGGGGGGAGAGAGATGGGGGCCGAGGGGAGAGAGAGGGGGGCCGGGTGGCGAGAGAGGGGGGCCGGGGGGTGAGAGAGGGTGGCCGGGGGGAGAGAGAGGGGGCCGGGTGGAGAGAGAGGGGGGCCGGGGGGCGAGAGAGGGGGGCCGGGGGGAGAGAGAGGGGGGCCGGGGGCAGAGAGAGGGGGGCCGGGGGAGAGAGAGGGGGGCCGGGGGAGAGAGAGGGGGGCCGGGGGCAGAGAGAGCGGGGCCGGGGGCAGAGAGAGGGGGGCCGGGGGCAGAGAGAGGGGTGCGGGGGGAGAGAGAGGGGGGCCGGGGGGAGAGAGAGGGGGGCCGGGGGGAGAGAGAGGGGGGCCAGGGGGAGAGAGGGGGGCCGGGGGGAGAAAGAGGGGGCCGGGCGCAGAGAGAGGGGGTCGGGGGGATAGAGAGGGGGGCCGGGGGGAGAGAGAGGGGGGCCGGGGGCAGAGAGAGGTGGGCCGGGGGCAGAGAGAGGGGGGCCGGGGGCAGAGAGAGGGGGCCGGGGGCAGAGAGAGGGGGGCCGGGGGCAGAGAGAGGGGGGCCGGGGGGAGAGAGAGGGGGGCCGGGGGGAGAGAGAGGGAGGCCGGCGGGAGAGAGAGGGAGGCCGGGGAGAGAGAGAGGGAGGCCGGGGGGAGAGAGAGGGGGGCATCTGGACGCCGCAGCATCCTACGCCAGGATCCTGTTTGTGGACTTCAGCTCTGCCTTCAACACCATCATCCCTGCCCGTCTTCAGGACAAGCTCTTCCAGCTGAACGTGCCCTACTCCACCTGCAGGTGGATCACAGACTTCCTGTCTGACAGGAAGCAGTGCGTTAAGCTGGGAACAGAAGTCTCTGACTCCAGGTCCATCATCACCGGAACTCCTCAGGGCTGCGTCCTTTCCCCACTGCTCTTCTCCCTGTATACCAACAGCTGCACCTCCAATCATCTGTCCGTCAAACTCTTGAAGTTTGTCGGACGACACCACCCTCATTGGGCTGATCTCTGGTGGGGATGAGTCTGACTATAGGTGGGAAGCTGACAACCTGGTGACCTGGTGTAGCCAGAACAACTTAGAGCTAAATGCTCTAAATACAGTTGAGATGGTTGTGGACTTCAGGAAGAATACAGCCCCACTCACCCCCATCACCCTGTTAGACTCCCCAGTCAAAATTGAAGAGTCCTTCCGCTTCCTGGGCACTATTCTCTCCCGGGACCTCAAGTGGGAACTGAACATCAGCTCCCTCACCAAGAGAGCTCCACAGAGGATGTACTTTCTACGGCAGCTGAAGAAATTCAACCTGCCAAAGACAATGATGGTGTAAATCTATACAGCGATCATTGAATCCATCCTCACCTCCTCCATAACCGGCTGGTACGCTGCTGCAACTGCCAAGGACAAGAGCAGACTGCAGCGTATCATCCACACTGCTGAGAAGGTAATTGCCTGCAATCTACCAACCCTCGAGGACCTGCACACGACAAGGACCATGAGGCGAGCGAGGAAGATTGTGGCCGATTCCTCCCACCCTGGACACTCTTTGTTTCAGCTACTCCCCTCCGGCAGAAGGCTTCGGTCCATCAGGACCAAAACCTCACGCCATAAAGACAGTTTCTTCCCATCTGCTGCTGGCCTGTTAACATTTTATCTACATAATGACACCTTGCCGATATTAACTATGCTAACCTATTTGTATTTTTTATTTTAAAATTATATCTTAAACCTATTTTATATTCGATATTTATTAAATTTTATATACTTCAGCCCCTTGGTGTTAGTTAGACTTATAAGCCTTATTATTATAGTATAAGACTTGTTTAAAACTTATTTAAGATTTTAGATTCCTATATGTTCAATGTATGCACCATCCCGCCAAAGTAAATTCCGTGTCGGTGTAAACTTTCATGGCGAATAAAACCCTTTCTGATTCTGATTCTGAATGGGAAAACGGGTCATTTTCGCGTTGCTACCCCCGACATAGGAATTTGCAGGTGAAAAATTGCACTTTGACAGACACCCAGAGCATGGCCAGGCGGCTCCCCTAACCGTTTTTTTCCGACCGAGCAAAGTCCGCCGAGACCTCCAGTATCCCACGGGGATGTCGGCGTGCTCTTTTAGGACGAAGAATAATTGTCACATGAGTGCGTATGGGTTCTTTTAGGAGCCGCGGTGCCCATGGGTGGCGCCAGGACAAAGCCTTGTCTCGAGGGCTGACTTTCATTTATTAAGGAGCATAAACCATGGCTTAAAGCTTTCGTGACTGCAGGAATCCATACTTTTTGGTTATTTCGGTAAAAGTTACGTAGGTATGGCCCGGTGGTTCTTCAGTTCCATTGCTGGATTATTTTTTTCTGTCTGAGAATGACCGATTGTGTTGCAATCGAAACGTCGTGATATATAATTTTTATTTTTTTATTTTTATACCTACGTTCCTTTTCGAAAGAACCAAAGAGTATCTTTTGGTAAAGTCACGCAGAACAAAATTATAAAACAAAAAACTATGACGTTTCGATCGCAACATAAGCAATCGTCATCAGGAGGAAAAAGGAGGGGGAAAGCTGCTGAGGCAGACTTTTTATAGGTTTGAAATGGGTGTAGCCCAAGGGTCATAAACAAAGTGGGCGGGGCTAGTGATGTTAAATGAGAAATTTGCATGTTAATGTAAGATGGGAGGGCGACTTCCACGCCGAGGGCACAGAGGTGGCTATTGTAATGTGAGAGATTAGCATGTTAATGTAAGATTGCAAAGCCGCCGCGATGTCGAGGACGTGAGCGATGGTGGCTGTGTTAGTGTGAGACATTTAACCTATTAATGTAAAATCAGAAAGTCGAAAATAACAACTAACATCGGAAGGTAGGATGGAAACATCACAGCCAGTTATGACTTGAACTGGTTAATAACGTCCTTCAAATGATTGCTCAGTTTGTACCCATATTCTCGGTTGAAATAGTGTCTGTGTCTATATATCTGGATGGCTTCATGAACGAATCTTTGGTGATAGCCGGTGGGTTTGCAAAGTACTTTCGTTTTGGATAAATCAATTTCGTGTGAGCTCATCGCATTTAAACAGTGATCAGCCACAGCCGAGGTATTGGTCCTACCATGTTTCAGATCTGCCTTATGTTCCCGAACACGGTCCGAGACATGTCGCTTAGTTTCCCCAATGTAACTACTGCCACAGACACAGCTTAGTTTGTAGACGCCGGGGTATTGCATGTCAGAGATCACATCCTTCGCAGATTATGAATGATTTTGGAAATATTTTTGGTGACCCCTGCTATGTATGGCAAGGTGACGGTATTGATTGGGTCCTCAGATGGTTCTTTCTCAGCGGTTGGGGTGATAGCTTTAAGCATTGTGTAGTCTGAATATCCATTCATCTTGAGAGCTTGGTGTACGTGTTCCAGTTCACTGGCTAGGAGATGATGGTCGGAAATACATCGAGCTCTATGGTGTAGAGTTTTGATGAGGGAATTCTTCTGGGATGGATGGTGGTGGGAGTCAGGTTTTAGGTAGGCATTCATATGGGTGGCTTTCCTGTAGACAGTGTCCCATTGAGTCATCTGGTCTCTTTTCGATTAAAACATCCAAGAATGGTAACTTGCCATCCTTTTCCACCTCCATGGTGAATTTGATGGCTGGGTGTATGGAATTGGTTGAGGAACTGGTTCAGAGCTGGTCGGTCACATGGCCAGATGACGAACGTGTCATCTGCGTACCTCTTCCACAAGGACGGACATACAGTGCATGCCTGTATGGCATCTGTCACAAATTTTTCCGTGAAAACATCAGCTACAACAAAGTTAGAGGTTGACACGATTGTTATCATTCAGAGTAACAGTCCAATTTCCGACAGCCTAAAATCGGTTCTAGCCAAAGGGTTGAATTTTGCAGTCACCCCTAAACACATCCCAGTTGATGATATCATTGCCCAGGTCTAAGGAGACCTTAAGGGTTTGGGACATATTACTGCAGACGTGGCAAGATCGGAAATCGCTGCAATCCTTAAAAACGCTAAGTCACCTACTAGCAACATCGGTAAGGATGAGCACTTTGAGCTTTCTCAATTCAAAAAGATAGAGCACATCGTCATTCTCTCAGCTGGACCTCGGGGCTGTTGCTGGAAGTGGGATCCCCATCGTGCTTCTCAAGTACATCGTCGTCACCATCTCGTCGTCATCACCATCTCCTCGTCGTCGTCTCCATCTTCACCATCATGGGGCGCGGCTAGTCAGACAGCCTACCAACAGTTCTAACTGAGTAGTGGTTGCTGACAATAGACAGACTTAATAATAATAGTGTTCACCCACGTCAGGTGTGTGTCATCCTGAAGGTCCTTTTGAAATAAAATAAGTGCCTCAAAGTCTTACTGTCTCCGAATTGAGTCACTACATTTGGTGCTAGAAACGGAAAGAAAAAAAATATTGATATTGAAAGCAGCGACGTGGAAGAACCCACGTGTAGTGTCCTCAGAGGACGATGATAACAGAAACGTTATCCCCTTAACAGCCCCGGAATCCGGGAACCCGGCCATGTGTCCTGAGGCAGCGGCCGACGAGGGATCACGCGAACTCACCGGGTGCCTCGGACAACTGTTCTCCTCTGCTGCACAGCTGGTCATCCAAATTGGGCTGGCTGCACCCGCCGGAGGATCCGCAGCGCAGGGGCTGCAGGCGGATGGGTCGCCTTCCACCGCCGCGCCCACGCGGGAACCAGTGGTTGTTTCGCCCGCGCACGCGGGTGGCCACCAGCAGCCAGAGCTATACCCCTACATCACCCCTCCCCCATGAAAAAAAAAAAACAGCTGTCTCGGCTAACATAATTACTTTAACAGGGGTTAGCGGACATCAGCAACAAGACCCCGTAATTATTTAACCAGAACCGTGAGGGAAGTGCAACAATTCATGACGTCCGCAGGCACGCCGCAGTCACGAGCATTAGGGTGGATCCCAGATCAAACGGAAGCTGCAGTCTGGCTTGCGGTGGTGGCCACCAGCCGGATGACGTCGGAACACAATTGTCATGATGGGAAGGGAGCTGTTCAGCGCAAACGAAGCACTCTTGGAGCGAGTCCTCGACGCCAGTCCCCCACCACGAGCAGGAACTTGCGCGCTGGGAACCACCGGAACATCACAAATGGCCTAAAGGGTGCGGCTCCTCCCTGGGAGAAGAAGATGGCAACTGGGCTTCCATGCACGGTCCTTCACACGGAAGCGCTGCCGGGGGATCCCTGGACTTCAGCTTCTGGGCTCAGTCGCCCCGACTCGTCGGACACATCCGACGCCCGCCGCTCTGGAGATGGAGATGAACTATCTAATAGGGTGGAACATAGGGTTTTAACCGTGACGGGTGCACAAAATAGCGATGGCGACCGACCTGTATATACACAAACTGCGGCCTCTTGACCTTGATCACCTCAACAGGGCCCTGCAACGGCCAGTATAATTTAGGGGACATACCCAGGGACACCTGGGGACAATGCAACGACGCCTTGTCCCCAGTTGTCCATGGGGCCCCGGACTCCCGTTGCCCCACGAGCTTCTCATTTGCATGCTGCCGTTTGGCCGAATTTTCCTGAGACGCCTCCCGCGCCTCCTTCAAACGCCTAAGCATGACCTGCATGGGCATGGGCATGACGGCCCTCTTTTTACCCAAGTCCATGCCCAACTGTGCTTCCATGGGGGGATCACTCTCCCTCCTGTACATGATATTAAACGGGGAGAATCCTGTTAAAGCATGATGGGCCAATCTATATGCAGCCAGGACACCGGGGATGTGCAAATTCCAGTCCAACTGCACCTCATTAACTCTTTGGCACAACATGGACATAAGAGTCCTGTGCAAGCGTTCCACCATCCCATCCGTCTGAGGATGGTAGAGCGAAGTTCTAATTTTTCTTGTACCCAGCGAGTCACACACCTCCCATAACAATTTAGAAGAAAAATTCCACCCCTGATCTGTAATAAGTTGTTCAGGAGCTCCTTTATCCATTACGTAGACGTGCAGAAATTTGTCCGCAATGGATGTGGCCGACTGGTCTGGCAGAGGCCATGCCATCGGCCACCGGGAAAGATATTCCACCCCGACCAGGAGAAATGTTTTCCCCTCTGAGTAGTGGGAATGGCCCGAGAACATCTAATTTGACTAGCTCGTTAATTTGAGACACCGTGATATTTGTGATAGTGGCTTGTGGCGTGTGCAGTCAGTACAACATTTCACCATGTAGTATACATGATCCATCATACCGGGCCAATAGAAGTCACGCTTCAGCATTAGCAAAGTTTTACGGACTCTGAGACAAACACGAACCGCAGATGCTTATAAATGCTCCTGAAACTTTGACTTAAAACGTTCGTGACTGCAGGAATTCATATTCTTGGTTCTTTCGGTAAAATCACGTATATAGAAACAAAAAGAAAAAAAAAAAATAATAATAATAAAAGAAAGAAAAAAACAATAAAAATAAAAAGTTAAAATTGTAAAATTAAATGTAAATTACAAATTTAAATATGGCTTACTAAAAATCCATGAAGAAGGTATACCCCTTCGTCTCATCGTCTCCACCATTGACTCACGCACCTACAAACTGGCCCGATATCTGTCGGAGACCTTGCACCATTCACTGGCAAGACCACCTCTTCTATTCTTAACTCAGCTCACCTGGTTTCACTGTCCCCAGGTGATTTGCTCGTTAGTTTCAATGTAGTTTCTTTGTTCACCAAAGTTCCTGTGCCCGATACCATTGCAATAATTGAAGATTTAGTCCAACAAGGACTGAATGCTGATGTAACAGCCCTGATGAGACACTGCCTCACCAATACAGTCTTCACTTGGAATGGACCATTCTACAAACAAACTGAAGGCACCCCAATGGGTTCTCCCTCATCTCCGGTTGTGGCCAACATTTGAATGGAAAAATTTTAGACGGACGCCATCCAGGCATCCACTCTACGCCCGTCTTTGTGGAAGACGTACGTGGATGACACGTTTGTCATCTGGCCACATGGCCGACCAGCTCTGAAATAATTCCTCAACCACATCAATTCCATACACCCAGCAAACAAATTCACTATGGAGATAGAAAAAGATGGCATGAGACCAGATGGCTCAATGAGCCACTCTGTCTACACGAAAGTAAACCTGATTCCCACCACCATCCATCCCAGAAAAATGCCCTCATCAAAACGCTACACCATAGAGCTCAATGTATCCCCGACCATGAACACCTGACCAGTGAACTCAAGCACGTACACCAAGCTCTCAAGGCGAATGGATATTCTGACTACACTATCCACAAAGCCATCACCCCAACCGTGAAGGAGCCATCTGAGGATCCAATCAAAACCATCACCTTGCCATACATAGCAGGGGTAACCAAAAATATTTCCAAAATAATGAACAAACACAAGATCCAGGTTCGATTTAACACAGTGCATAAAATTTGTGACCTGATCCCATCTGTGAAGGACAAAATTCCTGACATGCAATATCCCGACGTCTACAAACTAAGCTGTATTTGTAGCAGCAGTTACATTGGGGAAACTAAGCAACATGTCTCTGACCGTGTTCTTGAACATAAGGCAGATCTCAAACACGACAGGACCAATACTTCTGTCGTGGCTGATCATTACTTTAATGCAGCTGGCTCACATGAAATTGATTTCTCTAAGACAATGGTACTTTCCAAGCCGACTGACTATCAACAAAGATTCGTTCACGAAGCCATCCATATATACAGACACAGTCACAATTTCAACCGAGACGACGGTTTTAAACCCAGCAATCATTGGAAAGATGTCATCAACCACTTTGGGTCATGACTTGTGTTTTCTTGTCAACCTTTACCGTCAGTAGTGTGGATGTGTGGAGCGAGTTGAAATGCCCCCCCCATCTCTACCCCCTGCTCCCCCCCTATTTCTGACCCCCCCTCCACCATCCTCTCCCCCTATCTCTGCCCCCTTCCTCCCCCCCATTGTCTGCTCCTACATTACCGCTGGCTGACTGGCTACCCCGCCCATGCTGGTTGCGCTGCACAAGCTCCTGCATTAGCGTGTTGCTTGCGCAGCTCTCGTCCCCCGCCCACTCACTTTGGAACCCTTATACATTTGGAGGCTTGCCGCCTCTTTTCTCTCCGCCTGATGAAGAACACTTGTATTGTGATCGAAACGTCTTAGGTTTTTTGTATTTATTCTTTTTAATTTATTTATAATTTTATTTTACTATTTTTATTTTTTATTTTCATTGTGTTTTTTTGCTTTCATAATATTTAATTCATCATTATTTTTATTATTTTTTTAAAAAATGTATAAAAATTTTCTTATTTATATTTTTCTATCTACGTGATTTTACCAAAAGAACCAAGAATATGCTCCTGAAATGTGTCCCCGAATACAATGCCATCGTCCAGGTAAATGAGGCACAAGTCCCATTGAAGACCTGCCAAGACCATTTCCATAAGCTGCTGGAATGTGGCAGAAGCCGATTGCAGCCCCATAGGGAGGCAATTAACTTGGAACAATCCTTGGGGTATATTCTTAGTTTTTTCGGTAAAGTCACATGGTTTTAGGCTTGGATTCTTCATCCAAAGGCAAGTGCCAAAACCCGGACAACAAATCGAGGGTTAAAAAGAACCGTGTACACAACAAAGCATCCAAGGAGTCATCCATCCAAGGGAGTGGATATGCGTCCGCCACAGAAAATGTGTTCTGCTTGCGGAAATCAATGCAAAATCGCAGACTCCCATAAAATGGAAGCCCCCCATGGGCTGATAGAGGGGGAAATAATGTCCGCACCCCGGGATGGTGAAGACGGAGACGACAATGAGGACATGGTGATGACGACGAGATGGCGATGACAATGGTCTTGAACAACCATGACGGGGATTCCACTTCCTGCACCAGCCCCGAGCAATGCAATGGTGTAGTCATAGCAGGATACCACCGCAGTCAGTATGCAATGCTGAAGTCATAGCAGGATACCACTGCAGTCAGTATGCAATGCTGTAGTCATAGCAGGATACCACAACAGTCAGCATGCAATGCTGTAGTCATAGCAGGATACCACTACAGTCAGTATGCAATGCTGTAGTCATAGCAGGATACCACCACAGTCAGCATGCAATGGTGTAGTCATAGCAGGATACCACCACAGTCAGCATGCAATGCTGTAGTCATAGCAGGATACCACCAGTCAGCAAGCAATGCTGTAGTCATAGCACGATACCACCACAGTCAGCATGCAATGCTGTAGTCATAGCAGGATACAACCACAGTCAGCATCACAATGCTGTAGTCATAGCAGGATACGACCAGTCAGCATGCAATGCTGTAGTCATAGCCGGATACCACCACAGTCAGTATGCAATGCTGTAGTCATAGCAGAATACCACCACAGTCAGTATGCAATCCTGTAGTCATAGCAGGATACCACCATAGTCAGCATGCACTGCTATAGTCATAGCAGGATACAACCACAGTCAGCATGCAATGCTGTAGTCATAGCAGAATACCACCACAGTCAGCATGCAATGTTGTAGTCATAGCAGGATACCACCACAGTCAGCAAGCAATGCTGTAGTCATAGCAGGATACCACCACAGTCAGAATGCAATGCTGTAGTCATAGCAGGATACCACCACAGTCAGTATGCAATGCTGTCATCATAGCAGGTCCCACCACAGTCAGTATGCACTGGTGTAATCATAGCAGGTACCACAACAATATGCACTGCTGTAATCATAGCAGGTACCACCAGTCACTATGCACTGATGTAATCATAGCAGGTACCACAGTCAGTATGCACTGCTGTAATCATAGCAGGATACCACCACAGTCAGAATGCAATGCTGTAGTCCTAGCAGGATACCACCACAGTCAGTATGCAATGCTGTCATCATAGCAGGTCCCACCACAGTCAGTATGCACTGGTGTAATCATAGCAGGTACCACAACAATATGCACTGCTGTAATCATAGCAGGTACCACCAGTCAGTATGCACTGCTGTAATCATAGCAGGTACCACAGTCAGTATGCACTGCTGTAATCATAGCAGGATACCACCACCGTCAGCATGCAATACTGTAGTCATAGCAGGAAACCACCAGTCAGCATCCAATGCTGTAGTCATAGCAGGAGACCACCGCAGTCAGTATGCAATGCTGTAGTCATAGCAGGATACCACCACATGTCAGTATGCAATGCTGTAGTCATAGCAGGATACCACCACAGTCAGTATGCAATGCTGTAGTCATAGCAGGACACCACCAGTCAGCATGCAATGCTGTAGTCATAGCAGGATAACACCAGTCAGGATGCAATGCTGTAGTCATAGCAGGATATTACCATAGTCAGCATGCACTGCTATAGTCATAGCAGGATACAACCACAGTCAGCATGCAATGCTGAAGTCATAGCAGGATACAACGGCAGTCAGCATGCAATGCTGTAGTCATAGCAGGATACCACCGCAGTCAGTATGCAATGCTGAAGTCATAGCAGGATACCACCACAGTCAGCATGCAATGCTGTAGTCATAGCAGGATACCACCACAGTCAGCATACAATGCTGTAGTCATAGCAGGATACCACCACAGTCAGCATGTAATGCTGTAGTCAAAGCAGGATACCACCACAGTCAGCATACAATGCTGTAGTCATAGCAGGATACCACCAAAGTCAGCATGCAATGCTTGAGTCATAGCAGGAAATGACCTCAGTCAGCATGCAATGCTGTAGTCATAGCAGGATACCACCACAGTCAACAAGCAATGCTGTAGTCATAGCAGGATACCACCACAGTCAGCATGCAATGCTGTAGTCATTGCAGGATACTACCACAGTCAGCATGCAATGCTGTAGTCATAGCAGGATACCACCACAGTCAGCATGCAATGCTGTAGTCACAGCAGGATACCACCACAGTGAGCATGCACTGCTATAGTCATAGCAGGATACAACCACAGTCAGCATGCAATGCTGTAGTCATAGCAGGATACAACCACAGTCATCATGCAATGCTGCAGTCATAGCAGGATACCACCACAGTCAGTATGCAATGCTGTAGTCATAGCAGGATACCACCACAGTCAGCATGCAATGCTGTAGTCATAGCAGGATACCACCACAGTCAGCATGCAATGCTGTAGTCAAAGCAGGATACAACCACAGTCAGCATGTAATGCTGTAGTCATAGCAGGATACCACCACAGTCAGTATGCAATGCTGTCATCATAGCAGGTCCCACCACAGTCAGTATGCACTGCTGTAATCATAGCAGGTACCACGACAATATGCACTGCTGTAATCATAGCAGGTACCACAACAGCAGTTTCCACTGCTGTAATCATAGCAGGTACCACCAGTCAGTATGCACTGCTGTAATCATAGCAGGTACCACAGTAAGTATGCACTGCTGTAATCATAGCAGCATACCACCACCGTCAGCATGCAATACTGTAGTCATAGCAGGAAACCACCAGTCAGCATGCAATGCTGTAGTCATAGCAGGAGACCACCGCAGTCAGTATGCAATGCTGTAGTCATAGCAGGATACCACCACTGTCAGTATGCAATGCTGTAGTCATAGCAGGATACCACCACAGTCAGTATGCAATGCTGTAGTCATAGCAGGACACCACCAGTCAGCATGCAATGCTGTAGTCAAAGCAGGATACCACCACAGTCAGGATGCAATGCTGTAATCATAGCAGGATACCACCACAGTCAGTATGCAATGCTGTAGTCATAGCAGGATATCACCATAGTCAGCATGCACTGCTGTAGTCATAGCAGGATACCACCGCAGTCAGTATGCAATGCTGTAGTCATAGCAGGATACCACTACCGTCAGTATGCAATGCTGTAGTCATAGCAGGATACCACCACAGTCAGCATGCGATGCTGTAGTCATAGCAGGATACCACCACCGTCAGTATGCAATGCTGTAGTCATAGCAGGATACCACCACAGTCAGCATGCAATGCTGTAGTCATAGCAGGATACCACCACAGTCAGCATGTAATGCTGTAGTCATAGCAGGATACCACCACAGTCAGCATACAATGCTGTAGTCATAGCAGGATACCACCACAGTCAGCATGCAATGCTTGAGTCATAGCAGGAAACGACCACAGTCAGCATGCAATGCTGTAGTCATAGCAGGATACCACCACAGTCAGCACGCAATGCTGTAGTCATAGCAGGATACCACCACAGTCAGCATGCAATGCTGTAGTCATAGCAGGATACCACCACAGTCAGTATCACAATGCTGTAGTCATAGCAGGATACCACGATAGTCAGCATGCACTGCTATAGTCATAGCAGGATACCACCACAGTCAGCATGCAATGCTGTAGTCATAGCAGGATACAACTACAGTCAGCATGCAATGCTGTAGTCATAGCAGGATACCACAGCAGTCAGTATGCAATGCTGAAGTTATAGAAGGATACCACTGCAGTCAGTATGCAATGCTGTAGTCATAGCAGGATACCACCACAGTCAGCATGCAATGCTGTAGTCATAGCAGGATACCACCACAGTCAGCATACAATGCTGTAGTCATAGCACAATACCACCACAGTCAGCATGCAATGCTGTAGTCATAGCAGGATACAACCACAGTCAGCATCACAATGCTGTAGTCATAGCAGGATACCACCACAGTCAGTATGCAATGCTGTAGTCATAGCAGGATACCACTACCGTCAGTATGCAATGCTGTAGTCATAGCAGGATACCACCACAGTCAGCATGCGATGCTGTAGTCATAGCAGGATACCACTACCGTCAGTATGCAATGCTGTAGTCATAGCAGGATACCACCACAGTCAGCATGCAATGCTGTAGTCATAGCAGGATACCACCACAGTCAGCATGTAATGCTGTAGTCATAGCAGGATACCACCACAGTCAGCATACAATGCTGTAGTCATAGCAGGATACCACCACAGTCAGCATGCAATGCTTGAGTCATAGCAGGAAACGACCACAGTCAGCATGCAATGCTGTAGTCATAGCAGGATACCACCACAGTCAGCACGCAATGCTGTAGTCATAGCAGGATACCACCACAGTCAGCATGCAATGCTGTAGTCATAGCAGGATACCACCACAGTCAGTATCACAATGCTGTAGTCATAGCAGGATACCACCATAGTCAGCATGCACTGCTATAGTCATAGCAGGATACCACCACAGTCAGCATGCAATGCTGTAGTCATAGCAGGATACAACTACAGTCAGCATGCAATGCTGTAGTCATAGCAGGATACCACAGCAGTCAGTATGCAATGCTGAAGTTATAGAAGGATACCACTGCAGTCAGTATGCAATGCTGTAGTCATAGCAGAATACCACCACAGTCAGCATGCAATGCTGTAGTCATAGCAGGATACCACCACAGTCAGCATACAATGCTGTAGTCATAGCACGATACCACCACAGTCAGCATGCAATGCTGTAGTCATAGCAGGATACAACCACAGTCAGCATCACAATGCTGTAGTCATAGCAGGATACCACCACAGTCAGCATGCAATGCTGTAGTCATTGCAGGATACCATCACAGTCAGCATGCAATGCTGTAGTCATAGCAGGATACCACCACAGTCAGCATGCAATGCTTTAGTCACAGCAGGATACAACCACAGTCATCATGCAATGCTGTAGTCATAGCAGGATACCACCGCAGTCAGTATGCAATGATGTAGTCATAGCAGGATACCACCACAGTCAGCATGCAATGCTGTAGTCATATCAGGATACCACCACAGTCAGCATGCAATGCTGTAGTCAAAGCAGGATACAACCACAGTCAGCATGCAATGCTGTAGTCATAGCAGGATACCACCACAGTCAGTATGCAATGCTGTCATCATAGCAGGTCCCACCACAGTCAGTATGCACTGCTGTAATCATAGCAGGTACCACGACAATATGCAGTGCTGTAATCATAGCAGGTACCACAACAGCAGTTTCCACTGCTGTAATCATAGCAGGTACCACCAGTCAGTATGCACTGCTGTAATCATAGCAGGTACCACAGTAAGTATGCACTGCTGTAATCATAGCAGGATACCACCACCGTCAGCATGCAATACTGTAGTCATAGCAGGAAACCACCAGTCAGCATGCAATGCTGTAGTCATAGCAGGAGACCACCGCAGTCAGTATGCAATGCTGTAGTCATAGCAGGATACCACCACTGTCAGTATGCAATGATGTAGTCATAGCAGGATACCACCACAGTCAGTATGCAATGCTGTAGTCATAGCAGGACACCACCAGTCAGCATGCAATGCTGTAGTCAAAGCAGGATACCACCACAGTCAGGATGCAATGCTGTAATCATAGTAGGATACCACCACAGTCAGTATGCAATGCTGTAGTCATAGCAGGATATCACCATAGTCCCCATGCACTGCTATAGTCATAGCAGGATACAACCACAGTCAGCATGCAATGCTGAAGTCATAGCAGGATACAACGGCAGTCAGCATGCAATGCTGTAGTCATAGCAGGATACCACCGCAGTCAGTATGCAATGCTGTAGTTATAGCAGTATACCACTACCGTCATTATGCAATGCTGTAGTCATAGCAGGATACCACCACAGTCAGCATGCGATGCTGTAGTCATAGCAGGATACCACCACCGGCAGTATGCAATGCTGTAGTCATAGCAGGATACTACCACAGTCAGCATGCAATGCTGTAGTCATAGCAGGATACCACCACAGTCAGCATACAATGCTGTAGTCATAGCAGGATACCACCACAGTCAGCATGCAATGCTTGAGTCATAGCAGGAAACGACCACAGTCAGCATGCAATGCTGTAGTCATAGCAGGATACCACCACAGTCAGCACGCAATGCTGTAGTCATAGCAGGATACCACCACAGTCAGCATGCAATGCTGTAGTCATAGCAGGATATCACCACAGTCAGCATCACAATGCTGTAGTCATAGCAGGATACCACCATAGTCAGCATGCACTGCTATAGTCATAGCAGGTTACCACCACAGTCAGCATGCAATGCTGTAGTCATAGCAGGATACAACTACAGTCAGCATGCAATGCTGTAGTCATAGCAGGATACCACCGCAGTCAGTATGCAATGCTGAAGTTATAGAAGGATGCCACTGCCGTCAGTATGCAATGCTGTAGTCATAGCAGGATACCACCACAGTGAGCATGCAATGCTGTAGTCATAGCAGGATACCACCAGTCAGCAAGCAATGCTGTAGTCATAGCACGATACTACCACAGTCAGCATGCAATGCTGTAGTCATAGCAGGATACAACCACAGTCAGCATCACAATGCTGTAGTCATAGCAGGATACCACCAGTCAGCATGCAATGCTGTAGTCATAGCCGGATACCACCACAGTCAGTATGCAATGCTGTAATCATAGCAGAATACCACCACAGTCAGTATGCAAGGCTGTAGTCATAGCAGGATACCACCATAGTCAGCATGCACTCATATAGTCATAGCAGGATACAACCACAGTCAGCATGCAATGCTATAGTCATAGCAGGATACCACCACAGTCAGCATGCAATGTTGTAGTCATAGCAGGATACCACCACAGTCAGCAAGCAATGCTGTAGTCATAGCAGGATACCACCACAGTCAGCATACAATGCTGTAGTCATAGCAGGATACCACCACAGTCAGTATGCAATGCTGTCATCATAGCAGGTCCCACCACAGTCAGTATGCACTGGTGTAATCATAGCAGGTACCACAGTCAGTATGCACTGCTGTAATCATAGCAGGATACCACCACCGTCAGCATGCAATACTGTAGTCATAGCAGGAAACCACCAGTCAGCATCCAATGCTGTAGTCATAGCAGGAGACCACCACAGTCAGTATGCAATGCTGTAGTTATAGCAGGATACCACCACTGTCAGTATGCAATGCTGTAGTCATAGCAGGATACCACCACAGTCAGGATGCAATGCTGTAGTCATAGCAGGACACCACCAGTCAGCATGCAATGCTGTAGTCATAGCAGGATAACACCAGTCAGGATGCAATGCTGTAGTCATAGCAGGATATTACCATAGTCAGCATGCACTGTTATAGTCATAGCAGGATACAACCACAGTCAGCATGCAATGCTGAAGTCATAGCAGGATACAACGGCAGTCATCATGCAATGCTGTAGTCATAGCAGGATACCACCGCAGTCAGTATGCAATGCTGAAGTCATAGCAGGATACCACCACAGTCAGCATGCAATGCTGTAGTCATAGCAGGATACCACCACCGTCAGTATGCAATGTTGTAGTCATAGCAGGATACCACCACAGTCAGCATGCAATGCTGTAGTCATAGCAGGATACCACCACAGTCAGCATGTAATGCTATAGTCATAGCAGGATACCACCACAGTCAGCATACAATGCTGTAGTCATAGCAGGATACCACCAAAGTCAGCATGCAATGCTTGAGTCATAGCAGGAAACGACCACAGTCAGCATGCAATGCTGTAGTCATAGCAGGATACCACCACAGTCAGCAAGCAATGCTGTAGTCATAGCAGGATACCACCACAGTCAGCATGCAATGCTGTAGTCATAGCAGGATACCACCACAGTCAGCATGCAATGCTGTAGTCATAGCAGGATACCACCACAGTGAGCATGCACTGCTATAGTCATAGCAGGATACAACCACAGTCAGCAAGCAATGCTGTAGTCATAGCAGGATACAACCACAGTCATCATGCAATGCTGTAGTCATAGCAGGATACCACCGCAGTCAGTATGCAATGCTGTAGTCATATCAGGATACCACCACAGTCAGCATGAAATGCTGTAGTCATAGCAGGATACCACCACAGTCAGCATGCAATGCTGTAGTCAAAGCAGGATACAACCACAGTCAGCATGCAATGCTGTAGTCATAGCAGGATACCACCACAGTCAGTATGCAATGCTGTCATCATAGCAGGTCCCACCACAGTCAGTATGCACTGCTGTAATCACAGCAGGTACCACGACAATATGCACTGCTGTAATCATAGCAGGTACCACAACAGCAGTTTCCACTGCTGTAATCATAGCAGGTACCACCAGTCAGTATGCACTGCTGTAATCATAGCAGGTACCACAGTAAGTATGCACTGCTGTAATCATAGCAGGATACCACCACCGTCAGCATGCAATACTGTAGTCATAGAAGGAAACCACCAGTCAGCATGCAATGCTGTAGTCATAGCAGGAGACCACCGCAGTCAGAATACAATGCTGTAGTCATAGCAGGATACCACCACTGTCAGTATTCAATGCTGTAGTCATAGCAGGATACCACCACAGTCAGTATGCAATGCTGTAGTCATTGCAGGACACCACCAGTCAGCATGCAATGCTGTAGTCAAAGCAGGATACCACCACAGTCAGGATGCAATGCTGTAATCACAGCAGGATACCACCACAGTCAGTATGCAATGCTGTAGTCATAGCAGGATATCACCATAGTCAGCATGCACTGCTATAGTCATAGCAGGATACAACCACAGTCAGCATGCAATGCTGTAGTCATAGCAGGATACCACCACAGTCAGCATGCAATGCTGTAGTCATAGCAGGATACCACCACAGTCAGCATGTAATGCTGTAGTCATAGCAGGATACCACCACAGTCAGCATACAATGCTGTAGTCATAGCAGGATACCACCAAAGTCAGCATGCAATGCTTGAGTAATAGCAGGAAACGACCACAGTCAGCATGCAATGCGGTAGTCATAGCAGGATACCACCACAGTTAGCAAGCAATGCTGTAGTCATAGCAGGATACCACCACAGTCAGCATGCAATGCTGTAGTCATTGCAGGATACCACCACAGTCAGCATGCAATGCTGTAGTCATAGCAGGATACAACCACAGTCATCATGCAATGCTGTAGTCATAGCAGGATACCACCGCAGTCAGTATGCAATGCTGTAGTCATAGCAGGATACCACCACAGTCAGCATGCAATGCTGTAGTCATAGCAGGATACCACCATAGTCAGCATGCAATGCTGTAGTCAAAGCAGGATACAACCACAGTCAGCATGCAATGCTGTAGTCATAGCAGGATACCACCACAGTCAGTATGCAATGCTGTCATCATAGCAGGTCACACCACAGTCAGTATGCACTGCTGTAATCATAGCAGGTACCACGACAATATGCACTGCTGTAATCATAGCAGGTACCACAACAGCAGTTTCCACTGCTGTAATCATAGCAGGTAACACCAGTCAGTATGCACTGCTGTAATCATAGCAGGTACCACAGTAAGTATGCACTGCTGTAATCATAGCAGGATACCACCACCGTCAGCATGCAATACTGTAGTCATAGAAGGAAACCACCAGTCAGCATGCAATGCTGTAGTCATAGCAGGAGACCACCGCAGTCAGAATGCAATGCTGTAGTCATAGCAGGATACCACCACTGTCAGTATGCAATGCTGTAGTCATAGCAGGATACCACCACAGTCAGTATGCAATGCTGTAGTCATAGCAGGACACCACCAGTCAGCATGCAATGCTGTAGTCAAAGCAGGATACCACCACAGTCAGGATGCAATGCTGTAATCACAGCAGGATACCACCACAGTCAGTATGCAATGCTGTAGTCATAGCAGGATATCACCATAGTCAGCATGCACTGCTATAGTCATAGCAGGATACAACCACAGTCAGCATGCAATGCTGTAGTCATAGCAGGATACCACCACAGTCAGCATGCAATGCTGTAGTCATAGCAGGATACCACCACAGTCAGCATGTAATGCTGTAGTCATAGCAGGATACCACCACAGTCAGCATACAATGCTGTAGTCATAGCAGGATACCACCAAAGTCAGCATGCAATGCTTGAGTCACAGCAGGAAACGACCACAGTCAGCATGCAATGCGGTAGTCATAGCAGGATACCACCACAGTTAGCAAGCAATGCTGTAGTCATAGCAGGATACCACCAGTCAGCAAGCAATGCTGTAGTCATAGCACGATACCACCACAGTCAGCATGCAATGCTGTAGTCATAGCAGGATACAACCACAGTCAGCATCACAATGCTGTAGTCATAGCAGGATACCACCAGTCAGCATGCAATGCTGTAGTCATAGCCGGATACCACCACAGTCAGTATGCAATGCTGTAATCATAGCAGAATACCACCACAGTCAGTATGCAAGGCTGTAGTCATAGCAGGATACCACCATAGTCAGCATGCACTCATATAGTCATAGCAGGATACAACCACAGTCAGCATGCAATGCTATAGTCATAGCAGGATACCACCACAGTCAGCATGCAATGTTGTAGTCATAGCAGGATACCACCACAGTCAGCAAGCAATGCTGTAGTCATAGCAGGATACCACCACAGTCAGCATACAATGCTGTAGTCATAGCAGGATACCACCACAGTCAGTATGCAATGCTGTCATCATAGCAGGTCCCACCACAGTCAGTATGCACTGGTGTAATCATAGCAGGTACCACAGTCAGTATGCACTGCTGTAATCATAGCAGGATACCACCACCGTCAGCATGCAATACTGTAGTCATAGCAGGAAACCACCAGTCAGCATCCAATGCTGTAGTCATAGCAGGAGACCACCACAGTCAGTATGCAATGCTGTAGTTATAGCAGGATACCACCACTGTCAGTATGCAATGCTGTAGTCATAGCAGGATACCACCACAGTCAGGATGCAATGCTGTAGTCATAGCAGGATACCACCAAAGTCAGCATGCAATGCTTGAGTCATAGCAGGAAACGACCACAGTCAGCATGCAATGCGGTAGTCATAGCAGGATACCACCACAGTTAGCAAGCAATGCTGTAGTCATAGCAGGATACCACCAGTCAGCAAGCAATGCTGTAGTCATAGCACGATACCACCACAGTCAGCATGCAATGCTGTAGTCATAGCAGGATACAACCACAGTCAGCATCACAATGCTGTAGTCATAGCAGGATACCACCAGTCAGCATGCAATGCTGTAGTCATAGCCGGATACCACCACAGTCAGTATGCAATGCTGTAATCATAGCAGAATACCACCACAGTCAGTATGCAAGGCTGTAGTCATAGCAGGATACCACCATAGTCAGCATGCACTCATATAGTCATAGCAGGATACAACCACAGTCAGCATGCAATGCTATAGTCATAGCAGGATACCACCACAGTCAGCATGCAATGTTGTAGTCATAGCAGGATACCACCACAGTCAGCAAGCAATGCTGTAGTCATAGCAGGATACCACCACAGTCAGCATACAATGCTGTAGTCATAGCAGGATACCACCACAGTCAGTATGCAATGCTGTCATCATAGCAGGTCCCACCACAGTCAGTATGCACTGGTGTAATCATAGCAGGTACCACAGTCAGTATGCACTGCTGTAATCATAGCAGGATACCACCACCGTCAGCATGCAATACTGTAGTCATAGCAGGAAACCACCAGTCAGCATCCAATGCTGTAGTCATAGCAGGAGACCACCACAGTCAGTATGCAATGCTGTAGTTATAGCAGGATACCACCACTGTCAGTATGCAATGCTGTAGTCATAGCAGGATACCACCACAGTCAGGATGCAATGCTGTAGTCATAGCAGGACACCACCAGTCAGCATGCAATGCTGTAGTCATAGCAGGATAACACCAGTCAGGATGCAATGCTGTAGTCATAGCAGGATATTACCATAGTCAGCATGCACTGCTATAGTCATAGCAGGATACAACCACAGTCAGCATGCAATGCTGAAGTCATAGCAGGATACAACGGCAGTCATCATGCAATGCTGTAGTCATAGCAGGATACCACCGCAGTCAGTATGCAATGCTGAAGTCATAGCAGGATACCACCACAGTCAGTATGCAATGCTGTAGTCATAGCAGGATACCACCACCGTCAGTATGCAATGTTGTAGTCATAGCAGGATACCACCACAGTCAGCATGCAATGCTGTAGTCATAGCAGGATACCACCACAGTCAGCATGTAATGCTATAGTCATAGCAGGATACCACCACAGTCAGCATACAATGCTGTAGTCATAGCAGGATACCACCAAAGTCAGCATGCAATGCTTGAGTCATAGCAGGAAACGACCACAGTCAGCATGCAATGCTGTAGTCATAGCAGGATACCAACACAGTCAGCAAGCAATGCTGTAGTCATAGCAGGATATCACCACAGTCAGCATGCAATGCTGTAGTCATAGCAGGATACCACCACAGTCAGCATGCAATGCTGTAGTCATAGCAGGATACCACCACAGTCAGCATGCAATGCTGTAGTCACAGCAGGATACCACCACAGTGAGCATGCACTGCTATAGTCATAGCAGGATACAACCACAGTCAGCAAGCAATGCTGTAGTCATAGCAGGATACAACCACAGTCATCATGCAATGCTGTAGTCATAGCAGGATACCACCGCAGTCAGTATGCAATGCTGTAGTCATATCAGGATACCACCATAGTCAGCATGCAATGCTGTAGTCAAAGCAGGATACAACCACAGTCAGCATGCAATGCTGTAGTCATAGCAGGATACCACCACAGTCAGTATGCAATGCTGTCATCATAGCAGGTCCCACCACAGTCAGTATGCACTGCTGTAATCATAGCAGGTACCACGACAATATGCACTGCTGTAATCATAGCAGGTACCACAACAGCAGTTTCCACTGCTGTAATCATAGCAGGTAACACCAGTCAGTATGCACTGCTGTAATCATAGCAGGTACCACAGTAAGTATGCACTGCTGTAATCATAGCAGGATACCACCACCGTCAGCATGCAATACTGTAGTCATAGAAGGAAACCACCAGTCAGCATGCAATGCTGTAGTCATAGCAGGAGACCACCGCAGTCAGAATGCAATGCTGTAGTCATAGCAGGATACCACCACTGTCAGTATGCAATGCTGTAGTCATAGCAGGATACCACCACAGTCAGTATGCAATGCTGTAGTCATAGCAGGACACCACCAGTCAGCATGCAATGCTGTAGTCAAAGCAGGATACCACCACAGTCAGGATGCAATGCTGTAATCACAGCAGGATACCACCACAGTCAGTATGCAATGCTGTAGTCATAGCAGGATATCACCATAGTCAGCATGCACTGCTATAGTCATAGCAGGATACAACCACAGTCAGCATGCAATGCTGTAGTCATAGCAGGATACCACCACAGTCAGCATGCAATGATGTAGTCATAGCAGGATACCACCACAGTCAGCATGTAATGCTGTAGTCATAGCAGGATACCACCACAGTCAGCATACAATGCTGTAGTCATAGCAGGATACCACCAAAGTCAGCATGCAATGCTTGAGTCACAGCAGGAAACGACCACAGTCAGCATGCAATGCGGTAGTCATAGCAGGATACCACCACAGTTAGCAAGCAATGCTGTAGTCATAGCAGGATACCACCAGTCAGCAAGCAATGCTGTAGTCATAGCACGATACCACCACAGTCAGCATGCAATGCTGTAGTCATAGCAGGATACAACCACAGTCAGCATCACAATGCTGTAGTCATAGCAGGATACCACCAGTCAGCATGCAATGCTGTAGTCATAGCCGGATACCACCACAGTCAGTATGCAATGCTGTAATCATAGCAGAATACCACCACAGTCAGTATGCAAGGCTGTAGTCATAGCAGGATACCACCATAGTCAGCATGCACTCATATAGTCATAGCAGGATACAACCACAGTCAGCATGCAATGCTATAGTCATAGCAGGATACCACCACAGTCAGCATGCAATGTTGTAGTCATAGCAGGATACCACCACAGTCAGCAAGCAATGCTGTAGTCATAGCAGGATACCACCACAGTCAGCATACAATGCTGTAGTCATAGCAGGATACCACCACAGTCAGTATGCAATGCTGTCATCATAGCAGGTCCCACCACAGTCAGTATGCACTGGTGTAATCATAGCAGGTACCACAGTCAGTATGCACTGCTGTAATCATAGCAGGATACCACCACCGTCAGCATGCAATACTGTAGTCATAGCAGGAAACCACCAGTCAGCATCCAATGCTGTAGTCATAGCAGGAGACCACCACAGTCAGTATGCAATGCTGTAGTTATAGCAGGATACCACCACTGTCAGTATGCAATGCTGTAGTCATAGCAGGATACCACCACAGTCAGGATGCAATGCTGTAGTCATATCAGGATACCACCAAAGTCAGCATGCAATGCTTGAGTCATAGCAGGAAACGACCACAGTCAGCATGCAATGCGGTAGTCATAGCAGAATACCACCACAGTTAGCAAGCAATGCTGTAGTCATAGCAGGATACCACCAGTCAGCAAGCAATGCTGTAGTCATAGCACGATACCACCACAGTCAGCATGCAATGCTGTAGTCATAGCAGGATACAACCACAGTCAGCATCACAATGCTGTAGTCATAGCAGGATACCACCAGTCAGCATGCAATGCTGTAGTCATAGCCGGATACCACCACAGTCAGTATGCAATGCTGTAATCATAGCAGAATACCACCACAGTCAGTATGCAAGGCTGTAGTCATAGCAGGATACCACCATAGTCAGCATGCACTCATATAGTCATAGCAGGATACAACCACAGTCAGCATGCAATGCTATAGTCATAGCAGGATACCACCACAGTCAGCATGCAATGTTGTAGTCATAGCAGGATACCACCACAGTCAGCAAGCAATGCTGTAGTCATAGCAGGATACCACCACAGTCAGCATACAATGATGTAGTCATAGCAGGATACCACCACAGTCAGTATGCAATGCTGTCATCATAGCAGGTCCCACCACAGTCAGTATGCACTGGTGTAATCATAGCAGGTACCACAGTCAGTATGCACTGCTGTAATCATAGCAGGATACCACCACCGTCAGCATGCAATACTGTAGTCATAGCAGGAAACCACCAGTCAGCATCCAATGCTGTAGTCATAGCAGGAGACCACCACAGTCAGTATGCAATGCTGTAGTTATAGCAGGATACCACCACTGTCAGTATGCAATGCTGTAGTCATAGCAGGATACCACCACAGTCAGGATGCAATGATGTAGTCATAGCAGGACACCACCAGTCAGCATGCAATGCTGTAGTCATAGCAGGATAACACCAGTCAGGATGCAATGCTGTAGTCATAGCAGGATATTACCATAGTCAGCATGCACTGCTATAGTCATAGCAGGATACAACCACAGTCAGCATGCAATGCTGAAGTCATAGCAGGATACAACGGCAGTCATCATGCAATGCTGTAGTCATAGCAGGATACCACCGCAGTCAGTATGCAATGCTGAAGTCATAGCAGGATACCACCACAGTCAGCATGCAATGCTGTAGTCATAGCAGGATACCACCACCGTCAGTATGCAATGTTGTAGTCATAGCAGGATACCACCACAGTCAGCATGCAATGCTGTAGTCATAGCAGGATACCACCACAGTCAGCATGTAATGCTATAGTCATAGCAGGATACCACCACAGTCAGCATACAATGCTGTAGTCATAGCAGGATACCACCAAAGTCAGCATGCAATGCTTGAGTCATAGCAGGAAACGACCACAGTCAGCATGCAATGCTGTAGTCATAGCAGGATACCAACACAGTCAGCAAGCAATGCTGTAGTCATAGCAGGATATCACCACAGTCAGCATGCAATGCTGTAGTCATAGCAGGATACCACCACAGTCAGCATGCAATGCTGTAGTCATAGCAGGATACCACCACAGTCAGCATGCAATGCTGTAGTCACAGCAGGATACCACCACAGTGAGCATGCACTGCTATAGTCATAGCAGGATACAACCACAGTCAGCAAGCAATGCTGTAGTCATAGCAGGATACAACCACAGTCATCATGCAATGCTGTAGTCATAGCAGGATACCACCGCAGTCAGTATGCAATGCTGTAGTCATATCAGGATACCACCACAGTCAGCATGCAATGCTGTAGTCATAGCAGGATACCACCACAGTCAGCATGCAATGCTGTAGTCAAAGCAGGATACAACCACAGTCAGCATGCAATGCTGTAGTCATAGCAGGATACCACCACAGTCAGTATGCAATGCTGTCATCATAGCAGGTCCCACCACAGTCAGTATGCACTGCTGTAATCACAGCAGGTACCACGACAATATGCACTGCTGTAATCATAGCAGGTACCACAACAGCAGTTTCCACTGCTGTAATCATAGCAGGTACCACCAGTCAGTATGCACTGCTGTAATCATAGCAGGTACCACAGTAAGTATGCACTGCTGTAATCATAGCAGGATACCACCACCGTCAGCATGCAATACTGTAGTCATAGAAGGAAACCACCAGTCAGCATGCAATGCTGTAGTCATAGCAGGAGACCACCGCAGTCAGAATGCAATGCTGTAGTCATAGCAGGATACCACCACTGTCAGTATGCAATGCTGTAGTCATAGCAGGATACCACCACAGTCAGTATGCAATGCTGTAGTCATAGCAGGACACCACCAGTCAGCATGCAATGCTGTAGTCAAAGCAGGATACCACCACAGTCAGGATGCAATGCTGTAATCACAGCAGGATACCACCACAGTCAGTATGCAATGCTGTAGTCATAGCAGGATATCACCATAGTCAGCATGCACTGCTATAGTCATAGCAGGATACAACCACAGTTAGCATGCAATGCTGTAGTCATAGCAGGATACCACCACAGTCAGCATGCAATGCTGTAGTCATAGCAGGATACCACCACAGTCAGCATGTAATGCTGTAGTCTTAGCAGGATACCACCACAGTCAGCATACAATGCTGTAGTCATAGCAGGATACCACCAAAGTCAGCATGCAATGCTTGAGTCATAGCAGGAAACGACCACAGTCAGCATGCAATGCGGTAGTCATAGCAGGATACCACCACAGTTAGCAAGCAATGCTGTAGTCATAGCAGGATACCACCACAGTCAGCATGCAATGCTGTAGTCATTGCAGGATACCACCACAGTCAGCATGCAATGCTGTAGTCATAGCAGGATACAACCACAGTCATCATGCAATGCTGTAGTCATAGCAGGATACCACCGCAGTCAGTATGCAATGCTGTAGTCATAGCAGGATACCACCACAGTCAGCATGCAATGCTGTAGTCATAGCAGGATACCACCACAGTCAGCATGCAATGCTGTAGTCAAAGCAGGATACAACCACAGTCAGCATGCAATGCTGTAGTCATAGCAGGATACCACCACAGTCAGTATGCAATGCTGTCATTATAGCAGGTCCCACCACAGTCAGTATGCACTGCTGTAATCATAGCAGGTACCACGACAATATGCACTGCTGTAATCATAGCAGGTACCACAACAGCAGTTTCCACTGCTGTAATCATAGCAGGTAACACCAGTCAGTATGCACTGCTGTAATCATAGCAGGTACCACAGTAAGTATGCACTGCTGTAATCATAGCAGGATACCACCACCGTCAGCATGCAATACTGTAGTCATAGAAGGAAACCACCAGTCAGCATGCAATGCTGTAGTCATAGCAGGAAACCACCGCAGTCAGAATGCAATGCTGTAGTCATAGCAGGATACCACCACTGTCAGTATGCAATGCTGTAGTCATAGCAGGATACCACCACAGTCAGTATGCAATGCTGTAGTCATAGCAGGACACCACCAGTCAGCATGCAATGCTGTAGTCAAAGCAGGATACCACCACAGTCAGGATGCAATGCTGTAATCACAGCAGGATACCACCACAGTCAGTATGCAATGCTGTAGTCATAGCAGGATATCACCATAGTCAGCATGCACTGCTATAGTCATAGCAGGATACAACCACAGTCAGCATGCAATGCTGTAGTCATAGCAGGATACCACCACAGTCAGCATGCAATGCTGTAGTCATAGCAGGATACCACCACAGTCAGCATGTAATGCTGTAGTCATAGCAGGATACCACCACAGTCAGCATACAATGCTGTAGTCATAGCAGGATACCACCAAAGTCAGCATGCAATGCTTGAGTCATAGCAGGAAACGACCACAGTCAGCATGCAATGCGGTAGTCATAGCAGGATACCACCACAGTTAGCAAGCAATGCTGTAGTCATAGCAGGATACCACCACAGTCAGCATGCAATGCTGTAGTCATTGCAGGATACCACCACAGTCAGCATGCAATGCTGTAGTCATAGCAGGATACAACCACAGTCATCATGCAATGCTGTAGTCATAGCAGGATACCACCGCAGTCAGTATGCAATGCTGTAGTCATACCAGGATACCACCACAGTCAGCATGCAATGCTGTAGTCATAGCAGGATACCACCACAGTCAGCATGCAATGCTGTAGTCAAAGCAGGATACAACCACATTCAGCATGCAATGCTGTAGTCATAGCAGGATATCACCACAGTCAGTATGCAATGCTGTCATCATAGCAGGTCCCACCACAGTCAGTATGCACTGCTGTAATCATAGCAGGTACCACGACAATATGCACTGCTGTAATCATAGCAGGTACCACAACAGCAGTTTCCACTGCTGTAATCATAGCAGGTAACACCAGTCAGTATGCACTGCTGTAATCATAGCAGGTACCACAGTAAGTATGCACTGCTGTAATCATAGCAGGATACCACCACCGTCAGCATGCATTACTGTAGTCATAGGAGGAAACCACCAGTCAGCATGCAATGCTGTAGTCATAGCAGGAGACCACCGCAGTCAGTATGCAATGCTGTAGTCATAGCAGGATACCACCACTGTCAGTATGCAATGCTGTAGTCATAGCAGGACACCACCAGTCAGCATGCAATGCTGTAGTCAAAGCAGGATACCACCACAGTCAGGATGCAATGCTGTAATCATAGCAGAATACCACCACAGTCAGTATGCAATGCTGTAGTCATAGCAGGATATCACCATAGTCAGCATGCACTGCTATAGTCATAGCAGGATACAACCACAGTCAGCATGCAATGCTGAAGTCATTACAGGATACAACGGCAGTCAGCATGCAATGCTGAAGTCATAGAAGGATACCACCGCAGTCAGTATGCAATGCTGTAGTCAAAGCAGGATACCACTACCGTCAGTATGCAATGCTGTAGTCATAGCAGGATACCACCACAGTCAGCATGCGATGGTGTAGTCATAGCAGGATACCACCACCGTCAGTATGCAATGATGTAGTCATAGCAGGATACCACCACAGTCAGCATGTAATGCTGTAGTCATAGCAGGATACCTCCACAGTCAGCATACAATGCTGTAGTCATAGCAGGATTCCACCACAGTCAGCATGCAATGCTTGAGTCATAGCAGGAAACGACCACAGTCAGCATGCAATGCTGTAGTCATAGCAGGATACCACCACAGTCAGCACGCAATGCTGTAGTCATAGCAGGATACCACCACAGTCAGCATGCAATGCTGTAGTCATAGCAGGATACCACCACAGTCAGCATCACAATGCTGTAGTCATAGCAGGATACCACCATAGTCAGCATGCACTGCTATAGTCATAGCACGATACCACCACAGTCAGCATGCAATGCTGTAGTCATAGCAGGATACAACTACAGTCAGCATGCAATGCTGTAGTCATAGCAGGATACCACCGCAGTCAGTATGCAATGCTGAAGTTATAGAAGGATACCACTGCAGTCAATATGCAACGCTGTAGTCATAGCAGGATACCACCACAGTCAGCATGAAATGCTGTAGTCATAGCAGGATACCACCACAGTCAGCATGCAATGCTGTAGTCATAGCAGGATACCACCACAGTGAGCATGCACTGCTATAGTCATAGCAGGATACAACCACAGTCAGCATGCAATGCTGTAGTCATAGCAGGATACCACCACAGTCAGCAAGCAATGCTGTAGTCATAGCAGGATACATCCACAGTCAGCATGCAATGCTGTAGTCATAGCAGGATACCACCACAGTCAGCATACAATGCTGTAGTCATATCAGGATACAACCACAGTCAGCATGCAATGCTGTAGTCATAGCAGGATACCACCACAGTCAGTATGCAATGCTGTCATCATAGCAGGTCCCACCACAGGCAGTATGCACTGCTGTAATCATAGCAGGTACCACGACAATATGCAGTGCTGTAATCATAGCAGGTACCACAACAGCAGTTTCCACTGCTGTAATCATAGCAGGTACCACCAGTCAGTATGCACTGCTGTAATCATAGCAGGTACCACAGTAAGTATGCACTGCTGTAATCATAGCAGGATACCACCACCGTCAGCATGCAATACTGTAGTCATAGCAGGAAACCACCAGTCAGCATGCAATGCTGTAGTCATAGCAGGAGACCACCGCAGTCAGTATGCAATGCTGTAGTCATAGCAGGATACCACCACTGTCAGTATGCAATGCTGTAGTCATAGCAGGATACCACCACAGTCAGTATGCAATGCTGTAGTCATAGCAGGACACCACCAGTCAGCATGCAATGCTGTAGTCATAGCAGGATAGTACCACAGTCAGGATGCAATGCTGTAATCACAGCAGGATACCACCACAGTCAGTATGCAATGCTGTAGTCATAGCAGGATATCACCATAGTCAGCATGCACTGCTATAGTCATAGCAGGATACAACCACAGTCAGCATGCAATGCTGAAGTCATAGCAGGATACAACGGCAGTCAGCATGCAATGCTGTAGTCATAGCAGGATACCACCGCAGTCAGTATGCAATGCTGTAGTCATAGCAGGATACCACTACCGTCAGTATGCAATGCTGTAGTCATAGCAGGATACCACCACAGTCAGCATGCGATGCTGTAGTCATAGCAGGATACAACCACCGTCAGTATGCAATGCTGTAGTCATAGCAGGATACCACCACAGTCAGCATGTAATGCTGTAGTCATAGCAGGATACCACCACAGTCAGCATACAATGCTGTAGTCATAGCAGGATACCACCACAGTCAGCATGCAATGCTTGAGTCATAGCAGGAAACGACCACAGTCAGCATGCAATGCTGTAGTCATAGCAGGTTACCACCACAGTCAGAACGCAATGCTGTAGTCATAGCAGGATACCACCACAGTCAGCATGCAATGCTGTAATCATAGCAGGATACCACCACAGTCAGCATCGCAATGCTGTAGTCATAGCAGGATACCACCATAGTCAGCATGCACTGCTATAGTCATAACAGGATACCACCAGTCAGCATGCAATGCTGTAGTCATAGCAGGATACAACTACAGTCAGCATGCAATGCTGTAGTCATAGCTGGATACCACCGCAGTCAGTATGCAATGCTGAAGTTATAGAAGGATACCACTGCAGTCAGTATGCAATGCTGTAGTCATAGCAGGATACCACCACAGTGAGCATGCACAGCTATAGTCATAGCAGGATACAACCACAGTCAGCATGCAATGCTGTAGTCATAGCAGGATACCACCACAGTCAGCATGCAATGCTGTAGTCATAGCAGGATACATCCACAGTCAGCATGCAATGCTGTAGTCATAGCAGGATACCACCACAGTCAGCATACAATGCTGTAGTCATAGCAGGATACAACCACAGTCAGCATGCAATGCTGTAGTCATAGCAGGATACCACCACAGTCAGTATGCAATGCTGTCATCATAGCAGGTCCCACCACAGTCAGTATGCACTGCTGTAATCATAGCAGGTACCACGACAATATGCAGTGCTGTAATCATAGCAGGTACCACAACAGCAGTTTCCACTGCTGTAATCATAGCAGGTACCACCAGTCAGTATGCACTGCTGTAATCATAGCAGGTACCACAGTAAGTATGCACTGCTGTAATCATAGCAGGATACCACCACTGTCAGCATGCAATACTGTAGTCATAGCTGGAAACCACCAGTCAGCATGCAATGCTGTAGTCATAGCAGGAGACCACCGCAGTCAGTATGCAATGCTGTAGTCATAGCAGGATACCACCACTGTCAGTATGCAATGCTGTAGTCATAGCAGGATACCACCACAGTCAGTATGCAATGCTGTAGTCATAGCAGGACACCACCAGTCAGCATGCAATGCTGTAGTCATAGCAGGATACTACCACAGTCAGGATGCAATGCTGTAATCACAGCAGGATACCACCACAGTCAGTATGCAATGCTGTAGTCATAGCAGGATATCACCATCGTCAGCATGCACTGCTATAGTCATAGCAGGATACAACCACAGTCAGCATGCAATGCTGAAGTCATAGCAGGATACAACGGCAGTCAGCATGCAATGCTGTAGTCATAGCAGGAGACCACCGCAGTCAGTATGCAATGCTGTAGTCATAGCAGGATACCACCACAGTCAGTATGCAATGCTGTAGTCATTGCAGGACACCACCAGTCAGCATGCAATGCTGTAGTCATAGCAGGATACCACCACTGTCAGTATGCAATGCTGTAGTCATAGCAGGATACCACCACAGTCAGTATGCAATGCTGTAGTCATAGCAGGACACCACCAGTCAGCATGCAATGCTGTAGTCATAGCAGGATAGTACCACAGTCAGGATGCAATGCTGTAATCACAGCAGGATACCACCACAGTCAGTATGCAATGCTGTAGTCATAGCAGGATATCACCATAGTCAGCATGCACTGCTATAGTCATAGCAGGATACAACCACAGTCAGCATGCAATGCTGAAGTCATAGCAGGATACAACGGCAGTCAGCATGCAATGCTGTAGTCATAGCAGGATACCACCGCAGTCAGTATGCAATGCTGTAGTCATAGCAGGATACCACTACCGTCAGTATGCAATGCTGTAGTCATAGCAGGATACCACCACAGTCAGCATGCGATGCTGTAGTCATAGCAGGATACCACCACCGTCAGTATGCAATGCTGTAGTCATAGCAGGATACCACCACAGTCAGCATGTAATGCTGTAGTCATAGCAGGATACCACCACAGTCAGCATACAATGCTGTAGTCATAGCAGGATACCACCACAGTCAGCATGCAATGCTTGAGTCATAGCAGGAAACGACCACAGTCAGCATGCAATGCTGTAGTCATAGCAGGTTACCACCACAGTCAGAACGCAATGCTGTAGTCATAGCAGGATACCACCACAGTCAGCATGCAATGCTGTAATCATAGCAGGATACCACCACAGTCAGCATCGCAATGCTGTAGTCATAGCAGGATACCACCATAGTCAGCATGCACTGCTATATTCATAACAGGATACCACCACAGTCAGCATGCAATGCTGTAGTCATAGCAGGATACAACTACAGTCAGCATGCAATGCTGTAGTCATAGCTGGATACCACCGCAGTCAGTATGCAATGCTGAAGTTATAGAAGGATACCACTGCAGTCAGTATGCAATGCTGTAGTCATAGCAGGATACCACCACAGTGAGCATGCACAGCTATAGTCATAGCAGGATACAACCACAGTCAGCATGCAATGCTGTAGTCATAGCAGGATACCACCACAGTCAGCATGCAATGCTGTAGTCATAGCAGGATACATCCACAGTCAGCATGCAATGCTGTAGTCATAGCAGGATACCACCACAGTCAGCATACAATGCTGTAGTCATAGCAGGATACAACCACAGTCAGCATGCAATGCTGTAGTCATAGCAGGATACCATCACAGTCAGTATGCAATGCTGTCATCATAGCAGGTCCCACCACAGTCAGTATGCACTGCTGTAATCATAGCAGGTACCACGACAATATGCAGTGCTGTAATCATAGCAGGTACCACAACAGCAGTTTCCACTGCTGTAATCATAGCAGGTACCACCAGTCAGTATGCACTGCTGTAATCATAGCAGGTACCACAGTAAGTATGCACTGCTGTAATCATAGCAGGATACCACCACTGTCAGCATGCAATACTGTAGTCATAGCAGGAAACCACCAGTCAGCATGCAATGCTGTAGTCATAGCAGGAGACCACCGCAGTCAGTATGCAATGCTGTAGTCATAGCAGGATACCACCACTGTCAGTATGCAATGCTGTAGTCATAGCAGGATACCACCACAGTCAGTATGCAATGCTGTAGTCATAGCAGGACACCACCAGTCAGCATGCAATGCTGTAGTCATAGCAGGATACTACCACAGTCAGGATGCAATGCTGTAATCACAGCAGGATACCACCACAGTCAGTATGCAATGCTGTAGTCATAGCAGGATATCACCATAGTCAGCATGCACTGCTATAGTCATAGCAGGATACAACCACAGTCAGCATGCAATGCTGAAGTCATAGCAGGATACAACGGCAGTCAGCATGCAATGCTGTAGTCATAGCAGGAGACCACCGCAGTCAGTATGCAATGCTGTAGTCATAGCAGGATACCACCACAGTCAGTATGCAATGCTGTAGTCATTGCAGGACACCACCAGTCAGCATGCAATGCTGTAGTCATAGCAGGATACTACCACAGTCAGCATGCAATGCTGTAGTCATAGCAGGATACCACCACAGTCAGCATGCAATGCTGTAGTCATAGCAGGATACCACCACAGTCAGCATGCAATGCTGTAGTCATAGCAGGATACCACCACAGTCAGCATGTAATGCTGTAGTCATAGCAGGATACCACCACAGTCAGCATACAATGCTGTAGTCATAGCAGGATACCACCAAAGTCAGCATGCAATGCTTGAGTCATAGCAGGAAACGACCACAGTCAGCATGCAATGCTGTAGTCATAGCAGGATACCACCACAGTCAGCAAGCAATGCTGTAGTCATAGCAGGATACCACCACAGTCAGCATGCAATGCTGTAGTCATTGCAGGATACCACCACAGTCAGCATGCAATGCTGTAGTCATAGCAGGATACAACCACAGTCATCATGCAATGCTGTAGTCATAGCAGGATACCACCGCAGTCAGTATGCAATGCTGTAGTCATAGCAGGATACCACCACAGTCAGCATGCAATGCTGTAGTCATTGCAGGATACCACCACAGTCAGCATGCAATGCTGTAGTCAAAGCAGGATACAACCACAGTCAGCATGCAATGCTGTAGTCATAGCAGGATACCACCACAGTCAGTATGCAATGCTGTCATCATAGCAGGTCCCACCACAGTCAGTATGCACTGCTGTAATCATAGCAGGTACCACGACAATATGCACTGCTGTAATCATAGCAGGTACCACAACAGCAGTTTCCACTGCTGTAATCATAGCAGGTACCACCAGTCAGTATGCACTGCTGTAATCATAGCAGGTACCACAGTAAGTATGCACTGCTGTAATCATAGCAGGATACCACCACCGTCAGCATGCATTACTGTAGTCATAGGAGGAAACCACCAGTCAGCATGCAATGCTGTAGTCATAGCAGGAGAACACCGCAGTCAGTATGCAATGCTGTAGTCATAGCAGGATACCACCACTGTCAGTATGCAATGCTGTAGTCATAGCAGGACACCACCAGTCAGCATGCAATGCTGTAGTCAAAGCAGGATACCACCACAGTCAGGATGCAATGCTGTAATCATAGCAGAATACCACCACAGTCAGTATGCAATGCTGTAGTCATAGCAGGATATCACCATAGTCAGCATGCACTGCTATAGTCATAGCAGGATACAACCACAGTCAGCATGCAATGCTGAAGTCATAGCACGATACAACGGCAGTCAGCATGCAATGCTGTAGTCATAGCAGGATACCAACGCAGTCAGTATGCAATGCTGTAGTCAAAGCAGGATACCACTACCGTCAGTATGCAATGCTGTAGTCATAGCAGGATACCACCACAGTCAGCATGCGATGGTGTAGTCATAGCAGGATACCACCACCGTCAGTATGCAATGATGTAGTCATAGCAGGATACCACCACAGTCAGCATGTAATGCTGTAGTCATAGCAGGATACCTCCACAGTCAGCATACAATGCTGTAGTCATAGCAGGATACCAACACAGTCAGCATGCAATGCTTGAGTCATAGCAGGAAACGACCACAGTCAGCATGCAATGCTGTAGTCATAGCAGGATACCACCACAGTCAGCACGCAATGCTGTAGTCATAGCAGGATACCACCACAGTCAGCATGCAATGCTGTAGTCATAGCAGGATACCACCACAGTCAGCATCACAATGCTGTAGTCATAGCAAGATACCACCATAGTCAGCATGCACTGCTATAGTCATAGCAGGAAACCACCAGTCTGCATGCAATGCTGTAGTCATAGCAGGATATCACCATAGTCAGCATGCACTGCTATAGTCATAGCAGGATACAACCACAGTCAGCATGCAATGCTGAAGTCATAGCAGGATACAACGGCAGTCAGCATGCAATGCTGTAGTCATAGCAGGAGACCACCGCAGTCAGTATGCAATGCTGTAGTCATAGCAGGATACCACCACAGTCAGTATGCAATGCTGTAGTCATTGCAGGACACCACCAGTCAGCATGCAATGCTGTAGTCATAGCAGGATACTACCACAGTCAGCATGCAATGCTGTAGTCATAGCAGGATACCACCACAGTCAGCATGCAATGCTGTAGTCATAGCAGGATACCACCACAGTCAGCATGCAATGCTGTAGTCATAGCAGGATACCACCACAGTCAGCATGTAATGCTGTAGTCATAGCAGGATACCACCACAGTCAGCATACAATGCTGTAGTCATAGCAGGATACCACCAAAGTCAGCATGCAATGCTTGAGTCATAGCAGGAAACGACCACAGTCAGCATGCAATGCTGTAGTCATAGCAGGATACCACCACAGTCAGCAAGCAATGCTGTAGTCATAGCAGGATACCACCACAGTCAGCATGCAATGCTGTAGTCATTGCAGGATACCACCACAGTCAGCATGCAATGCTGTAGTCATAGCAGGATATCACCATAGTCAGCATGCACTGCTATAGTCATAGCAGGATACAACCACAGTCAGCATGCAATGCTGAAGTCATAGCAGGATACAACGGCAGTCAGCATGCAATGCTGTAGTCATAGCAGGAGACCACCGCAGTCAGTATGCAATGCTGTAGTCATAGCAGGATACCACCACAGTCAGTATGCAATGCTGTAGTCATTGCAGGACACCACCAGTCAGCATGCAATGCTGTAGTCATAGCAGGATACTACCACAGTCAGCATGCAATGCTGTAGTCATAGCAGGATACCACCACAGTCAGCATGCAATGCTGTAGTCATAGCAGGATACCACCACAGTCAGCATGCAATGCTGTAGTCATAGCAGGATACCACCACAGTCAGCATGTAATGCTGTAGTCATAGCAGGATACCACCACAGTCAGCATACAATGCTGTAGTCATAGCAGGATACCACCAAAGTCAGCATGCAATGCTTGAGTCATAGCAGGAAACGACCACAGTCAGCATGCAATGCTGTAGTCATAGCAGGATACCACCACAGTCAGCAAGCAATGCTGTAGTCATAGCAGGATACCACCACAGTCAGCATGCAATGCTGTAGTCATTGCAGGATACCACCACAGTCAGCATGCAATGCTGTAGTCATAGCAGGATACAACCACAGTCATCATGCAATGCTGTAGTCATAGCAGGATACCACCGCAGTCAGTATGCAATGCTGTAGTCATAGCAGGATACCACCACAGTCAGCATGCAATGCTGTAGTCATTGCAGGATACCACCACAGTCAGCATGCAATGCTGTAGTCAAAGCAGGATACAACCACAGTCAGCATGCAATGCTGTAGTCATAGCAGGATACCACCACAGTCAGTATGCAATGCTGTCATCATAGCAGGTCCCACCACAGTCAGTATGCACTGCTGTAATCATAGCAGGTACCACGACAATATGCACTGCTGTAATCATAGCAGGTACCACAACAGCAGTTTCCACTGCTGTAATCATAGCAGGTACCACCAGTCAGTATGCACTGCTGTAATCATAGCAGGTACCACAGTAAGTATGCACTGCTGTAATCATAGCAGGATACCACCACCGTCAGCATGCATTACTGTAGTCATAGGAGGAAACCACCAGTCAGCATGCAATGCTGTAGTCATAGCAGGAGACCACCGCAGTCAGTATGCAATGCTGTAGTCATAGCAGGATACCACCACTGTCAGTATGCAATGCTGTAGTCATAGCAGGACACCACCAGTCAGCATGCAATGCTGTAGTCAAAGCAGGATACCACCACAGTCAGGATGCAATGCTGTAATCATAGCAGAATACCACCACAGTCAGTATGCAATGCTGTAGTCATAGCAGGATATCACCATAGTCAGCATGCACTGCTATAGTCATAGCAGGATACAACCACAGTCAGCATGCAATGCTGAAGTCATAGCAGGATACAACGGCAGTCAGCATGCAATGCTGTAGTCATAGCAGGATACCAACGCAGTCAGTATGCAATGCTGTAGTCAAAGCAGGATACCACTACCGTCAGTATGCAATGCTGTAGTCATAGCAGGATACCACCACAGTCAGCATGCGATGGTGTAGTCATAGCAGGATACCACCACCGTCAGTATGCAATGATGTAGTCATAGCAGGATACCACCACAGTCAGCATGTAATGCTGTAGTCATAGCAGGATACCTCCACAGTCAGCATACAATGCTGTAGTCATAGCAGGATACCAACACAGTCAGCATGCAATGCTTGAGTCATAGCAGGAAACGACCACAGTCAGCATGCAATGCTGTAGTCATAGCAGGATACCACCACAGTCAGCACGCAATGCTGTAGTCATAGCAGGATACCACCACAGTCAGCATGCAATGCTGTAGTCATAGCAGGATACCACCACAGTCAGCATCACAATGCTGTAGTCATAGCAGGATACCACCATAGTCAGCATGCACTGCTATAGTCATAGCAGGAAACCACCAGTCTGCATGCAATGCTGTAGTCATAGCAGGAGACCACCGCAGTCAGTATGCAATGCTGTAGTCATAGCAGGATACCACCACTGTCAGTATGCAATGCTGTAGTCATAGCAGGATACCACCACAGTCAGTATGCAATGCTGTAGTCATAGCAGGACACCACCAGTCAGCATGCAATGCTGTAGTCATAGCAGGATACTACCACAGTCAGGATGCAATGCTGTAATCACAGCAGGATACCACCACAGTCAGTATGCAATGCTGTAGTCATAGCAGGATATCACCATAGTCAGCATGCACTGCTATAGTCATAGCAGGATACAACCACAGTCAGCATGCAATGCTGAAGTCATAGCAGGATACAACGGCAGTCAGCATGCAATGCTGTAGTCATAGCAGGAGACCACCGCAGTCAGTATGCAATGCTGTAGTCATAGCAGGATACCACCACAGTCAGTATGCAATGCTGTAGTCATTGCAGGACACCACCAGTCAGCATGCAATGCTGTAGTCATAGCAGGATACTACCACAGTCAGCATGCAATGCTGTAGTCATAGCAGGATACCACCACAGTCAGCATGCAATGCTGTAGTCATAGCAGGATACCACAACAGTCAGCATGCAATGCTGTAGTCATAGCAGGATACCACCACAGTCAGCATGTAATGCTGTAGTCATAGCAGGATACCACCACAGTCAGCATACAATGCTGTAGTCATAGCAGGATACCACCAAAGTCAGTATGCAATGCTTGAGTCATAGCAGGAAACGACCACAGTCAGCATGCAATGCTGTAGTCATAGCAGGATACCACCACAGTCAGCAAGCAATGCTGTAGTCATAGCAGGATACCACCACAGTCAGCATGCAATGCTGTAGTCATTGCAGGATACCACCACAGTCAGCATGCAATGCTGTAGTCATAGCAGGATACAACCACAGTCATCATGCAATGCTGTAGTCATAGCAGGATACCACCGCAGTCAGTATGCAATGCTGTAGTCATAGCAGGATACCACCACAGTCAGCATGCAATGCTGTAGTCATTGCAGGATACCACCACAGTCAGCATGCAATGCTGTAGTCAAAGCAGGATACAACCACAGTCAGCATGCAATGCTGTAGTCATAGCAGGATACCACCACAGTCAGTATGCAATGCTGTCATCATAGCAGGTCCCACCACAGTCAGTATGCACTGCTGTAATCATAGCAGGTACCACGACAATATGCACTGCTGTAATCATAGCAGGTACCACAACAGCAGTTTCCACTGCTGTAATCATAGCAGGTACCACCAGTCAGTATGCACTGCTGTAATCATAGCAGGTACCACAGTAAGTATGCACTGCTGTAATCATAGCAGGATACCACCACCGTCAGCATGCATTACTGTAGTCATAGGAGGAAACCACCAGTCAGCATGCAATGCTGCAGTCATAGCAGGAGACCACCGCAGTCAGTATGCAATGCTGTAGTCATAGCAGGATACCACCACTGTCAGTATGCAATGCTGTAGTCATAGCAGGACACCACCAGTCAGCATGCAATGCTGTAGTCAAAGCAGGATACCACCACAGTCAGGATGCAATGCTGTAATCATAGCAGAATACCACCACAGTCAGTATGCAATGCTGTAGTCATAGCAGGATATCACCATAGTCAGCATGCACTGCTATAGTCATAGCAGGATACAACCACAGTCAGCATGCAATGCTGAAGTCATAGCAGGATACAACGGCAGTCAGCATGCAATGCTGTAGTCATAGCAGGATACCAACGCAGTCAGTATGCAATGCTGTAGTCAAAGCAGGATACCACTACCGTCAGTATGCAACGCTGTAGTCATAGCAGGATACCACCACAGTCAGCATGAAATGCTGTAGTCATAGCAGGATACCACCACAGTCAGCATGCAATGCTGTAGTCATAGCAGGATACCACCACAGTGAGCATGCACTGCTATAGTCATAGCAGGATACAACCACAGTCAGCATGCAATGCTGTAGTCATAGCAGGATACCACCACAGTCAGCAAGCAATGCTGTAGTCATAGCAGGATACATCCACAGTCAGCATGCAATGCTGTAGTCATAGCAGGATACCACCACAGTCAGCATACAATGCTGTAGTCATATCAGGATACAACCACAGTCAGCATGCAATGCTGTAGTCATAGCAGGATACCACCACAGTCAGTATGCAATGCTGTCATCATAGCAGGTCCCACCACAGTCAGTATGCACTGCTGTAATCATAGCAGGTACCACGACAATATGCAGTGCTGTAATCATAGCAGGTACCACAACAGCAGTTTCCACTGCTGTAATCATAGCAGGTACCACCAGTCAGTATGCACTGCTGTAATCATAGCAGGTACCACAGTAAGTATGCACTGCTGTAATCATAGCAGGATACCACCACCGTCAGCATGCAATACTGTAGTCATAGCAGGAAACCACCAGTCAGCATGCAATGCTGTAGTCATAGCAGGAGACCACCGCAGTCAGTATGCAATGCTGTAGTCATAGCAGGATACCACCACTGTCAGTATGCAATGCTGTAGTCATAGCAGGATACCACCACAGTCAGTATGCAATGCTGTAGTCATAGCAGGACACCACCAGTCAGCATGCAATGCTGTAGTCATAGCAGGATAGTACCACAGTCAGGATGCAATGCTGTCATCACAGCAGGATACCACCACAGTCAGTATGCAATGCTGTAGTCATAGCAGGATATCACCATAGTCAGCATGCACTGCTATAGTCATAGCAGGATACAACCACAGTCAGCATGCAATGCTGAAGTCATAGCAGGATACAACGGCAGTCAGCATGCAATGCTGTAGTCATAGCAGGATACCACCGCAGTCAGTATGCAATGCTGTAGTCATAGCAGGATACCACTACCGTCAGTATGCAATGCTGTAGTCATAGCAGGATACCACCACAGTCAGCATGCGATGCTGTAGTCATAGCAGGATACCACCACCGTCAGTATGCAATGCTGTAGTCATAGCAGGATACCACCACAGTCAGCATGTAATGCTGTAGTCATAGCAGGATACCACCACAGTCAGCATACAATGCTGTAGTCATAGCAGGATACCACCACAGTCAGCATGCAATGCTTGAGTCATAGCAGGAAACGACCACAGTCAGCATGCAATGCTGTAGTCATAGCAGGTTACCACCACAGTCAGAACGCAATGCTGTAGTCATAGCAGGATACCACCACAGTCAGCATGCAATGCTGTAATCATAGCAGGATACCACCACAGTCAGCATCGCAATGCTGTAGTCATAGCAGGATACCACCATAGTCAGCATGCACTGCTATAATCATAACAGGATACCACCAGTCAGCATGCAATGCTGTAGTCATAGCAGGATACAACTACAGTCAGCATGCAATGCTGTAGTCATAGCTGGATACCACCGCAGTCAGTATGCAATGCTGAAGTTATAGAAGGATACCACTGCAGTCAGTATGCAATGCTGTAGTCATAGCAGGATACCACCACAGTGAGCATGCACAGCTATAGTCATAGCAGGATACAACCACAGTCAGCATGCAATGCTGTAGTCATAGCAGGATACCACCACAGTCAGCATGCAATGCTGTAGTCATAGCAGGATACATCCACAGTCAGCATGCAATGCTGTAGTCATAGCAGGATACCACCACAGTCAGCATACAATGCTGTAGTCATAGCAGGATACAACCACAGTCAGCATGCAATGCTGTAGTCATAGCAGGATACCACCACAGTCAGTATGCAATGCTGTCATCATAGCAGGTCCCACCACAGTCAGTATGCACTGCTGTAATCATAGCAGGTACCACGACAATATGCAGTGCTGTAATCATAGCAGGTACCACAACAGCAGTTTCCACTGCTGTAATCATAGCAGGTACCACCAGTCAGTATGCACTGCTGTAATCATAGCAGGTACCACAGTAAGTATGCACTGCTGTAATCATAGCAGGATACCACCACTGTCAGCATGCAATACTGTAGTCATAGCAGGAAACCACCAGTCAGCATGCAATGCTGTAGTCATAGCAGGAGACCACCGCAGTCAGTATGCAATGCTGTAGTCATAGCAGGATACCACCACTGTCAGTATGCAATGCTGTAGTCATAGCAGGATACCACCACAGTCAGTATGCAATGCTGTAGTCATAGCAGGACACCACCAGTCAGCATGCAATGCTGTAGTCATAGCAGGATACTACCACAGTCAGGATGCAATGCTGTAATCACAGCAGGATACCACCACAGTCAGTATGCAATGCTGTAGTCATAGCAGGATATCACCATAGTCAGCATGCACTGCTATAGTCATAGCAGGATACAACCACAGTCAGCATGCAATGCTGAAGTCATAGCAGGATACAACGGCAGTCAGCATGCAATGCTGTAGTCATAGCAGGAGACCACCGCAGTCAGTATGCAATGCTGTAGTCATAGCAGGATACCACCACAGTCAGTATGCAATGCTGTAGTCATTGCAGGACACCACCAGTCAGCATGCAATGCTGTAGTCATAGCAGGATACCACCACTGTCAGTATGCAATGCTGTAGTCATAGCAGGATACCACCACAGTCAGTATGCAATGCTGTAGTCATAGCAGGACACCACCAGTCAGCATGCAATGCTGTAGTCATAGCAGGATAGTACCACAGTCAGGATGCAATGCTGTAATCACATCAGGATACCACCACAGTCAGTATGCAATGCTGTAGTCATAGCAGGATATCACCATAGTCAGCATGCACTGCTATAGTCATAGCAGGATACAACCACAGTCAGCATGCAATGCTGAAGTCATAGCAGGATACAACGGCAGTCAGCATGCAATGCTGTAGTCATAGCAGGATACCACCGCAGTCAGTATGCAATGCTGTAGTCATAGCAGGATACCACTACCGTCAGTATGCAATGCTGTAGTCATAGCAGGATACCACCACAGTCAGCATGCGATGCTGTAGTCATAGCAGGATACCACCACCGTCAGTATGCAATGCTGTAGTCATAGCAGGATACCACCACAGTCAGCATGTAATGCTGTAGTCATAGCAGGATACCACCACAGTCAGCATACAATGCTGTAGTCATAGCAGGATACCACCACAGTCAGCATGCAATGCTTGAGTCATAGCAGGAAACGACCACAGTCAGCATGCAATGCTGTAGTCATAGCAGGTTACCACCACAGTCAGAACGCAATGCTGTAGTCATAGCAGGATACCACCACAGTCAGCATGCAATGCTGTAATCATAGCAGGATACCACCACAGTCAGCATCGCAATGCTGTAGTCATAGCAGGATACCACCATAGTCAGCATGCACTGCTATATTCATAACAGGATACCACCACAGTCAGCATGCAATGCTGTAGTCATAGCAGGATACAACTACAGTCAGCATGCAATGCTGTAGTCATAGCTGGATACCACCGCAGTCAGTATGCAATGCTGAAGTTATAGAAGGATACCACTGCAGTCAGTATGCAATGCTGTAGTCATAGCAGGATACCACCACAGTGAGCATGCACAGCTATAGTCATAGCAGGATACAACCACAGTCAGCATGCAATGCTGTAGTCATAGCAGGATACCACCACAGTCAGCATGCAATGCTGTAGTCATAGCAGGATACATCCACAGTCAGCATGCAATGCTGTAGTCATAGCAGGATACCACCACAGTCAGCATACAATGCTGTAGTCATAGCAGGATACAACCACAGTCAGCATGCAATGCTGTAGTCATAGCAGGATACCACCACAGTCAGTATGCAATGCTGTCATCATAGCAGGTCCCACCACAGTCAGTATGCACTGCTGTAATCATAGCAGGTACCACGACAATATGCAGTGCTGTAATCATAGCAGGTACCACAACAGCAGTTTCCACTGCTGTAATCATAGCAGGTACCACCAGTCAGTATGCACTGCTGTAATCATAGCAGGTACCACAGTAAGTATGCACTGCTGTAATCATAGCAGGATACCACCACTGTCAGCATGCAATACTGTAGTCATAGCAGGAAACCACCAGTCAACATGCAATGCTGTAGTCATAGCAGGAGACCACCGCAGTCAGTATGCAATGCTGTAGTCATAGCAGGATACCACCACTGTCAGTATGCAATGCTGTAGTCATAGCAGGATACCACCACAGTCAGTATGCAATGCTGTAGTCATAGCAGGACACCACCAGTCAGCATGCAATGCTGTAGTCATAGCAGGATACTACCACAGTCAGGATGCAATGCTGTAATCACAGCAGGATACCACCACAGTCAGTATGCAATGCTGTAGTCATAGCAGGATATCACCATAGTCAGCATGCACTGCTATAGTCATAGCAGGATACAACCACAGTCAGCATGCAATGCTGAAGTCATAGCAGGATACAACGGCAGTCAGCATGCAATGCTGTAGTCATAGCAGGAGACCACCGCAGTCAGTATGCAATGCTGTAGTCATAGCAGGATACCACCACAGTCAGTATGCAATGCTGTAGTCATTGCAGGACACCACCAGTCAGCATGCAATGCTGTAGTCATAGCAGGATACTACCACAGTCAGCATGCAATGCTGTAGTCATAGCAGGATACCACCACAGTCAGCATGCAATGCTGTAGTCATAGCAGGATACCACCACAGTCAGCATGCAATGCTGTAGTCATAGCAGGATACCACCACAGTCAGCATGTAATGCTGTAGTCATAGCAGGATACCACCACAGTCAGCATACAATGCTGTAGTCATAGCAGGATACCACCAAAGTCAGCATGCAATGCTTGAGTCATAGCAGGAAACGACCACAGTCAGCATGCAATGCTGTAGTCATAGCAGGATACCACCACAGTCAGCAAGCAATGCTGTAGTCATAGCAGGATACCACCACAGTCAGCATGCAATGCTGTAGTCATTGCAGGATACCACCACAGTCAGCATGCAATGCTGTAGTCATAGCAGGATACAACCACAGTCATCATGCAATGCTGTAGTCATAGCAGGATACCACCGCAGTCAGTATGCAATGCTGTAGTCATAGCAGGATACCACCACAGTCAGCATGCAATGCTGTAGTCATTGCAGGATACCACCACAGTCAGCATGCAATGCTGTAGTCAAAGCAGGATACAACCACAGTCAGCATGCAATGCTGTAGTCATAGCAGGATACCACCACAGTCAGTATGCAATGCTGTCATCATAGCAGGTCCCACCACAGTCAGTATGCACTGCTGTAATCATAGCAGGTACCACGACAATATGCACTGCTGTAATCATAGCAGGTACCACAACAGCAGTTTCCACTGCTGTAATCATAGCAGGTACCACCAGTCAGTATGCACTGCTGTAATCATAGCAGGTACCACAGTAAGTATGCACTGCTGTAATCATAGCAGGATACCACCACCGTCAGCATGCATTACTGTAGTCATAGGAGGAAACCACCAGTCAGCATGCAATGCTGTAGTCATAGCAGGAGACCACCGCAGTCAGTATGCAATGCTGTAGTCATAGCAGGATACCACCACTGTCAGTATGCAATGCTGTAGTCATAGCAGGACACCACCAGTCAGCATGCAATGCTGTAGTCAAAGCAGGATACCACCACAGTCAGGATGCAATGCTGTAATCATAGCAGAATACCACCACAGTCAGTATGCAATGCTGTAGTCATAGCAGGATATCACCATAGTCAGCATGCACTGCTATAGTCATAGCAGGATACAACCACAGTCAGCATGCAATGCTGAAGTCATAGCACGATACAACGGCAGTCAGCATGCAATGCTGTAGTCATAGCAGGATACCAACGCAGTCAGTATGCAATGCTGTAGTCAAAGCAGGATACCACTACCGTCAGTATGCAATGCTGTAGTCATAGCAGGATACCACCACAGTCAGCATGCGATGGTGTAGTCATAGCAGGATACCACCACCGTCAGTATGCAATGATGTAGTCATAGCAGGATACCACCACAGTCAGCATGTAATGCTGTAGTCATAGCAGGATACCTCCACAGTCAGCATACAATGCTGTAGTCATAGCAGGATACCAACACAGTCAGCATGCAATGCTTGAGTCATAGCAGGAAACGACCACAGTCAGCATGCAATGCTGTAGTCATAGCAGGATACCACCACAGTCAGCACGCAATGCTGTAGTCATAGCAGGATACCACCACAGTCAGCATGCAATGCTGTAGTCATAGCAGGATACCACCACAGTCAGCATCACAATGCTGTAGTCATAGCAGGATACCACCATAGTCAGCATGCACTGCTATAGTCATAGCAGGAAACCACCAGTCTGCATGCAATGCTGTAGTCATAGCAGGATATCACCATAGTCAGCATGCACTGCTATAGTCATAGCAGGATACAACCACAGTCAGCATGCAAAGCTGAAGTCATAGCAGGATACAACGGCAGTCAGCATGCAATGCTGTAGTCATAGCAGGAGACCACCGCAGTCAGTATGCAATGCTGTAGTCATAGCAGGATACCACCACAGTCAGTATGCAATGCTGTAGTCATTGCAGGACACCACCAGTCAGCATGCAATGCTGTAGTCATAGCAGGATACTACCACAGTCAGCATGCAATGCTGTAGTCATAGCAGGATACCACCACAGTCAGCATGCAATGCTGTAGTCATAGCAGGATACCACCACAGTCAGCATGCAATGCTGTAGTCATAGCAGGATACCACCACAGTCAGCATGTAATGCTGTAGTCATAGCAGGATACCACCACAGTCAGCATACAATGCTGTAGTCATAGCAGGATACCACCAAAGTCAGCATGCAATGCTTGAGTCATAGCAGGAAACGACCACAGTCAGCATGCAATGCTGTAGTCATAGCAGGATACCACCACAGTCAGCAAGCAATGCTGTAGTCATAGCAGGATACCACCACAGTCAGCATGCAATGCTGTAGTCATTGCAGGATACCACCACAGTCAGCATGCAATGCTGTAGTCATAGCAGGATATCACCATAGTCAGCATGCACTGCTATAGTCATAGCAGGATACAACCACAGTCAGCATGCAATGCTGAAGTCATAGCAGGATACAACGGCAGTCAGCATGCAATGCTGTAGTCATAGCAGGAGACCACCGCAGTCAGTATGCAATGCTGTAGTCATAGCAGGATACCACCACAGTCAGTATGCAATGCTGTAGTCATTGCAGGACATCACCAGTCAGCATGCAATGCTGTAGTCATAGCAGGATACTACCACAGTCAGCATGCAATGCTGTAGTCATAGCAGGATACCACCACAGTCAGCATGCAATGCTGTAGTCATAGCAGGATACCACCACAGTCAGCATGCAATGCTGTAGTCATAGCAGGATACCACCACAGTCAGCATGTAATGCTGTAGTCATAGCAGGATACCACCACAGTCAGCATACAATGCTGTAGTCATAGCAGGATACCACCAAAGTCAGCATGCAATGCTTGAGTCATAGCAGGAAACGACCACAGTCAGCATGCAATGCTGTAGTCATAGCAGGATACCACCACAGTCAGCAAGCAATGCTGTAGTCATAGCAGGATACCACCACAGTCAGCATGCAATGCTGTAGTCATTGCAGGATACCACCACAGTCAGCATGCAATGCTGTAGTCATAGCAGGATACAACCACAGTCATCATGCAATGCTGTAGTCATAGCAGGATACCACCGCAGTCAGTATGCAATGCTGTAGTCATAGCAGGATACCACCACAGTCAGCATGCAATGCTGTAGTCATTGCAGGATACCACCACAGTCAGCATGCAATGCTGTAGTCAAAGCAGGATACAACCACAGTCAGCATGCAATGCTGTAGTCATAGCAGGATACCACCACAGTCAGTATGCAATGCTGTCATCATAGCAGGTCCCACCACAGTCAGTATGCACTGCTGTAATCATAGCAGGTACCACGACAATATGCACTGCTGTAATCATAGCAGGTACCACAACAGCAGTTTCCACTGCTGTAATCATAGCAGGTACCACCAGTCAGTATGCACTGCTGTAATCATAGCAGGTACCACAGTAAGTATGCACTGCTGTAATCATAGCAGGATACCACCACCGTCAGCATGCATTACTGTAGTCATAGGAGGAAACCACCAGTCAGCATGCAATGCTGTAGTCATAGCAGGAGACCACCGCAGTCAGTATGCAATGCTGTAGTCATAGCAGGATACCACCACTGTCAGTATGCAATGCTGTAGTCATAGCAGGACACCACCAGTCAGCATGCAATGCTGTAGTCAAAGCAGGATACCACCACAGTCAGGATGCAATGCTGTAATCATAGCAGAATACCACCACAGTCAGTATGCAATGCTGTAGTCATAGCAGGATATCACCATAGTCAGCATGCACTGCTATAGTCATAGCAGGATACAACCACAGTCAGCATGCAATGCTGAAGTCATAGCAGGATACAACGGCAGTCAGCATGCAATGCTGTAGTCATAGCAGGATACCAACGCAGTCAGTATGCAATGCTGTAGTCAAAGCAGGATACCACTACCGTCAGTATGCAATGCTGTAGTCATAGCAGGATACCACCACAGTCAGCATGCGATGGTGTAGTCATAGCAGGATACCACCACCGTCAGTATGCAATGATGTAGTCATAGCAGGATACCACCACAGTCAGCATGTAATGCTGTAGTCATAGCAGGATACCTCCACAGTCAGCATACAATGCTGTAGTCATAGCAGGATACCAACACAGTCAGCATGCAATGCTTGAGTCATAGCAGGAAACGACCACAGTCAGCATGCAATGCTGTAGTCATAGCAGGATACCACCACAGTCAGCACGCAATGCTGTAGTCATAGCAGGATACCACCACAGTCAGCATGCAATGCTGTAGTCATAGCAGGATACCACCACAGTCAGCATCACAATGCTGTAGTCATAGCAGGATACCACCATAGTCAGCATGCACTGCTATAGTCATAGCAGGAAACCACCAGTCTGCATGCAATGCTGTAGTCATAGCAGGAGACCACCGCAGTCAGTATGCAATGCTGTAGTCATAGCAGGATACCACCACTGTCAGTATGCAATGCTGTAGTCATAGCAGGATACCACCACAGTCAGTATGCAATGCTGTAGTCATAGCAGGACACCACCAGTCAGCATGCAATGCTGTAGTCATAGCAGGATACTACCACAGTCAGGATGCAATGCTGTAATCACAGCAGGATACCACCACAGTCAGTATGCAATGCTGTAGTCATAGCAGGATATCACCATAGTCAGCATGCACTGCTATAGTCATAGCAGGATACAACCACAGTCAGCATGCAATGCTGAAGTCATAGCAGGATACAACGGCAGTCAGCATGCAATGCTGTAGTCATAGCAGGAGACCACCGCAGTCAGTATGCAATGCTGTAGTCATAGCAGGATACCACCACAGTCAGTATGCAATGCTGTAGTCATTGCAGGACACCACCAGTCAGCATGCAATGCTGTAGTCATAGCAGGATACTACCACAGTCAGCATGCAATGCTGTAGTCATAGCAGGATACCACCACAGTCAGCATGCAATGCTGTAGTCATAGCAGGATACCACAACAGTCAGCATGCAATGCTGTAGTCATAGCAGGATACCACCACAGTCAGCATGTAATGCTGTAGTCATAGCAGGATACCACCACAGTCAGCATACAATGCTGTAGTCATAGCAGGATACCACCAAAGTCAGTATGCAATGCTTGAGTCATAGCAGGAAACGACCACAGTCAGCATGCAATGCTGTAGTCATAGCAGGATACCACCACAGTCAGCAAGCAATGCTGTAGTCATAGCAGGATACCACCACAGTCAGCATGCAATGCTGTAGTCATTGCAGGATACCACCACAGTCAGCATGCAATGCTGTAGTCATAGCAGGATACAACCACAGTCATCATGCAATGCTGTAGTCATAGCAGGATACCACCGCAGTCAGTATGCAATGCTGTAGTCATAGCAGGATACCACCACAGTCAGCATGCAATGCTGTAGTCATTGCAGGATACCACCACAGTCAGCATGCAATGCTGTAGTCAAAGCAGGATACAACCACAGTCAGCATGCAATGCTGTAGTCATAGCAGGATACCACCACAGTCAGTATGCAATGCTGTCATCATAGCAGGTCCCACCACAGTCAGTATGCACTGCTGTAATCATAGCAGGTACCACGACAATATGCACTGCTGTAATCATAGCAGGTACCACAACAGCAGTTTCCACTGCTGTAATCATAGCAGGTACCACCAGTCAGTATGCACTGCTGTAATCATAGCAGGTACCACAGTAAGTATGCACTGCTGTAATCATAGCAGGATACCACCACCGTCAGCATGCATTACTGTAGTCATAGGAGGAAACCACCAGTCAGCATGCAATGCTGTAGTCATAGCAGGAGACCACCGCAGTCAGTATGCAATGCTGTAGTCATAGCAGGATACCACCACTGTCAGTATGCAATGCTGTAGTCATAGCAGGACACCACCAGTCAGCATGCAATGCTGTAGTCAAAGCAGGATACCACCACAGTCAGGATGCAATGCTGTAATCATAGCAGAATACCACCACAGTCAGTATGCAATGCTGTAGTCATAGCAGGATATCACCATAGTCAGCATGCACTGCTATAGTCATAGCAGGATACAACCACAGTCAGCATGCAATGCTGAAGTCATAGCAGGATACAACGGCAGTCAGCATGCAATGCTGTAGTCATAGCAGGATACCAACGCAGTCAGTATGCAATGCTGTAGTCAAAGCAGGATACCACTACCGTCAGTATGCAATGCTGTAGTCATAGCAGGATACCACCACAGTCAGCATGCGATGGTGTAGTCATAGCAGGATACCACCACCGTCAGTATGCAATGATGTAGTCATAGCAGGATACCACCACAGTCAGCATGTAATGCTGTAGTCATAGCAGGATACCTCCACAGTCAGCATACAATGCTGTAGTCATAGCAGGATACCAACACAGTCAGCATGCAATGCTTGAGTCATAGCAGGAAACGACCACAGTCAGCATGCAATGCTGTAGTCATAGCAGGATACCACCACAGTCAGCACGCAATGCTGTAGTCATAGCAGGATACCACCACAGTCAGCATGCAATGCTGTAGTCATAGCAGGATACCACCACAGTCAGCATCACAATGCTGTAGTCATAGCAGGATACCACCATAGTCAGCATGCACTGCTATAGTCATAGCAGGATACCACCACAGTCAGCATGCAATGCTGTAGTCATAGCAGGATACAACTACAGTCAGCATGCAATGCTGTAGTCATAGCAGGATACCACCGCAGTCAGTATGCAATGCTGTAGTCATAGCAGGATACCACCACAGTCAGCATGAAATGCTGTAGTCATAGCAGGATACCACCACAGTCAGCATGCAATGCTGTAGTCATAGCAGGATACCACCACAGTGAGCATGCACTGCTATAGTCATAGCAGGATACAACCACAGTCAGCATGCAATGCTCTAGTCATAGCAGGATACCACCACAGTCAGCATGCAATGCTGTAGTCATAGCAGGATACATCCACAGTCAGCATGCAATGCTGTAGTCATAGCAGGATACCACCACAGTCAGCATACAATGCTGTAGTCATAGCAGGATACAACCACAGTCAGCATGCAATGCTGTAGTCATAGCAGGATACCACCACAGTCAGTATGCAATGCTGTCATCATAGCAGGTCCCACCACAGTCAGTATGCACTGCTGTAATCATAGCAGGTACCACGACAATATGCAGTGCTGTAATCATAGCAGGTACCACAACAGCAGTTTCCACTGCTGTAATCATAGCAGGTACCACCAGTCAGTATGCACTGCTGTAATCATAGCAGGTACCACAGTAAGTATGCACTGCTGTAATCATAGCAGGATACCACCACCGTCAGCATGCAATACTGTAGTCATAGCAGGAAACCACCAGTCAGCATGCAATGCTGTAGTCATAGCAGGAGACCACCGCAGTCAGTATGCAATGCTGTAGTCATAGCAGGATACCACCACTGTCAGTATGCAATGCTGTAGTCATAGCAGGATACCACCACAGTCAGTATGCAATGCTGTAGTCATAGCAGGACACCACCAGTCAGCATGCAATGCTGTAGTCATAGCAGGATACTACCACAGTCAGGATGCAATGCTGTAATCACAGCAGGATACCACCACAGTCAGTATGCAATGCTGTAGTCATAGCAGGATATCACCATAGTCAGCATGCACTGCTATAGTCATAGCAGGATACAACCACAGTCAGCATGCAATTCTGAAGTCATAGCAGGATACAACGGCAGTCAGCATGCAATGCTGTAGTCATAGCAGGAGACCACCGCAGTCAGTATGCAATGCTGTAGTCATAGCAGGATACCACCACAGTCAGTATGCAATGCTGTAGTCATTGCAGGACACCACCAGTCAGCATGCAATGCTGTAGTCATAGCAGGATACTACCACAGTCAGCATGCAATGCTGTAGTCATAGCAGGATACCACCACAGTCAGCATGCAATGCTGTAGTCATAGCAGGATACCACCACAGTCAGCATGCAATGCTGTAGTCATAGCAGGATACCACCACAGTCAGCATGTAATGCTGTCATCATAGTAGGTCCCACCACAGTCAGTATGCACTGCTGTAATCATAGCAGGTTCCACGACAATATGCACTGCTGTAATCATAGCAGGTACCACAACAGCAGTTTCCACTGCTGTAATCATAGCAGGTACCACCAGTCAGTATGCACTGCTGTAATCATAGCAGGTACCACAGTAAGTATGCACTGCTGTAATCATAGCAGGATACCACCACCGTCAGCATGCATTACTGTAGTCATAGGAGGAAACCACCAGTCAGCATGCAATGCTGTAGTCATAGCAGGAGACCACCGCAGTCAGTATGCAATGCTGTAGTCATAGCAGGATACCACCACTGTCAGTATGCAATGCTGTAGTCATAGCAGGACACCACCAGTCAGCATGCAATGCTGTAGTCAAAGCAGGATACCACCACAGTCAGGATGCAATGCTGTAATCATAGCAGAATACCACCACAGTCAGTATGCAATGCTGTAGTCATAGCAGGATATCACCATAGTCAGCATGCACTGCTATAGTCATAGCAGGATACAACCACAGTCAGCATGCAATGCTGAAGTCATAGCAGGATACAACGGCAGTCAGCATGCAATGCTGTAGTCATAGCAGGATACCAACGCAGTCAGTATGCAATGCTGTAGTCAAAGCAGGATACCACTACCGTCAGTATGCAATGCTGTAGTCATAGCAGGATACCAGCACAGTCAGCATGCGATGGTGTAGTCATAGCAGGATACCACCACCGTCAGTATGCAATGATGTAGTCATAGCAGGATACCACCACAGTCAGCATGCAATGCTGTAGTCATAGCAGGATACCTCCACAGTCAGCATACAATGCTGTAGTCATAGCAGGATACCAACACAGTCAGCATGCAATGCTTGAGTCATAGCAGGAAACGACCACAGTCAGCATGCAATGCTGTAGTCATAGCAGGTTACCACCACAGTCAGCACGCAATGCTGTAGTCATAGCAGGATACCACCACAGTCAGCATCACAATGCTGTAGTCATAGCAGGATACCACCATAGTCAGCATGCACTGCTATAGTCATAGCAGGATACCACCACAGTCAGCATGCAATGCTGTAGTCATAGCAGGATACAACTACAGTCAGCATGCAATGCTGTAGTCATAGCAGGATACCACCGCAGTCAGTATGCAATGCTGTAGTCATAGCAGGATACCACCACAGTCAGCATGAAATGCTGTAGTCATAGCAGGATACCACCACAGTCAGCATGCAATTCTGTAGTCATAGCAGGATACCACCACAGTGAGCATGCACTGCTATAGTCATAGCAGGATACAACCACAGTCAGCATACAATGCTCTAGTCATAGCAGGATACCACCACAGTCAGCATGCAATGCTGTAGTCATAGCAGGATACATCCACAGTCAGCATGCAATGCTGTAGTCATAGCAGGATACCACCACAGTCAGCATACAATGCAGTAGTCATAGCAGGATACAACCACAGTCAGCATGCAATGCTGTAGTCATAGCAGGATACCACCACAGTCAGTATGCAATGCTGTCATCATAGCAGGTCCCACCACAGTCAGTATGCACTGCTGTAATCATAGCAGGTACCACGACAATATGCAGTGCTGTAATCATAGCAGGTACCACAACAGCAGTTTCCACTGCTGTAATCATAGCAGGTACCACCAGTCAGTATGCACTGCTGTAATCATAGCAGGTACCACAGTAAGTATGCACTGCTGTAATCATAGCAGGATACCACCACCGTCAGCATGCAATACTGTAGTCATAGCAGGAAACCACCAGTCAGCATGCAATGCTGTAGTCATAGCAGGAGACCACCGCAGTCAGTATGCAATGCTGTAGTCATAGCAGGATACCACCACTGTCAGTATGCAATGCTGTAGTCATAGCAGGATACCACCACAGTCAGTATGCAATGCTGTAGTCATAGCAGGACACCACCAGTCAGCATGCAATGCTGTAGTCATAGCAGGATACTACCACGGTCAGGATGCAATGCTGTAATCACAGCAGGATACCACCACAGTCAGTATGCAATGCTGTAGTCATAGCAGGATATCACCATAGTCAGCATGCACTGCTATAGTCATAGCAGGATACAACCACAGTCAGCATGCAATGCTGAAGTCATAGCAGGATACAACGGCAGTCAGCATGCAATGCTGTAGTCATAGCAGGATACCACCGCAGTCAGTATGCAATGCTGTAGTCATAGCAGGATACCACTACCGTCAGTATGCAATGCTGTAGTCATAGCAGGATACCACCACAGTCAGCATGCGATGCTGTAGTCATAGCAGGATACCACCACCGTCAGTATGCAATGCTGTAGTCATAGCAGGATACCACCACAGTCAGCATGTAATGCTGTAGTCACAGCAGGATACCACCACAGTCAGCATACAATGCTGTAGTCATAGCAGGATACCACCACAGTAAGCATGCAATGCTTGAGTCATAGCAGGAAACGACCACAGTCAGCATGCAATGCTGTAGTCATAGCAGGTTACCACCACAGTCAGAACGCAATGCTGTAGTCATAGCAGGATACCACCACAGTCAGCATGCAATGCTGTAATCATAGCAGGATACCACCACAGTCAGCATGCAATGCTGTAATCATAGCAGGATACCACCACAGTCAGCATCGCAATGCTATAGTCATAACAGGATACCACCACAGTCAGCATGCAATGCTGTAGTCATAGCAGGATACAACTACAGTCAGCATGCAATGCTGTAGTCATAGCTGGATACCACCGCAGTCAGTATGCAATGCTGAAGTTATAGAAGGATACCACTGCAGTCAGTATGCAATGCTGTAGTCATAGCAGGATACCACCACAGTGAGCATGCACAGCTATAGTCACAGCAGGATACCACCACAGTCAGCATACAATGCTGTAGTCATAGCAGGATACAACCACAGTCAGCATGCAATGCTGTAGTCATAGCAGGATACCACCACAGTCAGTATGCAATGCTGTCATCATAGCAGGTCCCACCACAGTCAGTATGCACTGCTGTAATCATAGCAGGTACCACGACAATATGCAGTGCTGTAATCATAGCAGTTACCTCAACAGCAGTTTCCACTGCTGTAATCATAGCAGGTACCACCAGTCAGTATGCACTGCTGTAATCTTAGCAGGTACCACAGTAAGTATGCACTGCTGTAATCATAGCAGGATACCACCACCGTCAGCATGCAATACTGTAGTCATAGCAGGAAACCACCAGTCAGCATGCAATGCTGTAGTCATAGCAGGAGACCACCGCAGTCAGTATGCAATGCTGTAGTCATAGCAGGATACCACCACTGTCAGTATGCAATGCTGTAGTCATAGCAGGATACCACCACAGTCAGTATGCAATGCTGTAGTCATAGCAGGACACCACCAGTCAGCATGCAATGCTGTAGTCATAGCAGGATACCACCACAGTCAGCATGTAATGCTGTAGTCACAGCAGGATACCACCACAGTCAGCATACAATGCTGTAGTCATAGCAGGATACCACCACAGTCAGCATGCAATGCTTGAGTCATAGCAGGAAACGACCACAGTCAGCATGCAATGCTGTAATCATAGCAGGATACCACCATAGTCAGCATGCACTGCTATAGTCATAACAGGATACCACCACAGTCAGTATGCAATGCTGTAGTCATAGCAGGATACCACCACAGTGAGCATGCACAGCTATAGTCATAGCAGGATACAACCACAGTCAGCATGCAATAGTGTAGTCATAGCAGGATACCACCACAGTCAGCATGCAATGCTGTAGTCATAGCAGGATACATCCACAGTCAGCATGCAATGCTGTAGTCATAGCAGGATACCACCACAGTCAGCATACAATGCTGTAGTCATAGCAGGATACAACCACAGTCAGCATGCAATGCTGTAGTCATAGCAGGATACCACCACAGTCAGTATGCAATGCTGTCATCATAGCAGGTCCCAACACAGTCAGTATGCACTGCTGTAATCATAGCAGGTACCATGACAATATGCAGTGCTGTAATCATAGCAGGTACCACAACAGCAGTTTCCACTGCTGTAATCATAGCAGGTACCACCAGTCAGTATGCACTGCTGTAATCATAGCAGGTACCACAGTAAGTATGCACTGCTGTAATCATAGCAGGATACCACCACCGTCAGCATGCAATACTGTAGTCATAGCAGGAAACCACCAGTCAGCATGCAATGCTGTAGTCATAGCAGGAGACCACCGCAGTCAGTATGCAATGCTGTAGTCATAGCAGGATACCACCACTGTCAGTATGCAATGCTGTAGTCATAGCAGGATACCACCACAGTCAGTATGCAATGCTGTAGTCATAGCAGGACACCACCAGTCAGCATGCAATGCTGTAGTCATAGCAGGATACTACCACATTCAGGATGCAATGCTGTAATCACAGCAGGATCCCACCACAGTCAGTATGCAATGCTGTAGTCATAGCAGGATATCACCATAGTCAGCATGCACTGCTATAGTCATAGCAGGATACAACCACAGTCAGCATGCAATGCTGAAGTCATAGCAGGATACAACGGCAGTCAGCATGCAATGCTGTAGTCATAGCAGGAGACCCCCGCAGTCAGTATGCAATGCTGTAGTCATAGCAGGATACCACCACAGTCAGTATGCAATGCTGTAGTCATTGCAGGACACCACCAGTCAGCATGCAATGCTGTAGTCATAGCAGGATACTACCACAGTCAGCATGCAATGCTGTAGTCATAGCAGGATACCACCACAGTCAGCATGCAATGCTGTAGTCATAGCAGGATACCACCACAGTCAGCATGCAATGCTGTAGTCATAGCAGGATACCACCACAGTCAGCATGTAATGCTGTAGTCATAGCAGGATACCACCACAGTCAGCATACAATGCTGTAGTCATAGCAGGATACCACCAAAGTCAGCATGCAATGCTTGAGTCATAGCAGGAAACGACCACAGTCAGCATGCAATGCTGTAGTCATAGCAGGATACCACCACAGTCAGCAAGCAATGCTGTAGTCATAGCAGGATACCACCACAGTCAGCATGCAATGCTGTAGTCATTGCAGGATACCACCACAGTCAGCATGCAATGCTGTAGTCATAGCAGGATACAACCACAGTCATCATGCAATGCTGTAGTCATAGCAGGATACCACTGCAGTCAGTATGCAATGCTGTAGTCATAGCAGGACACCACCAGTCAGCATGCAATGCTGTAGTCAAAGCAGGATACCACCACAGTCAGGATGCAATGCTGTAATCATAGCAGAATACCACCACAGTCAGTATGCAATGCTGTAGTCATAGCAGGATATCACCATAGTCAGCATGCACTGCTATAGTCATAGCAGGATACAACCACAGTCAGCATGCAATGCTGAAGTCATAGCAGGATACAACGGCAGTCAGCATGCAATGCTGTAGTCATAGCAGGATACCAACGCAGTCAGTATGCAATGCTGTAGTCAAAGCAGGATACCACTACCGTCAGTATGCAATGCTGTAGTCATAGCAGGATACCACCACAGTCAGCATGCGATGGTGTAGTCATAGCAGGATACCACCACCGTCAGTATGCAATGATGTAGTCATAGCAGGATACCACCACAGTCAGCATGTAATGCTGTAGTCATAGCAGGATACCTCCACAGTCAGCATACAATGCTGTAGTCATAGCAGGATACCACCACAGTCAGCATGCAATGCTTGAGTCATAGCAGGAAACGACCACAGTCAGCATGCAATGCTGTAGTCATAGCAGGATACCACCACAGTCAGCACGCAATGCTGTAGTCATAGCAGGATACCACCACAGTCAGCATGCACTGCTATAGTCATAGCAGGATACCACCACAGTCAGCATGCAATGCTGTAGTCATAGCAGGATACCACCACAGTCAGCATCACAATGCTGTAGTCATAGCAGGATACCACCATAGTCAGCATGCACTGCTATAGTCATAGCAGGATACAACTACAGTCAGCATGCAATGCTGTAGTCATAGCAGGATACCACCGCAGTCAGTATGCAATGCTGAAGTTATAGAAGGATACCACTGCAGTCAGTATGCAATGCTGTAGTCATAGCAGGATACCACCACAGTCAGCATGAAATGCTGTAGTCATAGCAGGATACCACCACAGTGAGCATGCACTGCTATAGTCATAGCAGGATACAACCACAGTCAGCATGCAATGCTCTAGTCATAGCAGGATACCACCACAGTCAGCATACAATGCTGTAGTCATAGCAGGATACCACCACAGTCAGTATGCAATGCTGTCATCATAGCAGGTCCCACCACAGTCAGTATGCACTGCTGTAATCATAGCAGGTACCACGACAATATGCAGTGCTGTAATCATAGCAGGTACCACAACAGCAGTTTCCACTGCTGTAATCATAGCAGGTACAACCAGTCAGTATGCACTGCTGTAATCATAGCAGGTACCACAGTAAGTATGCACTGCTGTAATCATAGCAGGATACCACCACCGTCAGCATGCAATACTGTAGTCATAGCAGGAAACCACCAGTCAGCATGCAATGCTGTAGTCATAGCAGGAGACCACCGCAGTCAGTATGCAATGCTGTAGTCATAGCAGGATACCACCACTGTCAGTATGCAATGCTGTAGTCATAGCAGGATACCACCACAGTCAGTATGCAATGCTGTAGTCATAGCAGGACACCACCAGTCAGCATGCAATGCTGTAGTCATAGCAGGATACTACCACAGTCAGGATGCAATGCTGTAATCACAGCAGGATACCACCACAGTCAGTATGCAATGCTGTAGTCATAGCAGGATATCACCATAGTCAGCATGCACTGCTATAGTCATAGCAGGATACAACCACAGTCAGCATGCAATGCTGAAGTCATAGCAGGATACAACGGCAGTCAGCATGCAATGCTGTAGTCATAGCAGGATACCACCGCAGTCAGTATGCAATGCTGTAGTCATAGCAGGATACCACTACCGTCAGTATGCAATGCTGTAGTCATAGCAGGATACCACCACAGTCAGCATGCGATGCTGTAGTCATAGCAGGATACCACCACCGTCAGTATGCAATGCTGTAGTCATAGCAGGATACCACCACAGTCAGCATGTAATGCTGTAGTCACAGCAGGATACCACCACAGTCAGCATACAATGCTGTAGTCATAGCAGGATACCACCACAATCAGCATGCAATGCTTGAGTCATAGCAGGAAACGACCACAGTCAGCATGCAATGCTGTAGTCATAGCAGGTTACCACCACAGTCAGAACGCAATGCTGTAGTCATAGCAGGATACCACCACAGTCAGCATGCAATGCTGTAATCATAGCAGGATACCACCACAGTCAGCATCGCAATGCTGTAGTCATAGCAGGATACCACCATAGTCAGCATGCACTGCTATAGTCATAACAGGATACCACCACAGTCAGCATGCAATGCTGTAGTCATAGCAGGATACAACTACAGTCAGCATGCAATGCTGTAGTCATAGCTGGATACCACCGCAGTCAGTATGCAATGCTGAAGTTATAGAAGGATACCACTGCAGTCAGTATGCAATGCTGTAGTCATAGCAGGATACCACCACAGTAAGCATGCACAGCTATAGTCACAGCAGGATACAACCACAGTCAGCATGCAATGCTGTAGTCATAGCAGGATACCACCACAGTCAGCATGCAATGCTGTAGTCATAGCAGGATACATCCACAGTCAGCATGCAATACTGTAGTCATAGCAGGATACCACCACAGTCAGCATACAATGCTGTAGTCATAGCAGGATACAACCACAGTCAGCATGCAATGCTGTAGTCATAGCAGGATACCACCACAGTCAGTATGCAATGCTGTCATCATAGCAGGTCCCACCACAGTCAGTATGCACTGCTGTAATCATAGCAGGTACCACGACAATATGCAGTGCTGTAATCATAGCAGTTACCTCAACAGCAGTTTCCACTGCTGTAATCATAGCAGGTACCACCAGTCAGTATCCACTGCTGTAATCATAGCAGGTACCACAGTAAGTATGCACTGCTGTAATCATAGCAGGATACCACCACCGTCAGCATGCAATACTGTAGTCATAGCAGGAAACCACCAGTCAGCATGCAATGCTGTAGTCATAGCAGGAGACCACCGCAGTCAGTATGCAATGCTGTAGTCATAGCAGGATACCACCACAGTCAGTATGCAATGCTGTAGTCATAGCAGGACACCACCAGTCAGCATGCAATGCTGTAGTCATAGCAGGATACTACCACAGTCAGGATGCAATGCTGTAATCACAGCAGGATACCACCAAAGTCAGTATGCAATGCTGTAGTCATAGCAGGATATCACCATAGTCAGCATGCACTGCTATAGTCATAGCAGGATACAACCACAGTCAGCATGCAATGCTGAAGTCATAGCAGGATACAACGGCATTCAGCATGCAATGCTGTAGTCATAGCAGGAGACCACCGCAGTCAGTATGCAATGCTGTAGTCAAAGCAGGATACCACCACTGTCAGTATGCAATGCTGTAGTCATAGCAGGATACCACCACAGTCAGTATGCAATTCTGTAGTCATAGCAGGACACCACCAGTCAGCATGCAATGCTGTAGTCATAGCAGGATACTACCACAGTCAGGATGCAATGCTGTAATCACAGCAGGATACCACCACAGTCAGTATGCAATGCTGTAGTCATAGCTGGATATCACCATAGTCAGCATGCACTGCTATAGTAATAGCAGGATACAACCACAGTCAGCATGCAATGCTGAAGTCATAGCAGGATACAACGGCAGTCAGCATGCAATGCTGTAGTCATAGCAGGATACCACCGCAGTCAGTATGCAATGCTGTAGTCATAGCAGGATACCACTACCGTCAGTATGCAATGCTGTAGTCATAGCAGGATACCACCACAGTCAGCATGCGATGCTGTAGTCATAGCAGGATACCACCACCGTCAGTATGCAATGCTGTAGTCATAGCAGGATACCACCACAGTCAGCATGTAATGCTGTAGTCATAGCAGGATACCACCACAGTCAGCATACAATGCTGTAGTCATAGCAGGATACCACCACAGTCAGCATGCAATGCTTGAGTCATAGCAGGAAACGACCACAGTCAGCATGCAATGCTGTAGTCATAGCAGGTTACCACCACAGTCAGAACGCAATGCTGTAGTCATAGCAGGATACCACCACAGTCAGCATGCAATGCTGTAATCATAGCAGGATACCACCACAGTCAGCATCGCAATGCTGTAGTCATAGCAGGATACCACCATAGTCAGCATGCACTGCTATAGTCATAACAGGATACCACCACAGTCAGCATGCAATGCTGTAGTCATAGCAGGATACAACTACAGTCAGCATGCAATGCTGTAGTCATAGCTGGATACCACCGCAGTCAGTATGCAATGCTGAAGTTATAGAAGGATACCACTGCAGTCAGTATGCAATGCTGTAGTCATAGCAGGATACCACCACAGTGAGCATGCACAGCTATAGTCATAGCAGGATACAACCACAGTCAGCATGCAATGCTGTAGTCATAGCAGGATACCACCACAGTCAGCATGCAATGCTGTAGTCATAACAGGATACATCCACAGTCAGCATGCAATGCTGTAGTCATAGCAGGATACCACCACAGTCAGCATACAATGCTGTAGTCATAGCAGGATACAACCACAGTCAGCATGCAATGCTGTAGTCATAGCAGGATACCACCACAGTCAGTATGCAATGCTGTCATCATAGCAGGTCCCACCACAGTCAGTATGCACTGCTGTAATCATAGCAGGTACCACGACAATATGCAGTGCTGTAATCATAGCAGGTACCACAACAGCAGTTTCCACTGCTGTAATCATAGCAGGTACCACCAGTCAGTATGCACTGCTGTAATCATAGCAGGTACCACAGTAAGTATGCACTGCTGTAATCATAGCAGGATACCACCACCGTCAGCATGCAATACTGTAGTCATAGCAGGAAACCACCAGTCAGCATGCAATGCTGTAGTCATAGCAGGAGACCACCGCAGTCAGTATGCAATGCTGTAGTCATAGCAGGATACCACCACTGTCAGTATGCAATGCTGTAGTCATAGCAGGATACCACCACAGTCACTATGCAATGCTGTAGTCATAGCAGGACACCACCAGTCAGCATGCAATGCTGTAGTCATAGCAGGATACTACCACAGTCAGGATGCAATGCTGTAATCACAGCAGGATACCACCACAGTCAGTATGCAATGCTGTAGTCATAGCAGGATATCACCATAGTCAGCATGCACTGCTATAGTCATAGCAGGATACAACCACAGTCAGCATGCAATGCTGAAGTCATAGCAGGATACAACGGCAGTCAGCATGCAATGCTGTAGTCATAGCAGGATACCACCACAGTCAGTATGCAATGCTGAAGTCATAGCAGGATACTGCCACAGTCAGCATTCAATGCTGTAGTCATAGCAGGATACCACCACCGTCAGTATGCAATGCTGTAGTCATAGCAGGATACCACCACCGTCAGTATGCAATGCTGTAGTCATAGCAGGATACCACCACATTCAGCATGCAATGCTGTAGTCATAGCAGGATACCACCACAGTCAGCATACAATGCTGTAGTCATAGCAGGAAACCACCACAGTCAGCATGCAATGATTGAGTCATAGCAGGAAACGACTACAGTCAGCATGCAATGCTGTAGTCATAGCAGGATACCACCACAGTCAGCAAGCAATGCTGTAGTCATAGCAGGATACCACCACAGTCAGCATGCAATGCTGTTGTCATAGCAGGATACCACCACAGTCAGCATCACAATGTTGTAGTCATAGCAGGATACCGCCAGTTAGCATGCAATGCTGTAGTCATAGCAGGATACCACCACAGTCAGCAAGCAATGCTGTAGTCATAGCAGGATACCACCACAGTCAGCATGCAATGCTGTTGTCATAGCAGGATACCACCACAGTCAGCATCACAATGTTGTAGTCATAGCAGGATACCGCCAGTTAGCATGCAATGCTGTAGTCATAGCCGGATACCACCACAGTCAGTATGCAATGCTGTAGTCATAGCAGAATACCACCACAGTCAGTATGCAATGCTGTAGTCATAGCAGGATACCACCATAGTCAGCATGCACTGCTATAGTCATAGCAGGATACCACCACAGTCAGCATGCAATGCTGTAGTCATAGCAGGATACAACCACAGTCAGCATGCAATGCTGTAGTCATAGCAGGATACCACCGCAGTCAGTATGCAATGCTGAAGTTATAGCAGGAAACCACTGCAGTCAGTATGCAATGCTGTAGTCATAGCAGGATACCACCACAGTCAGCATGCAATGCTGAAGTCATAGCAGGATACCACCGCAGTCAGTATGCAATGCTGTAGTCATAGCAGGATACCACCACAGTCAGCATACAATGCTGTAGTCATAGCAGGATACCACCACAGTCAGCATGCAATGCTGTAGTCATAGCAGGATACCACCACAGTTAGTATGCAATGCTGTAGTCATAGCAGAGTACCACCAGTCAGCATGCAATGCGGTAGTGATAGCAGGTATTACCACAGTCAGTATGCACTGCTCTAGGGGAAGCAGGTCCCACCAAAAGTAGGTATGCACCATATTATTGGTTCTTTCAGTAAAGGCACGTAGAAGGGAAAAAATAAAATAATAAAAATCAAACATAATATAATAAAATTCTCACGTTTAGGCCACAACGCAAGCAGCTGTCCTCAGGTGAAGAAACAGAGCTGTCGGAAAGACAGCGTCCTAACGAACACTGCTAAGCTTGGCAGCGTATTTTAAATTGGGTGGGAGGAGGAGAGCGTCTTGATAAAGAAGTTTACATAACAGAGGAATTTAGCATGTTTATGACAAATGCAGATATGGGATTAGTTACTCCTTGTGGAATGTGTAGGCAGGTGGGGGGTCTCAAAGTCATATTATGTTAGTGTATCATGTAGGATTGGCAATAATAAAGGGAGATAAAATTTTAATAATAAAGAACTGCAACAGCCCAAACCACCGCGTATCAAGCTAGTGCATTATGTGGAAAATAAAAAAGGGAGCTTCTAAAGAACTACACATACCCTACTACCATGCAATAAACCGATGTGAAAAAAATAAATATAAACTACATCAATATAATCAATGTACAAATATACTCTCCAATAATCTGAGCTGTTAACATTAAGTAACTGGGTATACACTACACTATATAATGACCACCATGTAGTAAACTGATAAAAAAAAACTAAAATATAAACTACATCAATATAACCAATATACTCAATATACTCTCCAATAAGCTGAGGTTACATATCAGCAGAGGAATTTAGTATATTGACGCTAAGCAACTGCAACTACCCTACTACTAACAAAAAGTCATTATACATTACAATTTTACGTCACAAAAAATATATGCCTCCAACTAAACTTTTTTCTACATCACACGACTATACCCCATCATATATAGTCAGTATAGTCGTGTGATGTAGAAAATGTCATGTAATGTTCAAGTGATGAGCTCAATTCATGTCACTTTCAAGTGATGAGTACACTGCATGTCACGTCCAAGTGATGAGCTCACTGCATGTCACATTGAAGTGGCGAGCTCACTGCATGTCATATTCACGTAACGAGCGCACTGCATGTCACGTTGAAGTGGTGAGTTCACTGCATGTCACATTCAAGTGATGAGCACACTGCATGTCCCATTCAAGTGATGAGCGCACTGCATATCACATTTAAGTGATGAGCACACTGCATGTCATTAAAGTGGCGAGCTCACTGCATGTCACATTCAAGTGGCGAGCTCACTGCATGCCACATTCAAGTGATGAGCGCACTGCATGTCACTTTCAAGTGGTGAGCTCATTGCATGTCACTTTCAAGTGATGAGCTCACTGCATGTCACATTTCAAGTGTTCAGCTCACTGCATGTCACATTCAAGTGATGAGCGCACTGCATGACGTTCAAGTGGTCAGTGCACTACATGTCACATTCAAGTGTTGAGCTCACTGCATGTCACATTCAAGTGGTGAGCTCACTGCATGTCACATTCAAGTGGCGAACTCACTGCATGTCACATTCAAATGATGAGCGCACTGCATGTCACATTCAAGTGGTCAGTGAACTATATGTTACATTCAAGTGTTGAGCTCACTGCGTGTCACATTCAAGTGATGAGCTCACTGCATGTCCCATTCATTCATGTGATGAGCTCCCTGCATGTCACATTCAAGTGATGAGCTCACTGCATGTCACACTCAAGTGATGAGCGCACTTCATCTCACATTCAAGTGATAAGCTCACTGTTCGTCACATTCAAGTGGTGAGCTCCTCCTCCTGCACGTAGCGTGGCAACCCATGGCACCTGTTGGGTCTGGGTTCCTGCGAGGAGGTGGGAGGTGGAGGAGGTTGAGGTGGAACTGGTGGTGGAGGAGGTGGACCCCTGACAAGGCCATTTTACCCCACCCTACCTGGCCATTATAACCCCACCCTACCTGGCCATTATGAACTGACCCTCCCTAGCCATTATAACCCCACCCTACATGGCCATTATAAACCCACCCTACCAGCCTATTATAAACCCCAGTGACACGACAAATATGGACCCAGAACCCACACATCACTGACAATTATCACGATTGGTAATACCCCTAGACAACAAAGCCGAGCCTAATTAGCGTAATTGCATAAATTGACATAATTACCTAATTTTGTAAAATTACACCTTTTGCATTTTTCATTTCATTTTTATTATTTTTCAAGACAATATATACAACAATCCTGACCCTGATGCCTGTTGTATATTTGGAGTTCGCATGTTTCTCTCACGCTCCCCTTCGTTGTGTGAATTTTTGTCCAGCTCCTGTTTGTCACTCCACATTTATAGTTGCTGATATAAATTGACACGTAAAATGCCACTTAATTGGGCAATCATATGTGGCCAGGTTACGTCTGAAAAAGACATATATCTTATGGGCCTTACCTGGTAAAATAAACAAATAAGCAGGTGGCTAGGTGAGTGATTGAATGCGAGAGTGGCTGAGTGATTGAGTGGTTGAGGGAGTGAGTGGCTGAGTTAGTGAGTGGCTGAGTGAGAGGCTGAATGAGTGAGTGGTTGAGTGAGTGGGTAGCAGAGTGACTAAGCAGCTGAGTGAGTGGCTGGGTGAGTGAGTGGTTGATTGAGAGCTTGAGTACGTGAGTGGTTGAGTGAGTGGCTGAGTGAGTGGCTGGTGAGAGGCTGAGTGAGTGAGTGGCTGAGTGAGTGAGTGGCTGAGTGACTGAGTGGTTGAGTGAGTGGCTGAGTGGGTGGCTGAGTGAGTGGCTGAGTAAGTTAGTGTTTGAGTGGCTGAGTGAGTGAGTGGTTGAGTGAGTGACTGAGTTGGTGGCTGAGTGGTTGCGTGATTGACAGGTTGAATGAGTGAGTGAGTGGTTGAGTGAGTGGCTGAGTGAATGAATGGCTGGGTGAGTGAGTGGCTGCGTGAGTGAGTGGCTGCGTGAGTGAGTGGTTGAGTGAGTGGTTGAGTGAGTGAGAGGTTGAGTGAGAGGTTGAGTGAGTGGCTAAGTGAGTCAGTGGCTGGGTGATTGAGTGGCTGAGTGACTGAGTGGTTGAGTGAGTGGCTGAGTGGGTGGCTGAGTGAGTGAGACACGGGAAGCAAGAGGGAGACAGGGGGAGATAGAAGAGTGAGACACGGGGAGAGAAAGGATACACGGGGAGAGAGAGGAGGGAGACAGGGGGAGGTTGGAGAGGGAAAAGCGGGGAGAGAGAAGAGACACGGGGAAAGATAGGAGGGAAACGCGGGGAGGGAGAGGAGAGAGACACGGCGACATAGAGGAAGGAGACACGGGGAGAGAGAGGAGGGAGAACCTGGGAAACAGAGAAAGGGGGAGACACGGGGAGGAGGTGAGAGGTAGGAGGAGAGTGCGTGGAGGTGAGAGGGGAGAGATAGGAGGAGAGTGCGTAGAGGAGGCGAGGGCTCCTATAATGATGACTTCAAGGCATGCTGGGAGACAAGTTCACGTGACCCACATAGCACAGGGAGCCATCGCTGTTGGAACCGCATGGGCAGGGAACGTGGCCTCCAACCCACCACCTGCACCAGCCTCATCACCACAAACCAACAACCACAACTAGAACTACAAATTCAACCACAAATGTAACCACAAATGTAACCACAGCCACAACCATAACCAACAACCATAACCACTATAACCACAACTATAACCAAAAGCAACTACAATTATAACCACACCCACAACTATAACCACAATTATAACCATATCTATAACCACAACTCTAAGCACTAAAACCAGACACAACTATAACCACAACCATAATATAACCACTACAACTATAACCGCATCTCCGGTTATCACAGGTGGCAACATATGGTTCGAAAGAAGTTCAACACACATACAACAACAAAAGACAAAAAAATATTCTATAGCCTATAACAGACTGTTGGGGCAAGTTCTGTTAGCGAGCACCTATGGAGGCCCGCAGTGTGGAACACAAGCAGGTGGGTGGCCAGCACTACACCCGACCGTCTTTGTCTCCCGAGTGGCGATGTTTATTACACACCACAACAGGTACTAATTTCAGGCAGAGTCGACGTAGCGGAAGCCCTGGACTGGTTCAGATGATCGTCACTGGTGTTGGCCGTGAGCGGGAATCGAACTTCCTCGGGTCCGTGGCGTGGCGTTCAACCGCTACTCTACCGCTCCCTACACATACAACAACCATGAAAGCCAACATAACCACCTTCACCACAACTATAACCACAAAACATAACATAACCATCACAACTTTGACCACAATCACTATTATAACCACAACCCCAAGTATAACAACACCAATAACATAACCACAACTGTAACTATAACCATGAAAACCCCAACCTCCACGTACACAACTATAGCCACAAAAAATATACCCCCCACAACCGCAATTATTGCGACAACCAAAAGGACCATAACAACTAACATAACCACCTACACCACAACTAAAACCTGAACCACTACAACCAGCGATACAACCACAACTATAACTGCAGCCACCACATCCAAAACCACCACAACCAACATCACCTCAACCACCACAACCATAACAAGCAACATAACCACAACAACCACATTGATGCTGATACTCTAACACCACCTACACAACCACTTTATCAAGGCTCTATGTATCCGTGTGTCCATGTGTCTCCGTGTGTCTCCACATGTCCCTGTGGGTGGGTGGATAGATGGGTTAGTGTGTGAGTTGGTGAGTGGGCAAGTGAGTGGGTGGGTGTGTGGGCGATAGAATCGAACCTGCACCTCTGCAGTGCAAGTCCAGTGAGCTAACGACCCGCATGTGGTGGGGTAAAGTGGGGGTACGCCCACCTTGCTCCAAAACGTGGAGATCAGCGTGGAAGAGTAGACCAAATACCCTAATTAGCGGTGTCTAGTGGAGGCCTCCTCAGCCAGCACGCGATTCGCCTCCTTCACAATAAACCCTTCCTTGCAAAGATGAAAAAGTATATTTGACTGATCCCATCAGCCTCTCATCAGCAGCAATGGCTCAAATCGAGCGCCACGCTGGGCCGCTTTCCACCTTCAGTGCCTCAGCAGCAGAGCCGGGCTCTGCTTGAACCGATGCCGTGAGCCCAGCAGCTGTTTAGAAGCCTACGGCTGTGGGCCGCCTTTGTCTCTCCTCCACCACTGCTGAGGTGTCCACACCATGCGAGGTTCTCACCTTCAGGCTGAGTCGACCCAGAGGAGGCCCAGGCAGCGAACCGCTTCAGAAGTTGGCGCCACGTTCACCGGCGGAAGCGGAAGTAGAGAGCAGCAGAAGCATCGCGTGTGGGGAGCAGCTGAGGAGTGGATCAGAACTGTGTATTAGTGGTGGTGTGGTTGTTAGTGGTGGGGTTGTTATTAGTGGTGGGGTTGTTATTGTTGGTGGGGTTGTTATTGGTGGTGGGGTTGTTATTGGTGGTGGCGTTGTTAGTGGTGGGGTTGTTGTTAGTAGTGCTCTGTTAAGGCTAAATACGCGGGAGCTTTGTCTTTGGCGGTGTGAGTGGGGGAGGGGGCGTAGAGGGGGGGGAAGGTGCTGGGGGGGAGGGGCTCACAGGATATTGCGTCACTGAGGGCGTGATCACCGAGCCCCGCCCCCACTTGCTTCTGCCGATCTTTTTTCTCACATGTGGCGGTAGAGAAGCACCGAGACGACAGAAGCAGCGACTCTCTGGAGGAAGTGAGGAACTGTAGGTGAGTGGTGATGTGAGTGGTGAGGACGTGTGTGTCTGTGTAGTGTACTGGCAGGAGGAGTGGTGGCGTTAGTGGTGTTACTGATAGTGGTGGTGGTGTGTTGTGAGTGAGTCGTGACGATGTGAGTTCATGTCAGAATCAGAATATTTATACTGGAGTCAGATGAGCTATACAGCTCTTTCTCACAGATGTCCAGTGTTGTGGGTGAGTGGTAAAGATGTAACCTCGCGTTGATGTGAGTTTCTTATTAATGATGTGGGTCCGTGTTAATGATGTGGGTTTGTGATTTAAAGCTTTCGTGACTGCAGTAATTCATATTCTTAGTTCTTTCGGTAAAGTCACGTTGAAGGGAAACAATAAAATAATAAAATATATATAAAACAATAAAATTCTCACGACGTTTCGACCATAACACAAACGGTCGTCATCAGGTATGTCTGTTTGCATAAATGTAATTATTTTTAAACGGTGTATTTATTTATTTATAAAAAACGTTAGCACCACGCGCAGCGATTTAGCAGTTTATTTAGAAGGACGAGTCCATCTATGTTCTGAAAAGAGGAGGGGGGAGACGAAAAAAATATTGTATGCCGTCTGAAAGCCACTGTAAGCGTGAACAATCAATTAAGACCTGAAATGGTTTATCAAATCTTTCCAATGATTGCCAAGCCAGAATCCATCTTCTCGGTTGAAATTGTCTCTGTGCTTGTATATGTGGATAGCCTCATGAACGAATTTCTCATGGTAGCCAGATGGCTTACAAAGAACCTCTGTCTTGGAAAAGTCAATGTCATGTGAGCCTACTGAATTATAACAATGATCTGCCACGGCCGAGGTGTTGGTCCTACCGTGTTTAAGGTCTGCTTTGTGTTCACGAATGCGGTCCGAGACATGGCGTTTGGTTTCTCCAATGTAACTACTACCACAGAGGCAACTTAGTTTGTAGATACCAGGGTATTGTATGTCCGAAATCACATCTTTTACAGACGGAACCAGATCACGGATTTTATGTAATGTGTTGAAACGGACCTGGATCTTGTGTTTATTCAAGATTTTGGAGATCTTTTTTTGTGATCCCCGCAATGTAGGGTAAAGTGATGGTTTTGAAAGGCTCCTCAAGAGGGTCCTTCTTCATGGTTTGAGTGATAGCTTTGCGGATTGTATAGTCGGAGTAACCATTAGCCTTAAGAGCTTGGTGAACGTGCTTGAGTTCACTGCCTATGTGTTCCTGGTCGGATATGCATTGGGCTCTATGATACAGAGTCTTGATGAGAGAATTCTTCTGTGATGGATGGTGGTGGGAATCCGGTTTCAGATAAGCATCCGTATGGGTAGCTTTCCTGTAGACAGAGTGGCTCATTGAACCATCAGGTCTCTTTTTAATTAGGACATCCAAAAAAGGTAGCTTGCCATCTTTTTCGACTTCCATGGTAAATCTGATGGCTGGGTGTATGGAATTGATGTGGTCGAAGAATTGGTCTAGAGCAGGCCGGCCATGTTGTCAGATAACAAAAGTGTCATCCACGTACCTCTTCCATAAGGTTGGGCGCAGAGTGGCAGTCTGGATGGCGTCAGTCTCAAATTTCTCAATGAAAATGTTAGCTATAACCGGAGATAGGGGGGAGCCCATTGGGATCCCCTCAGTTTGTTTGTAGAAAGTTCCATTCCAAGTGAAGGGCTATCCACATATACAAGCACAGAGACAATTTCAACCGAGAAGATGGATTCTGGCTTAGCATTGGAAAGATTTGATAAACCATATCAGGTGTTGTGAGTGAGTCGTGATGATGTGAGTTCATGTCAGAATCAGAATATTTATACTGGAGTCAGATGAGCTATACAGCTCTTTCTCACAGATGTCCAGTGTTGTGGGTGAGTGGTAAAGATGTAACCTCGTCTTGATGTGAGTTTCTTATTAATGATGTGGGTCCGTGTTAATGATGTGGGTTTGTGATTTAAAGCTTTCGTGACTGCAGTAATTCATATTCTTAGTTCTTTCGGTAAAGTCACGTTGAAGGGAAACAATAAAATATATATAAAACAATAAAAATTCTCACGACGTTTCGACCATAACACAAACGGTCGTCATCAGGTGTGTCGGTTTGTATAAATTTATTTATTTTTAAACGGTGTATTTATTTATTAAAAACGTTAGCACCACGCGCAGCAATTTGGCAGTTTATTTAGAAGGACGAGTCCGATTTAAAGCTTTCGTGACTGCAATGATTCATCTTCTTTGGTTCTTTCGTTAAAGTCACGTAGAATGAGAATAAAATAGTAAATTTATAAAATAAAATAACACAATAATATTCTCACGACGTTTCGGCCACAACACAAGTGGCCTTCATCAGGTGAAGGGACGAGACTGTCTGGTAGGACAGCACTGGAGTGAAAAAGCCACGTTCAGATCACGACCTTTAAGCTGTGTGAGAGGAAACAAAGCGCCTTGACAAAGGAATTCGCATATAATTTAGCATTGAAATGGCTGAGTGATTAGCTTGTGACTGGTCACAGAAATGGCTTTGTTAAAAGTTAAAGCATACACATCCGCAGAGGCACCCCTTGACAAAGGAATTAGCATAGAATTTAGCATTGAAATAGCTAAGTTAAAGCATACACATCCGCAGAGGCACCCCTTGACAAAGGAATTAGCATAGAATTTAGCATTGAAATAGCTGAGTGATTAGCTTGTAACTGGTCACAGAAATAGCTATGTTAAAGTCAGAGCATACACATTCACCGAGGCACTTAGTACAAATCAAACAGGATAATTTATCCTTGAAATAACTAGGCGAATTTAGCATTGAAATAACTGAGTGATTAGCTAGTGACTGGTCACAGAAATGGCTATGTTGAAGTCAAGGCCTACACATCTGAGCTATTCACAGTACTATATAGTGAACCAATAAAAAACTAAAATATAAATTACCTTAATGTTATCAATAAACTCTATATTCTCCAATCAGATAAGCTACCAACAATAAGTCGTTATATTTCACAATGCTATATGGCGAAAAAATGGGTGGATTCTTACCCTCAACTTTAGCAACACGGATAGCTATGGGCCCCGTTCAGACAGACGAGTTCATCCATGGTCGGAACAGAGGAGGGGGAGAGAGACAGCTGCGAGGCGCTATTATACTCCATGTTGTAAACCATACCATTTACCGTGGTGTGAGAGGTATTAAGAGTCAATGCTGGCGAAAGAGCTGCGGTCTGAAGGTCATCGTAAAATACAATTAATTAAGAACAGAAATGGTTTAAAACATCTTTCCAATGGTTATTAAGCCAGAATCCATCTTCTCGGTTGAAATTGTCTCTGTGCTTGTATATGTGAATGGCCTCATGAACGAATCTCTCATGGTAGCCGGTTGGTTTGCAAAGAACCTCCGTCTTGGAGAATTCAATGTCATGTGAGCCCAATGAATTATAACAGTGATCTGCCACGGCAGAGGAGTTCGTTCTACCGTGTTTCAAGTCTGCTTTATGTTCGCGGATGCGGTCCGAGATATGTCGTTTGGTTTCTCCAATGTAGCTACTACCACAGAGGCACTTTAGTTTGTAAACGCCCAGGTACTGTATGTCTGGAACAGCATCTTTTACAGATGGAACCAGATCACGGATTTTATGTACTGTGTTGAATCGGACCTGGATCTTGTGTTTATTCAGGATTTTGGAGATCTTTTTAGTGACCCCTGCAATGTAGGGTAAGGTGATGGTTTTGAGTGGCTCCACAAGAGGATCCTTCTTCATGACTGGAGTGATGGCTTTGCGGATTGTGTAGTCGGAGTAACCATTAGCCCTGAGAGCCTGGTGTACGTGCTTGAGTTCACTGGTAATGTGTTCCTGGTCGGAAATGCATTGGGCTCTATGGTATAGAGTCTTGATGAGGGAGTTCTTCTGGGATGGATGGTGGTGGGAATCCGGTTTCAAGTAAGCATCTGTATGGGTAGCTTTCCTGTAGACAGAGTGGCTCATTGAACCATCATGTCTCCTTTTAATTAAGACATCCAAAAAGGGTAGTTTGCCATCTTTTTCGACCTCCATGGTAAATCTGATGGCTGGGTGTATGGAATTGATGTGGTCGCGGAATTCGTCTAGAGCAGGCTGGCCATGTGGCCAGATGACAAAGGTGTCATCAACGTACCTCTTCCATAAGGTCGGGCATAGAGTGGCAGTCTGGATGGGGTCAGTTTCAAATTTTTCCATGAATACGTTGGCTACAACCGGAGATAGGGGGGAGCCCATTGGGGTGCCCTCAGTTTGCTTGTAGAAAGTTCCATTCCAGGTGAAGTATGTGTTGGTTGAGCAATGTCTCACCAAGGGGGGTACACCAGTATGCAGTCCTTGATGAACCAGGTCTTCAATGATAGCGATGGTGTCAGGTACCGGGACTTTGGTGAACAAGGACACCACATCAAAACTGACAAGCAGGTCGTCTGGGGACAGGGAAATGCCTTTGATTGTCGATACCAGGTGAGTAGAATCTAATACCGCAGAGGTGTTTTTTCCAGTGAAAGGTCGCAGTATATCAGCAAGAAAACGTGCCAGTTTGTAGGTGGGGGAGATGATAGTAGAGACGATGGGACGAAGGGGTGTATCTTCTTTGTGTATCTTTGGAAGGCCATATAATCTTGGTGGTCAGGCAGCAGAGGGTTTCAACGAGAACTGTTTGATCTCATCAATTAATGCTGTTGAATCAGAGATCATTTTGTTCGTTTTGGTGACCAGGCTGTTGGTGGGATCTCTTTTTATTTTTGTATAGCTGCCATCGTTGAGTAGTTCTCAATTAAAAAAGAGGGATGATATTGTCGTCCTCTCAGCCGACAAGGGCAATGCCACTGTCATCATGGACAAAACAGAATATAACACATTGCCTTACTCGAGACTTTAGTTGTTATTTTTGCCGTGATCTGCTCCATTAACGGATGTAGAAAGTAAAATAACTTGTAGCGTGTTAAACTTCTTTCAACGTAGCCAACTGTGCTAATCGGAGTGTTGGGAGCAAGGGCAACACTAAAACACAAGCGCATGACTAAACAGTTTAACACGCAGGCTGTGCTATAAACTGTTTAACACGCAGGCTTTCGCGAAAAATATTATCCATAATACACGTTTTTTTGGTTAGATCACGTAAAATTGTACCAAAAAAACTGTATTATGTGCTATAAACCTGTATTGTGTGCTATAGACAATTACCTTTATGTTCCTGTTCAGGAAATGACGATACAGTACAGAAAATTATGAGCACGCGGTACACCACCAGTGGCTACCGCGTCTACTACCGCGTGTGCAGGCGGTGCAACTGCACTGGCCCACACGAGCGGGGAGCGGCTGCATTGCCACGCCACGTGGAGGAGAGGGGGACATTGGCAGGCTCTATTTTCTTGTTCCTTGCACCAGGCCCAGAGACCCTCACACAGAGACCCAGACCCTCACACAGAGACCCAGAGACTCGCACAAAGACCCAGAAGAGACCCTTACAGATAGCCAGCGACTCGCACACAGAGTCACAAGAGACCGACAGACGCTGGACACGAGAGGCCCAGAGACCAATGCGGCAGCGACTCCGTGAGCAGGGATGGCGCGAGACCGCGCTTTCGGTGACACCACGTGGTGATGACACCACGTGCCGAGTGCGCGCGCCGAGTCACGTGGAGGCGGGCGGCCATCTTACCTGGGGACAGTGCTGTACTGTAACAGCGGGGGAGCGGTGGTGCAGCGGTTAGCGCGGTGCTGTGTGTAAACATCGCCACTATGGAGAAAAAGGCGGCCGGGCGTGGTGCTGGCTGCCCACCCCCTCGTGTGCCATGCATAGCTGCTCGCTAACAGCACTTGCCCCAAAAGTCTGTTCAGGATATACGGGGGATCTTTGTGTCAGTCTGTGTGTGTGTCTGTGTGAGTGTGTGAGTGAGTGTGTGAGCGGCAATATCTTTTTATCGGTTGCGTAACGCTGTGTGGAAGCTACCTGGTCTGTCACTTCGCATTAAGCTTCGGGTCTTCTCGGCCACGGTCATTCCCTTCCTTCTCTACACTTGCGAAACGTGGACCCCCCTAATGGAGCATCTTCGCAGGTTGGAAACATTTAAGCTGGCCTGCCTACGATCCATCCTGGGTTTAACCAGGCTGGATTGTGTGAGGAGCTCATAAATCCTCAAAAGAGCTGGGCAAGGTCCCATCGGTGAGCTCCTCTGGCAGGCAAGGCTGTGTTGGCTGGGTCATGTAGCCCGCATGCCCAGCCACCGCATGCCGAAACAGCTTTTGTTCGGTCGGATCGAGGGGGCTAAACGGGCGCGGCATGGGCTAGAGAAGAGATGGAGTGATGTGGTACAGGAGGACGTGGAGCTGAGTGGACTTGCCGATGACTGGTACCAGCGCTGTCAAGATCGGCCTCTGTGGAGGAGGCTCGTGAAGAACGCTACTGGGCAGTTGGAGGCAGTCGCCCTCCAACAACGGAGGGCGGAGGAGTGACGCTCACAACAACGAGCGGAGCGCCGGGTGACTAAGGCACAGCAGGTTGGCACAGTAGGGGGCACAGGTGGTGCATCAGCCAGTCATCTCAGTCGACCCGTGGCACCTGGGTCTGCCCCGTGACCTCCTGCCAGCGGGCGTTCGACACTTCACGTGGCCTCAAGGTGCACATGGCCTGGCACAAGCGTCGTGGTGACGTCGCCGCCCTACTTAGTGGCGAATGGCGGTTGTTGTTGAGTGAGTCTGTGAGTGAGTCTGTGTGTGTGAGTGTGTAAGTCTATGTGTGTGTGCGTGCACGTGTGCGTGCACATGTGGATCGCCACACAAATTTGGTGAAACTCCTACCCGTGGTCGCTGAGGTCGCCATCTCCTGGCCTAGCCAGGGTCTGGGCAGCGCAGCAAGCGGAGACATTTCCAGCTCTCGGAGATTGAATGTTTCCCCCTCACACGCGTTGGTTCTCTCCCCTCACATGTATACTCGCTCTTGAATGGAGCTGGGCAAACATATGTCATGCAGTGGGGCCCATTGCCTGAAACATCGCCCATGATATATTTTCCTCTTAAGGCAGCCGTTGTATTAACGAATGAGTTCAGTGATTTGTGTTATTTGTGCACCACTGCCAACGCGGTATCGACAAATAATCCCAATGTAGGACCACAGAGCTTGGGGATATTGTTGGTCGCGCCGGTTTCTGGCTGGCTGCAACACCAATGCACAAAATACAGCACTAACATAGAATATGTATGTATGTTGAACTTCTATCGCACCGTACGTAGCCAACCGCGCTAATCGAAGGTGCTGGGGAAGGACAACAAACTAAGCACAAAAAGCGGTTCTAAGAAAATGAGTTGTCAAAGACATTTAAAAGTGCAGAGCTCCAATGGCTTCCAAATATCGGAAGGAAGAGCGGTCCAGATGGCCGCAGAAGCGCATCTAAAAGCGGCGCGATGCGGTGACCGCACCCCAGAGCCCCCCCCAACGCCCCTTGGACCCCCTCCGCGAAGACAGCACAGAGTGCCGCTGCTCCCTTGTGACCAGGTCGCGTCTGAAAAAGAGCTACATGGACCAGTGGGCCTTACTTGGTAAATAAAAATAGTTTAGTTCGGGCCACCTCCCGCAACACGACGCTTGTGAGCATGGGGACACCGCGTGCTCCCCTCCAGATCGCATCTCCAGCTCACATCAGCTTATACCTCGACCTTACACCTTGAGCTCACGCCTTAAGCTCGAACTTTCAGTTCACACCTCTGCCTCACCACCTTCTGTTGAGCTCCACCAAGCATGCTCGTCTCAGGTTATTTCATCACGAATACAGTAGCCGCATTGTACAAAGACTCCACCGCCACTCAGGGACATCACCATTCACGGACATCTCCGCCACTCACAGCAGGGGCAACGGACACCACTGGTGACATTTCACATATGTGATTGAGATGCTCAGCAGTGGTTTCAGGTGCATTTTGATGACTCCATGAGAACCGTTCTTGATCTGCTGAAGTAGGAGCAATAATCCTCGTGCCACTTTTTTAGTTCGTCCCAGAGCACCCTACACCGACTGGGTCGTGGCAGTGACAGCAGCAGCAGCAGTGACATCGTGGCGCGTCACTGACACGGCTAAACACACATGAGCGGAGACGCAGTGGCGGCGGCAGGCAAAGCACATCCCTCACATGAACACTAAATCAAGCTACACTCTAGCCCACAGATGTGTCAGTCAAAGACAAAGATCCTCCGTAAAGACTTAAGACTGTTGTGGCAAGCGCTGTTAGCGAGCGCCTTATGAAGGCTGACATGGCATGTGAGGTAGCCTAAGCTAAATGAGCACCAGGCACTAATTTGAGACTGAGTCGACCTAGGGGAGGCCTAGTAACGATTTAGATAATCATCACTGGTGTTGGCCATGAGTGGAAATTGAACTCGGGTCGCCGGGTTCGTAGCGCAGCACGCTAACCTTTACACTTCTGCTCACCACAGATCTGTCAGTCACAAGCATACACATTGGAAGCAATCAACATCGGGCATATAAATGGTTCTGTTTAGACAACTTCACCAGTCCATCCAACTGCTGGTGGTAAAGGTAGGTTCACACCTTCTGTTAGCCGAAAATATCACTCGTGTCCTTGAGCATGTGATTGAGTCACCAAGGTGAATGTAGGCAAGGCGAGGCAATCATCTAGAAATGACTGACAAAGGATCTACATTAACCAGCTTTTCGAACAATATTATGACTTCACTTAATACAAAACAATATTCTTAGTAACTATTATTCTTAAAAAATAACAATAACTTATTTTAATGGATGACGCGTAAACAAAGGAGGGAACATGGAAAGGGTGCAGCGATGTTGGAATGTTATTTATTTTGTATTATTTCTTATTTGGGGTGGTGGTGGTGTTGGTAGAGGTAAAGGTGTTTATAGAGTTGGCAATTGTAGGATAGGTAGCGTTGATAGGGCTGTTGTTGGAAAGAGTGATGGTGTCGGTTGGGGTGGTCGTGTTGGTAGGAGTCATTGTGTTGGTAGGATTGGTGTTGGTAGGGTTGGTGTTGGTAGGGGGAGTGGTGTTGGTAGGAATAATGGTGTTGGTATGGTTGGTGTTGGTAGGGTTGGCGTTGGTAGGGTTGGTTTTGGTAGGAGTGGTGGTGTTCGTCGGAGTAGTTGCGTTTGGTAAGGGTAGCGGTGTTGGGAGGTGTGGTGGTGTTGGTAGGTGTGCGGATTCTAAAGGTGGTGGAGTTGGTAGGAGTGGTGGAGCAGGCATTGATCCGGGCCATGAAGAGTGGTCTCTTTGCCCTCATGATCACGAGGCGGGACTCACGCTCAGCTGGGGTGATGATGTGGGAAGGAGTGGTGGTGAGGGTAGAGGAAGTGATGGTGGTCAGGGTTGGGTTAGTAGAGGAGGTAGTGTTAGTAGGTGTGTGGTTGGTAGAGGTGGTGGAGTTGGTAGGAGTGGTGGAGCAGGCATTCATCCAGCCATGAAGAGTGATCTCTTTTCCCTCATGATCATGAGGCTGGACACATGCTCAGCTGGGGTGATGTGGGTAGGGGTGGTAGTGAGGGTAGAGGAGGTAATGTTGGTAAACGTGGGATTGGTCAAAGTGGCGGAGTTGGTAGGAGCGGTGGAGTTGGTGATTGAGCTGGTAGGGGTAATTGAGCTTATTTTAGTGCGGCAGGCATTGATGCGGGCCATTATCATGAGGTGACACCACTCACACTCAGCTGGGATGATGGTGTTGGTCCGGGTGGTAGTGAAGGTGGAGAAAATGCTGTTGGTAGGGTTTGTAGGGGTGGAAGGGGTGGTGGTGTTAGTCAGGATAGTATTGGTAGAGGTGTTGGTATTTAAAAGTGTGATGGTGTTAGTTTTTCGGGGTGGGGTTTGTCATGGTGGTGTTGGTAGGAATGGTGGTGTTGGTAGGAGTGGTGGTGTTGGTAGGAGTGGTGCTGTTGGTGGGTGCGCTGGTAAGTGTTGGTGAGCTATTCATCATGGAGCAGCCATCCAGTTGAGTCTTTAGGGATCTATGGGTCCTCTTGATTTTCATGGGGTGGCACTTGCTCCGAGCCAATTTACACATGGATCCTCTCATGTAGCGGCTTCGGTAAACTCGTCTGCGCTGCGATGACTTCTGTTTAAAACCGGAAACAAAATCATTATGAGAGGCAAGAGATTGCAGTCTCCTTCTTCCCCTGTTGGTCACTCCACTCAAATATGTTTTTTTCACTTGCCATCTGCCACACCACCACCATTGATTGAGCACGAGTGTTGTACCTGCCTTTCAGTGGCAAATATCGGACAACTATTTGTAATCCACCAACATGAACAATGTGTGCTTGTAATAAATGTGTGCGACTTTGTCGAGGATGTGAGTGTGATTTTTTATTGTTTGTTGTTGTAACGTTCTAACCTGCCTCTCCTGTACATCTGTGAAAAATAGCTTAATAGCTCATCGGATTCTTCCAGTATAAATATTCTGATTCTGATTTGTGTCATCTATGCATGTGAGATTATGACATTTGCCTGAGTGATCTATATCCATGATGCCTCTCTGGGTGTGGTGTCTCTGTTGTGGTGTCCTGCTGATGTTCTATGTTACAGTGACGCCAGCATACTCTCTCTCTTATTAGTGGATTCTTCAGCCAGACTCTTAGGCTGGTAATGGTGATCCCCGCGCTCTCCACGTCGTAAGTGATGGCCACCGGCCCACTGTGCAGCATCTTTATCAAGGTCGTCCACCTTGAGGGAGACGGGTATTCTCCATCTTGGGGAACCGTCATCTGTGGTGCCGCCGCAGCGGAGCCGCTCCAGCGGAGCCGTGCCCACCGCCGCGACGCCGTCACCGATGCCTCGGATTTCCCGCCACTCTCCCGGGGCTGGTGCCTTCTCAGACGTCCGCGTTTTGCCCACTGCACAGTCGTGAGGCCGCCGCAGCAGAGCCGCTCTGCCGAGGCCGTGCCCACCGCCGTGAAGCCGCCACCGGGGGATGCCGACGCCAACGCGGTGCACCCTCGCCACCCCCCCTCCCCCCGCACGAACGCACACACGCCCCACGTAGAGCCAGGAGGGGAGGTCACCCGGCCGATAGGTTTTTTTTTCCAGAAGTCCCTAATGGGATCGATCTTCATGGTTTCCTGCGGCCGGGAAATTGGGCGATCTTCCCCCTGTAGCTGACATGCACTGCGGCGCCAGGACCTAATATTAAAGTTGCATGGTCACGGCAAGGGCCATCGAGCCACCGCGAGTGGAACCACACACACACAAGCACGGGTCAGTGGACTGGTAGCGGGAGAACAGAGAGCGGATGTCGGAGAGATCACTGCGGCGACATCACCCGAGTTGGGATCCGGGTATCGAAGGGTGGGAAAATCCGAGCCCCTGATTGGACGGGAGGCCAAGGGAGCGAAACGGCGAAATTCCTTTGTTGTAGGTGGGATAAAGGGAGGGGGATTCAGGTAGCAAGGCAGTTCTTCAAGATCATCGCGGTCCACGCAGGAGGGGAGTTAGCCGTTCGAGACGTCCGCGTGATGCACTTCAGCGCAGCCAGGCTCAACCCTCTACTGATCGCTTTTCTACAGCTTCCAGCGCAGCAGAGTGGAAGTACACGTGAGTAAGAGAGAGAGGTAAGTTTGGGCTATTTGATCGAGGGTAGAAAGCAGAGCGATAGGCAGAGGAAATACAGTCTAGGATCTCAAGGGGAATAGGCTGACATCCACTGACCCACACAATTACGCGTAGCTTAACGGGTTGCTTGCGGTAAATAAAATAACTGGTAGGGGAATAAACTGTTTCTTGTGCTCCTTTGGAGGGTGAAGAGGAGGGTGGAGAGTGTTTTGTGTTCGCACGCACACGCGGCTGTTTGCGGCGAATAAAGGAGTAGAGCGTGCTTGGTGTCCGTACCTGTACGATCGTTTACAGTATTGTTCAGCACGCGCGTGCCTACACGACTATTTTTGGTGGTGCCCAGCGCTCGCGTACCTGCGCAATCGCCTACAGTAGCGGTTTGCGCTCACGTGCATGCGCGGTTTACAACGAGGTTGAGCTTTCATTTGTGACCAGGTTCCATCTGAAAAATAAGTTAGTACCTCAGTGGGCTTTGACTGGTATGATGGGGGTGTTCTTGATTTGAAGCTTTCGTGACTGCAGGAATCCATACTCTTTGGTTCTTTCGGCAAAGTCACGTAGGTATAAAATCAAATAAATCAGTCTGCCTCAGCAGCAGACCATGCTTTCCCCACCCGATGATGGACGCTTGTGTTGCACCCGAAACATCGTGATTTACTTTATTTTATACCTACGTGACTTTACCGAAAGAACCAAAGAGTATGATGGGGCTGGTTTAGTTTTATTTGTTTGTGTTTGGGTGATTTGTTAACCTTTCTTGTACTTTGCACTATTACATGTTTTTGTAGTATTTGTTGTTGTAACGTTCTTACCAGCCCCTACCGGACATCTGTGAAAAAGAGCTTTATAGCTCATCGGATTCCTCAACCATTAAAAAATATTATTGTTCTGACTCTACTGGCTAGGGGACATTGTTCTGTCCGCACCAGCGCAACTCACCAACGCCGCACAAGGAGTCCAGCACATGTCCCAAATGCCACGCTGCCAGTAACAAAAAACACCCTTAAAGTTGCAGTGGATAATTTTTAAGTATACTTAATTGAGCAAGGTGTTTGCTTGTTCCAAATGACATATGCAACTTTGTCTAGGATGTGTGCGTGGATGTGATATATACTTGTGTGTGTGGTGTATGCGAGTGAGATTCTTATATCTGCGCGAGTGATCTGTACGCGTGATGCATCTCTGCGTGTGGTGTCTCTGCATGTGGTGTATGTCACGGTGCCACGCTGATGGCCTGTGTGAGCGTGAAGTCGGCACTCACCACTGCATTCTTCAGCCGCCACTCCGAGGCTGAGGAGGGTGATCCCCGCGCTCGCCACCTCGTAGGCGATGGCCACCGGCCCGCTGTGCAGCATCTCCATGAAGGTCGTCCACCCTGAAGGAGCTGGGTCGTCGTCTTCTCCTCCTCCTTGGGGAACCTCCATGCCATGGCTGGGAGAGGAAGCGACTCGAGGCACCCTCTCGGCTTCGTGACCTGTGAGGCGGTTGCTGATGTGGACGGCCACGGTCGCTTTGGTGAGAGGTAGAGGCTGTCCGGCCTGTGGCGGTTGGACCTCCCAGGCTCCCCTCGGCTTAACCAGCTAGTTAGGGGAGAAATTCTTCTCCTCCGTGGGCACAGACGCGAGGAACGCGGAGCTCGCCACGAGCAGCGTCACGAGGGTGCGTGAAGTACTGCGCAGCCCGTGAGCCTCCATGGTGACTGCTACGAGAGAGGCTCCAGGAGGCTTCGTGCAGAGAGGCGCTCCTCAGCAGGCAGCTTGCAGCGTGGCTCTAGCGGCAGACTGGGTGGAAGCGGGTGTGACGTCACGGCCCGAGGGCGGATGTGTGTTGTGTCTCATCTGTGTGTGTCTGTATGTCTGTGTGTGTGTCTGAGTGTTTGTGTGTATGTCTGTGTATCTGTGTGTGTATCTGTGTGTTTGTGTGTGTCTGTGTGTGTGTGCGGTAGTGTAGTGATTAGCGCGCTGTGCTATGAACCTAGCGACCCGGGGTTCGATTCCTGCTCACGGCCACCAACACTGGTGTCGTGTGCCGTGCCGGTCTTCGTAGGTGCTGCTCGTTATGGCTACAAAGGGAGGCCCAGGAGTGGTTGAGGTAATCGTCAGCAGTGTTGGTGGCCGTGAGCGGGAGTCGAACTTGGAGGGCAGCGTGGCATTCACTGCAACAACACCGCCCGCGCTCCGACTGGTACACGGTCCGAACAGTGCAGAGTGCACATAATTCGCGGCGTCTCTCGCACGGTCCGGGTCTCTGTGTGGAGAGCGGGAGACGAAGGCGAGGATCACACAGGGTAGAGGGTGCACGTCGGCACTGCTTCCCACGTCACAACACGAGTCACGTCACATCACAGACTCATCCTCACCGTGAACCAACATCATCAACACAAACCCACATCTTCTTAGTTCTTTCGGTAAAGTCACGTTGAAGGGAAACAATGAAATAATAAAATATATATAAAACAATAAAAATTTTCACGACGTTTCGACCATAACACAAACGGTCGTCATCAGGTGTGTCGGTTTGCATGAATTTATTTATTTTCAAACGGTGTATTTATTTATTTATAAAAAAAAACGTTAGCGCCACGTGCAGCGATTTGGCAGTTTATTTAGAAGAACTAGTCCATCTATGTTCTGAAAAGAGGAGGGGGGAGACGACAAATTTTAATGTATGCTGTCTGAAAGCCACTTTAAACGTGAACAATCAATTAAGACCTGAAATGGTTTATCAAATCTTTCCAATGCTAAGCCAGAATCCATCTTCTCGGGTGAAATTGTCCCTGTGCTTGTATATGTGGATAGCCCTTCACTTGGAATGGAACTTTCTACAAACAAACTGAGGGCACCCCAATGGGCTCCCCCCTATCTCCGGTTATAGCTAACATTTTCATGGAGAAATTTGAGACTGACGCCATCCAGACTGCCACTGCGCCCAACCTTATGGAAGAGGTACGCGGATGACACTTTTGTCATCTGACCACATGGCCGGCCTGCTCTAGACCAATTCTTCGACCACATCAATTCCATACACCCAGCCATCAGATTTACCATGGAAGTCGAAAAAGATGGCAAGCTACCTTTTTTGGATGTCCTAATTAAAAAGAGACCTGATGGTTCAATGAGCCACTCTGTCTACAGGAAAGCTACCCATACGGATGCTTATCTGAAACCGGATTCCCATCACCATCCATCACAGAAGAATTCTCTCATCAAGACTCTGTATCATAGAGCCCAATGCATATCCGACCAGGAACACATAGGCAGTGAACTCAAGCACGTACACCAAGCTCTTAAGGCTAATGGTTACTCCGACTATACAATCCGCAAAGCTATCACTCAAACCATGAAGAAGTACCCTCTTGAGGAGCCTTTCAAAACCATCACTTTACCCTACATTGCGGGGATCACAAAAAAGATCTCCAAAATCTTGAATAAACACAAGATCCAGGTCCGTTTCAACACATTACATAAAATCCGTGATCTGGTTCCGTCTGTAAAAGATGTGATTCCGGGCATACAATACCCTGGTATCTACAAACTAAGTTGCCTCTGTGGTAGTAGTTACATTGGAGAAACCAAACGCCATGTCTCGGACCGCATTCGTGAACACAAAGGAGACCTTAAACACGGTAGGACCAACACCTCGGCCGTGGCAGATTATTGTTATAATTCAGTAGGCTCACATGACATTGACTTTTCCAAGACAGAGGTTCTTTGTAAGCCATCTGGCTACCATGAGAAATTCGTTCATGAGGCTATCCACATATACAAGCACAGAGACAATTTCAACCGAGAATATGGATTCTGGCTTAGCAATCATTGGAAAGATTTGATAAACCATTTCAGGTTTTAATTGATTGTTCACGCTTACAGTGGCTTTCAGACGGCATACAATGATTGTTTCGTCTCCCCCCTCCTCTTTTCAGAACATAGATGGACTCGTACTTTTAAATAAACTGCTAAATCGCTGCGCGTGGTGCTAACGTTTTTTATAAATAAATAAATACACCGTTTAAAAATAAATACATTTATGCAAACAGACACACCTGATGACGACCGTTTGTGTTATGGTCGAAACGTCGTGAGAATTTTATTGTTTTATATCTATTTTATTATTTTATTGTTTCCCTTCAACGTGACTTTACCGAAAGAACTAAGAATATGAATTACTGCAGTCACGAAAGCTTTAAATCACAAACCCACATCATTAACACGGACCCACATCATTAATAAGAAACTCACATCAACGCGAGGTTACATCTTTACCACTCACCCACAACACTGGACATCTGTGAGAAAGAGCTGTATAGCTCATCTGACTCCAGTATAAATATTCTGATTCTGACATGAACTCACATCGTCACGACTCACTCACAACATACCACCACCACTATCAGTAACACCACTAACGCCACCACTCCTCCTGCCAGTACACTACACAGACACACACGTCCTCACCACTCACATCACCACTCACCTACAGTTCCTCACTTCCTCCAGAGAGTCGCTGCTTCTGTCGTCTCGGTGCTTCTCTACCGCCACATGTGAGAAAAAAGATCGGCAGAAACAAGTGGGGGCGGGGCTCGGTGATCACGCCCTCAGTGACGCAATATCCTGTGAGCCCCTCCCCCCCAGCACCTTCCCCCCCCTCTACGCCCCCTCCCCCACTCACACCGCCAAAGACAAAGCTCCCGCGTATTTAGCACTACTAACAACAACCCCACCACTAACAACGCCACCACCAATAACAACCCCACCACCAATAACAACCCCACCACCAATAACAACCCCACTACCACTAACAACCCCACCACCACGAACACCACCACCACTACTACAACACCACCACTAATACACAGTTCTGATCCACACCTCAGCTGCTCCCCACACGCGATGCTTCTGCTGCTCTCTCTACTTCCGCTTCCGCCGGTGAACGTGGCGCCAACTTCTGAAGCGGTTCGCTGCCTGGGCCTCCTCTGGGTCGACTCAGCCTGAAGGTGAGAACCTCGCATGATGTGGACACCTCAGCAGTGGTGGAGGAGAGACAAAGGCGGCCCACAGCCGTAGGCTTCTAAACAGCTGCTGGGCTCACGGCATCGGTTCAAGCAGAGCCCGGCTCTGCTGCTGAGGCACTGAAGGTGGAAAGCGGTCCAGAGTGGCGCTCGAGTTGAGCCATTGCTGCTGATGAGAGGCTGATGGGATCAGTCAAATATACTTTTTTATCTTTGCAAGGAAGGGTTTATTGTGAAGGAGGCGAATCGCGTGCTGGCGGAGGAGGCCTCCACTAGACGCCGCTAATTAGGGTATTTGGTCTACTCTTCCACGCTGATCTCCACGTTTTGGAGCAAGGTGGGCGTACCCACACTTTACCCCACCACATGCGGGTCGTTAGCTCACTGGACTTGCACTGCAGAGGTGCAGGTTCGATTCCATCGCCCACACACCCACCCACTCACTTGCCCACTCACCAACTCACCCACTAACCCATCTATTCACCCACCCACAGGGACATGTGGAGACACGGAGACACATGGACACACGGATACATAGAGCCTTGATAAAGTGGTTGTGTAGGTGGTGTTAGAGTATCAGCATCAATGTGGTTGTTGTGGTTATGTTGCTTGTTATGGTTGTGGTGGTTGAGGTGATGTTGGTTGTGGTGGTTTTGAATGTGGTGGCAGTGGTTATAGTTGTGGTTGTATCGCTGGTTGTAGTGGTGGTTCAGGTTTTAGTTGTGGTGTAGGTGGTTATGTTGGTTGTTATGGTGCTTTTGGTTGTGGTAATAATTGCGGTTGTGGGGGGTATATTTTTTGTGGCTATAGTTGTGTACGTGGAGGTTGGGGTTTTCATGGTTATAGTTACAGTTGTGGTTATGTTATTGTTGTTGTTATACTTGGGGTTGTGGTTATAATTGTGATTGTGGTACAAGTTGTGATGGTTATGTTATGTTTTTGTGGTTATAGTTGTGGTGAAGGTGGTTATGTTGTCTTTCATGGTTGTTGTATGTGTAGGGAGCAGTAGAGTAGCGGTTGAACGCCACGCCACGGACCCGAGAAAGTTCGATTCCCGCTCACGGCCAACACCAGTGACGATCATTTGAACCAGTCCAGGGCTTCCCCTACGTCGACTCTGCCTGAAATGAGTACCTGTTGTGGTGTGTAATAAACATCGCCACTCGGGAGACAAAGACGGTCGGGTGTAGTGCTGGCCACCCACCTGCTTGTGTTCCACACTGCGGGTCTCCATAGGTACTCGCTAACAGAACTTGCCCCAACAGTCTGTTATAGGCTATAGAATAAATCTTTGTCTTTTGTTGTTGTATGTGTGTTGAACTTCTTTCGCACCATATGTTGCCACCTGTGATAACCGGAAATGCGGTTATAGTTGTAGTGGTTATATCATGGTTGTGGTTTTAGTTGTGTCTGGTTTTAGTGCTTAGAGTTGTGGTTATAGATATGGCTATAATTGTGGTTATTGTTGTGGGTGTGGTTATAATTGTAGTTGGTTTTGGTTATAGTTGTGGTTATAGTGGTTATGGTTGTTGGGTATGGTTGTGGCTGTGGTTACATTTGTGGTTACATTTGTGGTTGAATTTGTAGTTCTAGTTGTGGTTGTTGGTTTGTGGTGGTGAGGCTGGTGCAGGTGGTGGGTTGGAGGCCACGTTCCCTGCCCATGCGGTTCCAACAGCGATGGCTCCCTGTGCTATGTGGGTCACATGAACTTGTCTCCCAGCATGCCTTGAAGTCATCATTATAGGAGCCCTCGCCTCCTCTACGCACTCTCCTCCTATCTCTCCCCTCTCACCTCCACGCACTCTCCTCCTACCTCTCACCTCCTCCGCGTGTCTCCTCCTTTCTTTTTTTCCCAGGGTCTCCCTCCTCTCTCTCCCCGTGTCTCCTTCCTCTATGTCGCCGTGTCTCTCTCCTCTCCCTCCCCGCGTTTCCCTCCTATCTTTCTCCGTGTCTCTTCTCTCTCCCCGCTTTTCCCTCTCCAACCTCCTCCTGTCTCCCTCCTCTCTCTCCCCGTGTCTCCTTTCTCTCCCCGTGTCTCACTCTTCTATCTCCCCCTGTCTCCCTCTTGCTTCCCGTGTCTCACTCACTCAGCCACCCACTCAGCCACTCACTCAACCACTCACGTACTCAAGCTTTCAATCAACAACTCACTCACCCAGCCACTCACTCAGCTGCTTAGTCACTCTGCTACCCACTCACTCAACCACTCACTCATTCAGCCTCTCACTCAGCCACTCACTAACTCAGCCACTCACTCCCTCAACCACTCAATCACTCAGCCACTCTCTCATTCAATCACTCACCTAGCCACCTGCTTATTTGTTTATTTTACCAGGTAAGGCCCATAAGATATATCTCTTTTTCAGACGTAACCTGGCCACATATGATTGCCCAATTAAGTGGCATTTTACGTGTCAATTTATATCAGCAACTATAAATGTGGAGTGACAAACAGGAGCCGGGCAAAAATTCACAACGAAGGGGAGAGTGAGAGAAACATGCGAACTCCAAATATACAACAGGCATCAGGGTCAGGATTGTTGTATATATTGTCTTGAAAAATAATAAAAATGAAATGAAAAATGCAAAAGGTGTAATTTTACAAAATTAGGTAATTATGTCAATTTATGCAATTACGCTAATTAGACTCGGCTTTGTTGTCTAGGGGTATTACCAATCGTGATAGTTGTCAGTGATGTGTGGGTTCTGGGTCCATATTTGTCGTGTCACTGGGGTTTATAATAGGCTGGTAGGGTGGGTTCATAATGGCCAGGTAGGGTGGGGTTATAATGGCCAGTGAGAGTGGGGTTATAATGGCCAGGTAGGGTGGGGTAAAATGGCCTTGTCAGGGGTCCACCTCCTCCACCACCAGTTCCACCTCAACCTCCTCCACCTCCCACCTCCTCGCAGGAACCCAGACTCAACAGGTGCCATGGGTTGCCACGCTACGTGCAGGAGGAGGAGCTCATCACTTGAATGTGACGAGCAGTGAGCTTATCACTTGAATGTGAGATGCAGTGCGCTCATCACTTGAGTGTGACATGCAGTGAGCTCATCACTTGAATCTGACATGCAGGGAGCTCATCACATGAATGAATGGGACATGCAGTGAGCTCATCACTTGAATGTGACACGCAATGAGCTCAACACTTGAATGTAACATGTAGTGCACTGACCACTTGAATGTGACATGCAGTGCGCTCATCATTTGAATGTGACATGCAGTGAGTTCGCCACTTGAATGTGACATGCAGTGAGCTCACCACTTGAATGTGACTTGCAGTGAGCTCAACACTTGAATGTGACATGTAGTGCACTGACCACTTGAACGTCATGCAGTGCGCTCATCACTTGAATGTGACATGCAGGGAGCTCATCACATGAATGAATGGGACATGCAGTGAGCTCATCACTTGAATGTGACATGCAGTGAGCTCAACACTTGAATGTGACATGCAGTGAGCTCATCACTTGAAAGTGACATGCAATGAGCTCACCACTTGAAAGTGACATGCAGTGCGCTCATCACTTGAATGTGACATGCAGTGAGCTCGCCACTTGAATGTGACATGCAGTGAGCTCGCCACTTTAATGATATGCAGTGTGCTCGTTACGTGAATAAGACATGCAGTGAGCTCGCCACTTGAATGTGATATGCAGTGAGCTCATCACTTGGACGGGACATGCAGTGTACTCATCACTTGAAAGTGACATGAATTGAGCTCATCACTTGAACATGACATGCCATTTTCTACATCACACGACTATACTGACTAAATATGATGGGTATAGTCGTGTGATGTAGAAAAAAGTTTAGTTGGAGGCATATATTTTATGTGACGTAAAATTGTAATGTATAATGACTTTTTGTTAGTAGTAGGGTAGTTGCAGTTGCTTAGCGTCAATATACTAAATTCCTCTGCTGATATGTAACCTCAGCTTATTGGAGAGTATATTGAGTATTTTGATTATATTGATGTAGTTTATATTTTAGTTTTTTATCAGTTTACTACACGGTAGTCATTATATAGTGTAGTGTATACCCAGTTACTTAATGTTAACAGCTCAGATTATTGGAGAGTATATTGAGTACATTGATTATATTGATGTAGTTTATATTTATTTTTTTCACATCGGTTTATTGCATGGTAGTAGGGTATGTATAGTTCTTCTTCTTTGGTTCTTTCGGTAAAGTCACGTAGAATGAGAATAAAATAATAAATTGATAAAATAAAATAACACAATAATATTCTCACGACGTTTCGGCCACAACACAAGCGGCCTTCATCAGGTGAAGGGAGCGAGACTGTCTGGTAGGACAGCGCTGGAGTGAGAGAGCCACGTTCAGATCACGGCTTTTAAGCTGTGTGAGAGGAACAAAGAGCCTTGACGAAGGAATTAGCATAAAATTTAGCATTGAAAAGGCTGAATGATTAGCTTGTGACTGGTCACAGAAATAGCTATGTTAAAAGTTAAAGCATACACCTCCGCAGAGGCACCCATTGTTAAAAGGAATTAGCATAGAATTTAGCATTGAAATAGCTAAATTAAGGCATTCGCTTGTAGCTGCTACAGAAATAGTTACGTTGAAGTCAGAGTATACACATTCACCGAGGCACTTAGTACAAATCAAAACAGGAGAATTTAGCATTGAAATAACTAGGCGAATTTAGCATTGAGCTATTCACAGTACTATATAGTGAACCAATAAAAACTAAAATATAAATTACCTTCATGTTATCAATAAACTCTATATTCTCCAATCAGCTAAGCTACCAACCATAAGTCGTTATATATCACAATGCTATATGGCGAAAAAATGGGTGGATTCTTACCCTCAAATTTCCGTACCACGGATAGCTACGGGCCCCGTTCAGACGGACGAGTTCGTCCATGGTCAGAACAGAGGAGGGGGAGAGAGACAGCTGCGAAGCCCTAGTATACTCCATGTTGTAAACCATACCATTAACCGTGGTGTGAGAGGTATTAAGAGGCAATGCTGGCGAAAGAGCTGCGGTCTGAAGGTCATCGTAAAATTACAATTAATTAAGAACAGAAATGATTTAACACATCTTTCCAGTGGTTACTAAGCCTGAATCCATCTTCTCGGTTGAAATTGTCTTTGTGCTTGTATATGTGAATGGCCTCATGAACGAATCTCTCATGGTAGCCAGTTGGTTTGCAAAGAACCTCCGTCTTGGAGAAGTCAATGTCATGTGAGCCCACTGAATTGTAACAGTGATCTGCCACGGCAGAGGAGTTCGTCTTACCGTGTTTCAAGTCTGCTTTATGTTCGCGGATGCGGTCCGAGATATGTCTTTTGGTTTCTCCAATGTAGCTACTACCACAGAGGCACTTTAGTTTGTAAACGCCCGGGTACTGTATGTCTGGAAGAGCATCTTTTACAGATGGAACTAAATCACGGATTTTGTGTACTGTGTTGAATCGGACCTGGATCTTGTGTTTATTCAGGATTTTGGAGATCTTTTTAGTGACCCCTGCAATGTAGGGTAAGGTGATGGTTTTGAGTGGCTCCACAAGAGGATCCTTCTTCATGACTGGAGTGATGGCTTTGCGGATTGTGTAGTCGGAGTAGCCATTAGCCCTGAGAGCCTGGTGTACGTGCTTGAGTTCACTGGTAATGTGTTCCTGGTCGGAAATGCATTGGGCTCTATGGTATAGAGTCTTGATGAGGCAGTTCTTCTGGGATGGATGGTGGTGGGAATCCGGTTTCAAGTAAGCATCTGTATGGGTAGCTTTCCTGTAGACAGAGTGGCTCATTGAACCATCATGTCTCCTTTTAATTAAGACATCCAGAAAGGGTAGTTTGCCATCTTTTTCAACCTCCATGGTAAATCTGATGGCTGGGTGTATTGAATTGATGTGGTCGCGGAATTGGTCTAGAGCAGGCTGGCCATGTGGCCAGATGACAAAGGTGTCATCAACGTACCTCTTCCATAAGGTCGGGCGTAGAGTGGCAGTCTGGATGGCGTCAGTTTCAAATTTTTCCATGAATACGTTGGCTACAACCGGAGATAGGGGGGAGCCCATTGGGGTGCCCTCAGTTTGTTTGTAGAAAGTTCCATTCCAGGTGAAGTATGTGTTGGTTAAGCAATGTCTCACCAGGGGGGGTACATCAGTATGCAGTCCTTGATGAACCAGGTCTTCAATGATAGCGATGGTGTCAGGTACCGGGACTTTGGTGAACAAGGACACCACATCAAAACTGACAAGCAGGTCGTTTGGGGACAGGGAAATGTCTTTGATTGTCGATACCAGGTGAGTAGAATTTAGTACCGCAGAGGTGGTTTTTCCAGTGAAAGGTCGCAGTATATCAGCCAGAAAACGTGCCAGTTTGTAGGTGGGGGAGCTGATAGTAGAGACGATGGGACGAAGGGGTGTATCTTCTTTGTGTATCTTTGGAAGGCCATATAATCTTGGTGGTCTGGCAGCAGAGGGTTTCAACAAGAACTGTTTGTTCTCATCAATTAATGCTGTTGAATCAGAGATAATTTTGTTCGTTTTGGTGACCAGGCTGTTGGTGGGATCTCTTTTTATTTTTGTATAGCTGCCATCGTTGAGTAGTTCTTGAATTTTGTTGTTATATTCTGTTTTGTCCATGATGACAGTGGCATTGCCTTTGTCGGCTGAGAGAACGACAATATCATCCCTCTTTTTTAATTGAGATAATTCAAAACGTTCGTCTTTGCTGATGTTGCTAGGTGGCAACTTAGCGTTTTTGAGGGTTGCAGCGATTTCAGATCTTGCTACGTCTGCAGAGATGTGACTCAAGCCCTTGAGTGCAACGTCGACATGGGCAATTATATCATTAACCGGTAAGTGTCTCGGTGTGACAGCAAAGTTTAGACCTTTAGCTAAAACGGATTTCAGACCATCAGAAATGGAACTGTTACTGCGATTAATTACGACTTTGTTGACGTCTATCTTTTCGGTGTGTGGATCCGATTTTTTGCTGGAGAGGTGATTGAATTTGGAAATCAAATTGTCCCTACATTTGTTCGACATAGTGGCAGCCGAAGAGGTAGTCATATTGTCTACATGTTCCCAATCCGATGTAGACATTGTTGCTGTCAATTTTAAGTGTGATTTGTAGAGTGTCTTGTCTAACTGATCGAGTTCGATGCGTGTAAGTCTGATTTTTTCCGAGATAAGAGCGAAGCTAGTTCTAGCTAGAATTCGTTTTGCATTGAGAGAAGTTGCAACAGCAGAGGTTAGTGTAAATGCGGTTGGTATTACCTTAGAGTCGCGGCATCTCTTCAGAAAGGTGAGAGACTCGATTAGTTGAGCCTTCTTATCCCGAAGTCTGTTGAATGATCTTAAGGATGTGTGGAATCCCTCCCCGTAGAGGCGGTTAAATTTCGATTTAAAGCTTTCGTGACTGCAATGATTCATCTTCTTTGGTTCTTTCGGTAAAGTCACGTAGAATGAGAATAAAATAATAAATTGATAAAATAAAATAACACAATAATATTCTCACGACGTTTCGGCCACAACACAAGCGGCCTTCATCAGGTGAAGGGAGCGAGACTGTCTGGTAGGACAGCGCTGGAGTGAGAGAGCCACGTTCAGATCACGGCTTTTAAGCTGTGTGAGAGGAACAAAGAGCCTTGACGAAGGAATTAGCATAAAATTTAGCATTAAAAAGGCTGAATGATTAGCTTGTGACTGGTCACAGAAATAGCTATGTTAAAAGTTAAAGCATACACCTCCCCAGAGGCACCCATTGTTAAAAGGAATTAGCATAGAATTTAGCATTGAAATAGCTAAATTAAGGCATTCGCTTGTAGCTGCTACAGAAATAGTTACGTTGAAGTCAGAGTATACACATTCACCGAGGCACTTAGTACAAATCAAAACAGGAGAATTTAGCATTGAAATAACTAGGCGAATTTAGCATTGAGCTATTCACAGTACTATATAGTGAACCAATAAAAACTAAAATATAAATTACCTTCATGTTATCAATAAACTCTATATTCTCCAATCAGCTAAGCTACCAACCATAAGTCGTTATATATCACAATGCTATATGGCGAAAAAATGGGTGGATTCTTACCCTCAAATTTCCGTACCACGGATAGCTACGGGCCCCGTTCAGACGGACGAGTTCGTCCATGGTCAGAACAGAGGAGGGGGAGAGAGACAGCTGCGAAGCCCTAGTATACTCCATGTTGTAAACCATACCATTAACCGTGGTGTGAGAGGTATTAAGAGGCAATGCTGGCGAAAGAGCTGCGGTCTGAAGGTCATCGTAAAATTACAATTAATTAAGAACAGAAATGATTTAACACATCTTTCCAGTGGTTACTAAGCCTGAATCCATCTTCTCGGTTGAAATTGTCTTTGTGCTTGTATATGTGAATGGCCTCATGAACGAATCTCTCATGGTAGCCAGTTGGTTTGCAAAGAACCTCCGTCTTGGAGAAGTCAATGTCATGTGAGCCCACTGAATTGTAACAGTGATCTGCCACGGCAGAGGAGTTCGTCTTACCGTGTTTCAAGTCTGCTTTATGTTCGCGGATGCGGTCCGAGATATGTCTTTTGGTTTCTCCAATGTAGCTACTACCACAGAGGCACTTTAGTTTGTAAACGCCCGGGTACTGTATGTCTGGAAGAGCATCTTTTACAGATGGAACTAAATCACGGATTTTGTGTACTGTGTTGAATCAGACCTGGATCTTGTGTTTATTCAGGATTTTGGAGATCTTTTTAGTGACCCCTGCAATGTAGGGTAAGGTGATGGTTTTGAGTGGCTCCACAAGAGGATCCTTCTTCATGACTGGAGTGATGGCTTTGCGGATTGTGTAGTCGGAGTAGCCATTAGCCCTGAGAGCCTGGTGTACGTGCTTGAGTTCACTGGTAATGTGTTCCTGGTCGGAAATGCATTGGGCTCTATGGTATAGAGTCTTGATGAGGCAGTTCTTCTGGGATGGATGGTGGTGGGAATCCGGTTTCAAGTAAGCATCTGTATGGGTAGCTTTCCTGTAGACAGAGTGGCTCATTGAACCATCATGTCTCCTTTTAATTAAGACATCCAGAAAGGGTAGTTTGCCATCTTTTTCAACCTCCATGGTAAATCTGATGGCTGGGTGTATTGAATTGATGTGGTCGCGGAATTGGTCTAGAGCAGGCTGGCCATGTGGCCAGATGACAAAGGTGTCATCAACGTACCTCTTCCATAAGGTCGGGCGTAGAGTGGCAGTCTGGATGGCGTCAGTTTCAAATTTTTCCATGAATACGTTGGCTACAACCGGAGATAGGGGGGAGCCCATTGGGGTGCCCTCAGTTTGTTTGTAGAAAGTTCCATTCCAGGTGAAGTATGTGTTGGTTAAGCAATGTCTCACCAGGGGGGGTACATCAGTATGCAGTCCTTGATGAACCAGGTCTTCAATGATAGCGATGGTGTCAGGTACCGGGACTTTGGTGAACAAGGACACCACATCAAAACTGACAAGCAGGTCGTTTGGGGACAGGGAAATGTCTTTGATTGTCGATACCATGTGAGTAGAATTTAGTACCGCAGAGGTGGTTTTTCCAGTGAAAGGTCGCAGTATATCAGCCAGAAAACGTGCCAGTTTGTAGGTGGGGGAGCTGATAGTAGAGACGATGGGACGAAGGGGTGTATCTTCTTTGTGTATCTTTGGAAGGCCATATAATCTTGGTGGTCTGGCAGCAGAGGGTTTCAACAAGAACTGTTTGTTCTCATCAATTAATGCTGTTGAATCAGAGATAATTTTGTTCGTTTTGGTGACCAGGCTGTTGGTGGGATCTCTTTTTATTTTTGTATAGCTGCCATCGTTGAGTAGTTCTTGAATTTTGTTGTTATATTCTGTTTTGTCCATGATGACAGTGGCATTGCCTTTGTCGGCTGAGAGAACGACAATATCATCCCTCTTTTTTAATTGAGATAATTCAAAACGTTCGTCTTTGCTGATGTTGCTAGGTGGCAACTTAGCGTTTTTGAGGGTTGCAGCGATTTCAGATCTTGCTACGTCTGCAGAGATGTGACTCAAGCCCTTGAGTGCAACGTCGACATGGGCAATTATATCATTAACCGGTAAGTGTCTCGGTGTGACAGCAAAGTTTAGACCTTTAGCTAAAACGGATTTCAGACCATCAGAAATGGAACTGTTACTGCGATTAATTACGACTTTGTTGACGTCTATCTTTTCGGTGTGTGGATCCGATTTTTTGCTGGAGAGGTGATTGAATTTGGAAATCAAATTGTCCCTACATTTGTTCGACATAGTGGCAGCCGAAGAGGTAGTCATATTGTCTACATGTTCCCAATCCGATGTAGACATTGTTGCTGTCAATTTTAAGTGTGATTTGTAGAGTGTCTTGTCTAACTGATCGAGTTCGATGCGTGTAAGTCTGATTTTTTCCGAGATAAGAGCGAAGCTAGTTCTAGCTAGAATTCGTTTTGCATTGAGAGAAGTTGCAACAGCAGAGGTTAGTGTAAATGCGGTTGGTATTACCTTAGAGTCGCGGCATCTCTTCAGAAAGGTGAGAGACTCGATTAGTTGAGCCTTCTTATCCCGAAGTCTGTTGAATGATCTTAAGGATGTGTGGAATCCCTCCCCGTAGAGGCGGTTAAATTTCGATTTAAAGCTTTCGTGACTGCAATGATTCATCTTCTTTGGTTCTTTCGGTAAAGTCACGTAGAATGAGAATAAAATAATAAATTGATAAAATAAAATAACACAATAATATTCTCACGACGTTTCGGCCACAACACAAGCGGCCTTCATCAGGTGAAGGGAGCGAGACTGTCTGGTAGGACAGCGCTGGAGTGAGAGAGCCACGTTCAGATCACGGCTTTTAAGCTGTGTGAGAGGAACAAAGAGCCTTGACGAAGGAATTAGCATAAAATTTAGCATTGAAAAGGCTGAATGATTAGCTTGTGACTGGTCACAGAAATAGCTATGTTAAAAGTTAAAGCATACACCTCCGCAGAGGCACCCATTGTTAAAAGGAATTAGCATAGAATTTAGCATTGAAATAGCTAAATTAAGGCATTCGCTTGTAGCTGCTACAGAAATAGTTACGTTGAAGTCAGAGTATACACATTCACCGAGGCACTTAGTACAAATCAAAACAGGAGAATTTAGCATTGAAATAACTAGGCGAATTTAGCATTGAGCTATTCACAGTACTATATAGTGAACCAATAAAAACTAAAATATAAATTACCTTCATGTTATCAATAAACTCTATATTCTCCAATCAGCTAAGCTACCAACCATAAGTCGTTATATATCACAATGCTATATGGCGAAAAAATGGGTGGATTCTTACCCTCAAATTTCCGTACCACGGATAGCTACGGGCCCCGTTCAGACGGACGAGTTCGTCCATGGTCAGAACAGAGGAGGGGGAGAGAGACAGCTGCGAAGCCCTAGTATACTCCATGTTGTAAACCATACCATTAACCGTGGTGTGAGAGGTATTAAGAGGCAATGCTGGCGAAAGAGCTGCGGTCTGAAGGTCATCGTAAAATTACAATTAATTAAGAACAGAAATGATTTAACACATCTTTCCAGTGGTTACTAAGCCTGAATCCATCTTCTCGGTTGAAATTGTCTTTGTGCTTGTATATGTGAATGGCCTCATGAACGAATCTCTCATGGTAGCCAGTTGGTTTGCAAAGAACCTCCGTCTTGGAGAAGTCAATGTCATGTGAGCCCACTGAATTGTAACAGTGATCTGCCACGGCAGAGGAGTTCGTCTTACCGTGTTTCAAGTCTGCTTTATGTTCGCGGATGCGGTCCGAGATATGTCTTTTGGTTTCTCCAATGTAGCTACTACCACAGAGGCACTTTAGTTTGTAAACGCCCGGGTACTGTATGTCTGGAAGAGCATCTTTTACAGATGGAACTAAATCACGGATTTTGTGTACTGTGTTGAATCGGACCTGGATCTTGTGTTTATTCAGGATTTTGGAGATCTTTTTAGTGACCCCTGCAATGTAGGGTAAGGTGATGGTTTTGAGTGGCTCCACAAGAGGATCCTTCTTCATGACTGGAGTGATGGCTTTGCGGATTGTGTAGTCGGAGTAGCCATTAGCCCTGAGAGCCTGGTGTACGTGCTTGAGTTCACTGGTAATGTGTTCCTGGTCGGAAATGCATTGGGCTCTATGGTATAGAGTCTTGATGAGGCAGTTCTTCTGGGATGGATGGTGGTGGGAATCCGGTTTCAAGTAAGCATCTGTATGGGTAGCTTTCCTGTAGACAGAGTGGCTCATTGAACCATCATGTCTCCTTTTAATTAAGACATCCAGAAAGGGTAGTTTGCCATCTTTTTCAACCTCCATGGTAAATCTGATGGCTGGGTGTATTGAATTGATGTGGTCGCGGAATTGGTCTAGAGCAGGCTGGCCATGTGGCCAGATGACAAAGGTGTCATCAACGTACCTCTTCCATAAGGTCGGGCGTAGAGTGGCAGTCTGGATGGCGTCAGTTTCAAATTTTTCCATGAATACGTTGGCTACAACCGGAGATAGGGGGGAGCCCATTGGGGTGCCCTCAGTTTGTTTGTAGAAAGTTCCATTCCAGGTGAAGTATGTGTTGGTTAAGCAATGTCTCACCAGGGGGGGTACATCAGTATGCAGTCCTTGATGAACCAGGTCTTCAATGATAGCGATGGTGTCAGGTACCGGGACTTTGGTGAACAAGGACACCACATCAAAACTGACAAGCAGGTCGTTTGGGGACAGGGAAATGTCTTTGATTGTCGATACCATGTGAGTAGAATTTAGTACCGCAGAGGTGGTTTTTCCAGTGAAAGGTCGCAGTATATCAGCCAGAAAACGTGCCAGTTTGTAGGTGGGGGAGCTGATAGTAGAGACGATGGGACGAAGGGGTGTATCTTCTTTGTGTATCTTTGGAAGGCCATATAATCTTGGTGGTCTGGCAGCAGAGGGTTTCAACAAGAACTGTTTGTTCTCATCAATTAATGCTGTTGAATCAGAGATAATTTTGTTCGTTTTGGTGACCAGGCTGTTGGTGGGATCTCTTTTTATTTTTGTATAGCTGCCATCGTTGAGTAGTTCTTGAATTTTGTTGTTATATTCTGTTTTGTCCATGATGACAGTGGCATTGCCTTTGTCGGCTGAGAGAACGACAATATCATCCCTCTTTTTTAATTGAGATAATTCAAAACGTTCGTCTTTGCTGATGTTGCTAGGTGGCAACTTAGCGTTTTTGAGGGTTGCAGCGATTTCAGATCTTGCTACGTCTGCAGAGATGTGACTCAAGCCCTTGAGTGCAACGTCGACATGGGCAATTATATCATTAACCGGTAAGTGTCTCGGTGTGACAGCAAAGTTTAGACCTTTAGCTAAAACGGATTTCAGACCATCAGAAATGGAACTGTTACTGCGATTAATTACGACTTTGTTGACGTCTATCTTTTCGGTGTGTGGATCCGATTTTTTGCTGGAGAGGTGATTGAATTTGGAAATCAAATTGTCCCTACATTTGTTCGACATAGTGGCAGCCGAAGAGGTAGTCATATTGTCTACATGTTCCCAATCCGATGTAGACATTGTTGCTGTCAATTTTAAGTGTGATTTGTAGAGTGTCTTGTCTAACTGATCGAGTTCGATGCGTGTAAGTCTGATTTTTTCCGAGATAAGAGCGAAGCTAGTTCTAGCTAGAATTCGTTTTGCATTGAGAGAAGTTGCAACAGCAGAGGTTAGTGTAAATGCGGTTGGTATTACCTTAGAGTCGCGGCATCTCTTCAGAAAGGTGAGAGACTCGATTAGTTGAGCCTTCTTATCCCGAAGTCTGTTGAATGATCTTAAGGATGTGTGGAATCCCTCCCCGTAGAGGCGGTTAAATTTCGATTTAAAGCTTTCGTGACTGCAATGATTCATCTTCTTTGGTTCTTTCGGTAAAGTCACGTAGAATGAGAATAAAATAATAAATTGATAAAATAAAATAACACAATAATATTCTCACGACGTTTCGGCCACAACACAAGCGGCCTTCATCAGGTGAAGGGAGCGAGACTGTCTGGTAGGACAGCGCTGGAGTGAGAGAGCCACGTTCAGATCACGGCTTTTAAGCTGTGTGAGAGGAACAAAGAGCCTTGACGAAGGAATTAGCATAAAATTTAGCATTAAAAAGGCTGAATGATTAGCTTGTGACTGGTCACAGAAATAGCTATGTTAAAAGTTAAAGCATACACCTCCGCAGAGGCACCCATTGTTAAAAGGAATTAGCATAGAATTTAGCATTGAAATAGCTAAATTAAGGCATTCGCTTGTAGCTGCTACAGAAATAGTTACGTTGAAGTCAGAGTATACACATTCACCGAGGCACTTAGTACAAATCAAAACAGGAGAATTTAGCATTGAAATAACTAGGCGAATTTAGCATTGAGCTATTCACAGTACTATATAGTGAACCAATAAAAACTAAAATATAAATTACCTTCATGTTATCAATAAACTCTATATTCTCCAATCAGCTAAGCTACCAACCATAAGTCGTTATATATCACAATGCTATATGGCGAAAAAATGGGTGGATTCTTACCCTCAAATTTCCGTACCACGGATAGCTACGGGCCCCGTTCAGACGGACGAGTTCGTCCATGGTCAGAACAGAGGAGGGGGAGAGAGACAGCTGCGAAGCCCTAGTATACTCCATGTTGTAAACCATACCATTAACCGTGGTGTGAGAGGTATTAAGAGGCAATGCTGGCGAAAGAGCTGCGGTCTGAAGGTCATCGTAAAATTACAATTAATTAAGAACAGAAATGATTTAACACATCTTTCCAGTGGTTACTAAGCCTGAATCCATCTTCTCGGTTGAAATTGTCTTTGTGCTTGTATATGTGAATGGCCTCATGAACGAATCTCTCATGGTAGCCAGTTGGTTTGCAAAGAACCTCCGTCTTGGAGAAGTCAATGTCATGTGAGCCCACTGAATTGTAACAGTGATCTGCCACGGCAGAGGAGTTCGTCTTACCGTGTTTCAAGTCTGCTTTATGTTCGCGGATGCGGTCCGAGATATGTCTTTTGGTTTCTCCAATGTAGCTACTACCACAGAGGCACTTTAGTTTGTAAACGCCCGGGTACTGTATGTCTGGAAGAGCATCTTTTACAGATGGAACTAAATCACGGATTTTGTGTACTGTGTTGAATCGGACCTGGATCTTGTGTTTATTCAGGATTTTGGAGATCTTTTTAGTGACCCCTGCAATGTAGGGTAAGGTGATGGTTTTGAGTGGCTCCACAAGAGGATCCTTCTTCATGACTGGAGTGATGGCTTTGCGGATTGTGTAGTCGGAGTAGCCATTAGCCCTGAGAGCCTGGTGTACGTGCTTGAGTTCACTGGTAATGTGTTCCTGGTCGGAAATGCATTGGGCTCTATGGTATAGAGTCTTGATGAGGCAGTTCTTCTGGGATGGATGGTGGTGGGAATCCGGTCTCAAGTAAGCATCTGTATGGGTAGCTTTCCTGTAGACAGAGTGGCTCATTGAACCATCATGTCTCCTTTTAATTAAGACATCCAGAAAGGGTAGTTTGCCATCTTTTTCAACCTCCATGGTAAATCTGATGGCTGGGTGTATTGAATTGATGTGGTCGCGGAATTGGTCTAGAGCAGGCTGGCCATGTGGCCAGATGACAAAGGTGTCATCAACGTACCTCTTCCATAAGGTCGGGCGTAGAGTGGCAGTCTGGATGGCGTCAGTTTCAAATTTTTCCATGAATACGTTGGCTACAACCGGAGATAGGGGGGAGCCCATTGGGGTGCCCTCAGTTTGTTTGTAGAAAGTTCCATTCCAGGTGAAGTATGTGTTGGTTAAGCAATGTCTCACCAGGGGGGGTACATCAGTATGCAGTCCTTGATGAACCAGGTCTTCAATGATAGCGATGGTGTCAGGTACCGGGACTTTGGTGAACAAGGACACCACATCAAAACTGACAATCAGGTCGTTTGGGGACAGGGAAATGTCTTTGATTGTCGATACCATGTGAGTAGAATTTAGTACCGCAGAGGTGGTTTTTCCAGTGAAAGGTCGCAGTATATCAGCCAGAAAACGTGCCAGTTTGTAGGTGGGGGAGCTGATAGTAGAGACGATGGGACGAAGGGGTGTATCTTCTTTGTGTATCTTTGGAAGGCCATATAATCTTGGTGGTCTGGCAGCAGAGGGTTTCAACAAGAACTGTTTGTTCTCATCAATTAATGCTGTTGAATCAGAGATAATTTTGTTCGTTTTGGTGACCAGGCTGTTGGTGGGATCTCTTTTTATTTTTGTATAGCTGCCATCGTTGAGTAGTTCTTGAATTTTGTTGTTATATTCTGTTTTGTCCATGATGACAGTGGCATTGCCTTTGTCGGCTGAGAGAACGACAATATCATCCCTCTTTTTTAATTGAGATAATTCAAAACGTTCGTCTTTGCTGATGTTGCTAGGTGGCAACTTAGCGTTTTTGAGGGTTGCAGCGATTTCAGATCTTGCTACGTCTGCAGAGATGTGACTCAAGCCCTTGAGTGCAACGTCGACATGGGCAATTATATCATTAACCGGTAAGTGTCTCGGTGTGACAGCAAAGTTTAGACCTTTAGCTAAAACGGATTTCAGACCATCAGAAATGGAACTGTTACTGCGATTAATTACGACTTTGTTGACGTCTATCTTTTCGGTGTGTGGATCCGATTTTTTGCTGGAGAGGTGATTGAATTTGGAAATCAAATTGTCCCTACATTTGTTCGACATAGTGGCAGCCGAAGAGGTAGTCATATTGTCTACATGTTCCCAATCCGATGTAGACATTGTTGCTGTCAATTTTAAGTGTGATTTGTAGAGTGTCTTGTCTAACTGATCGAGTTCGATGCGTGTAAGTCTGATTTTTTCCGAGATAAGAGCGAAGCTAGTTCTAGCTAGAATTCGTTTTGCATTGAGAGAAGTTGCAACAGCAGAGGTTAGTGTAAATGCGGTTGGTATTACCTTAGAGTCGCGGCATCTCTTCAGAAAGGTGAGAGACTCGATTAGTTGAGCCTTCTTATCCCGAAGTCTGTTGAATGATCTTAAGGATGTGTGGAATCCCTCCCCGTAGAGGCGGTTAAATTTCGATTTAAAGCTTTCGTGACTGCAATGATTCATCTTCTTTGGTTCTTTCGGTAAAGTCACGTAGAATGAGAATAAAATAATAAATTGATAAAATAAAATAACACAATAATATTCTCACGACGTTTCGGCCACAACACAAGCGGCCTTCATCAGGTGAAGGGAGCGAGACTGTCTGGTAGGACAGCGCTGGAGTGAGAGAGCCACGTTCAGATCACGGCTTTTAAGCTGTGTGAGAGGAACAAAGAGCCTTGACGAAGGAATTAGCATAAAATTTAGCATTGAAAAGGCTGAATGATTAGCTTGTGACTGGTCACAGAAATAGCTATGTTAAAAGTTAAAGCATACACCTCCGCAGAGGCACCCATTGTTAAAAGGAATTAGCATAGAATTTAGCATTGAAATAGCTAAATTAAGGCATTCGCTTGTAGCTGCTACAGAAATAGTTACGTTGAAGTCAGAGTATACACATTCACCGAGGCACTTAGTACAAATCAAAACAGGAGAATTTAGCATTGAAATAACTAGGCGAATTTAGCATTGAGCTATTCACAGTACTATATAGTGAACCAATAAAAACTAAAATATAAATTACCTTCATGTTATCAATAAACTCTATATTCTCCAATCAGCTAAGCTACCAACCATAAGTCGTTATATATCACAATGCTATATGGCGAAAAAATGGGTGGATTCTTACCCTCAAATTTCCGTACCACGGATAGCTACGGGCCCCGTTCAGACGGACGAGTTCGTCCATGGTCAGAACAGAGGAGGGGGAGAGAGACAGCTGCGAAGCCCTAGTATACTCCATGTTGTAAACCATACCATTAACCGTGGTGTGAGAGGTATTAAGAGGCAATGCTGGCGAAAGAGCTGCGGTCTGAAGGTCATCGTAAAATTACAATTAATTAAGAACAGAAATGATTTAACACATCTTTCCAGTGGTTACTAAGCCTGAATCCATCTTCTCGGTTGAAATTGTCTTTGTGCTTGTATATGTGAATGGCCTCATGAACGAATCTCTCATGGTAGCCAGTTGGTTTGCAAAGAACCTCCGTCTTGGAGAAGTCAATGTCATGTGAGCCCACTGAATTGTAACAGTGATCTGCCACGGCAGAGGAGTTCGTCTTACCGTGTTTCAAGTCTGCTTTATGTTCGCGGATGCGGTCCGAGATATGTCTTTTGGTTTCTCCAATGTAGCTACTACCACAGAGGCACTTTAGTTTGTAAACGCCCGGGTACTGTATGTCTGGAAGAGCATCTTTTACAGATGGAACTAAATCACGGATTTTGTGTACTGTGTTGAATCGGACCTGGATCTTGTGTTTATTCAGGATTTTGGAGATCTTTTTAGTGACCCCTGCAATGTAGGTATGTATAGTTCTTTAGAAACTCCCTTTTTTATTTTCCACATAATGCACTAGCTTGATACGCGGTGGTTTGGGCTGTTGCAGTTCTTTCTTATTAAAATTGTATCTCCCTTTATTATTGCCAATCCTACATGATACACTAACATAATATGACTTTGAGACCCCCCACCTGCCTACACATTCCACAAGGAGTGAATAATCCCATATCTGCATTTGTCATAAACATGCTAAATTCCTCTGTTATGTAAACTTCTTCATCAAGACGCTCTCCTCCTCCCACCCAATTTAAAATACGCTGCCAAGCTTAGCAGTGTTCGTTAGGACGCTGTCTTTCCGACAGCTCTGTTTCTTCACCTGAGGACGGCTGCTTGCGTTGTGGCCTAAACGTGAGAATTTTATTATATTATGTTTGATGTTTATTATTTTATTATTTCCCTTATACATGACTTTACTGAAAGAACCAATAATATGGTGCATACCTACTTTTGGTGGGACCTGCTTTCCCTAGAGCAGTGCATACTGACTGTGGTAATACCTGCTATCACTACAGCATTGCATGCTGACAGGTGGTATCCTGCTATGACTACAGCATTGCATACTAACTGTGGTGGTATCCTGCTATGACTACAGCATTGCATGCTGACTGTGGTGGTATCCTGCTATGACTACAGCATTGCATGTTGAGTGGTGGTATCCTGCTATGACTATAGCATTGTATGCTGACTGTGGTGGTATCCTGCTATGGCTACAGCATTGCATACTGACTGCGGTGGTATCCTGCTATGACTTCAGCATTGCATACTGACTGCGGTGGTATCCTGCTATGACTACAGCATTGCATACTGACTGCGGTGGTATCCTGCTATGACTAGAGCATTGCATGCTGACTGTGGTTGTATCCTGCTATGACTATAGCAGTGCATGCTCACTGTGGTGGTATCTTGCTATGACTACAGCATTGCATGATAACTGTGGTGGTATCCTGCTATGACTACAGCATTGCATGCTGACTGTGGTGGTATCCTGCTATGACTACAGCATTGCATACTGACTGCAGTGGTATCCTGCTATGACATCAGCATTGCATACTGACTGCGGTGGTATCCTGCTATGACTACAGCATTGCATGCTGACTGTGGTTGTATCCTGCTATGACTACAGCATTGCATGCTGACTGTGGTGGTATCCTGCTATGACTACAGCATTGCATGCTGACTGTGGTGGTATCCTGCTATGACTACAGCATTGCATGCTGACTGTGGTGGTATCCTGCTATGACTACAGCATTGCATACTGACTGCAGTGGTATCCTGCTATGACTTCAGCATTGCATACTGACTGCGGTGGTATCCTGCTATGACTAAAGCATTGCATGCTGACTGTGGTTGTATCCTGCTATGACTAGAGCATTGCATGCTGACTGTGGTGGTATCCTGCTATGACTACAGCATTGCATGCTGACTGTGGTGGTATCCTGCTATGACTACAGCATTGCAAGCTGACTGTGGTGGTATCCTGCTATGACTACAGCATTGCATACTGACTGCAGTGGTATCCTGCTATGACTTCAGCATTGCATTCTGACTGTGGTTGTATCCTGCTATGACTATAGCAGTGCATGCTGACTATGGTGATATCCTGCTATGACTACAGCATTGCATACTGACTGTGGTGGTATCCTGCTATGATTACAGCATTGCATCCTGACTGTGGTGGTATCCTGCTATGACTACAGCATTGCGATGCTAACTGTGGTGGTATCCTGCTATGAATACAGCATTGCATGCTGACTGTGGTGGTATCCTGCTATTACTACAGCATTGCATGCTGACTGTGGTCGTTTCCTGCTATGACTCAAGCATTGCATGCTGACTGTGGTGGTATCCTGCTATGACTACAGCATTGTATGCTGACTGTGGTGGTATCCTGCTATGACTACAGCATTACATGCTGCCTGTGGTGGTATCCTGCTATGACTACAGCATTGCATGCTGACTGTGGTGGTATCCTGCTATGACTATAGCAGTGCATGCTCACTGTGGTGGTATCCTGCTATGACTACAGCATTGCATACTGACTGCAGTGGTATCCTGCTATGACTACAGCATTGCATACTGATGGTGTTGGTATCCTGCTATGACTAGAGCATTGCATACTGACTGCGGTGGTATCCTGCTATGACTACTGCATTGCATACTGACTGCGGTGGTATCCTGCTATGACTTCAGCATTGCATACTGATGGTGGTGGTATCCTGCTATGACTAGAGCATTGCATACTGACTGCGGTGGCATCCTGCAATGACTACAGCATTGCATACTGACTGCGGTGGTATCCTGCTATGACTACAGCATTGCATACTGACTGCAGTGGTATCCTGCTATGACTTCAGCATTGCATACTGACTGCGGTGGTATCCTGCTATGACTAAAGCATTGCATGCTGACTGTGGTTGTATCCTGCTATGACTAGAGCATTGCATGCTGACTGTGGTGGTATCCTGCTATGACTACAGCATTGCATGCTGACTGTGGTGGTATCCTGCTATGACTACAGCATTGCAAGCTGACTGTGGTGGTATCCTGCTATGACTACAGCATTGCATACTGACTGCAGTGGTATCCTGCTATGACTTCAGCATTGCATTCTGACTGTGGTTGTATCCTGCTATGACTATAGCAGTGCATGCTGACTATGGTGATATCCTGCTATGACTTCAGCATTGCATACTGACTGTGGTGGTATCCTGCTATGATTACAGCATTGCATCCTGACTGTAGTGGTATCCTGCTATGACTACAGCATTGCGATGCTAACTGTGGTGGTATCCTGCTATGACTACAGCATTGCATGCTGACTGTGGTGGTATCCTGCTATTACTACAGCATTGCATGCTGACTGTGGTCGTTTCCTGCTATGACTCAAGCATTGCATGCTGACTGTGGTGGTATCCTGCTATGACTACAGCATTGTATGCTGACTGTGGTGGTATCCTGCTATGACTACAGCATTACATGCTGACTGTGGTGGTATCCTGCTATGACTACAGCATTGCATGCTGACTGTGGTGGTATCCTGCTATGACTATAGCAGTGCATGCTCACTGTGGTGGTATCCTGCTATGACTACAGCATTGCATACTGACTGCAGTGGTATCCTGCTATGACTACAGCATTGCATACTGATGGTGGTGGTATCCTGCTATGACTAGAGCATTGCATACTGACTGCGGTGGTATCCTGCTATGACTACAGCATTGCATACTGACTGCGGTGGTATCCTGCTATGACTAGAGCATTGCATACTGACTGCGGTGGTATCCTGCTATGACTACAGCATTGCATACTGACTGCGGTGGTATCCTGCTATGACTTGAGCATTGTATACTGATGGTGGTGGTATCCTGCTATGACTAGAGCATTGCATACTGACTGCGGTGGTATCCTGCAATGACTACAGCATTGCATACTGACTGCGGTGGTATCCTGCTATGACTAGAGCATTGCATACTGACTGCGTTGGTATCCTGCTATGACTACAGCATTGCATACTGACTGCGGTGGTATCCTGCTATGACTACAGCATTGCATACTGACTGCGGTGGTATCCTGCTATAACTAGAGCATTGCATGCTGACTGTGGTTGTATCCTGCTATGACTATAGCAGTGCATGCTCACTGTGGTGGTATCTTGCTATGACTACAGCATTTCATGCTGACTGTGGTGGTATCCTGCTATGACTACAGCATTGCATGCTGACTGTGGTGGTATCCTGCTATGACTACAGCATTGCATACTGACTGCAGTGGTATCCTGCTATGACATCAGCATTGCATACTGACTGCGGTGGTATCCTGCTATGACTACAGCATTGCATGCTGACTGTGGTTGTATCCTGCTATGACTACAGCATTGCATGCTGACTGTGGTGGTATCCTGCTATGACTACAGCATTGCATACTGACTGTGGTGGTATCCTGCTATGACTACAGCATTGCATGCTGACTGTGGTGGTATCCTGCTATGACTACAGCATTGCATACTGACTGCAGTGGTATCCTGCTATGACTTCAGCATTGCATACTGACTGCGGTGGTATCCTGCTATGACTAAAGCATTGCATGCTGACTGTGGTTGTATCCTGCTATGACTAGAGCATTGCATGCTGACTGTGGTGGTATCCTGCTATGACTACAGCATTGCATGCTGACTGTGGTGGTATCCTTCTATGACTACAGCATTGCATGCTGACTGTGGTGGTATCCTGCTATGACTACAGCATTGCATACTGACTGCAGTGGTATCCTGCTATGACTTCAGCATTGCATTCTGACTGTGGTTGTATCCTGCTATGACTATAGCAGTGCATGCTGACTATGGTGATATCCTGCTATGACTACAGCATTGCATACTGACTGTGGTGGTATCCTGCTATGATTACAGCATTGCATCCTGACTGTGGTGGTATCCTGATATGACTACAGCATTGCGATGCTAACTGTGGTGGTATCCTGCTATGACTACAGCATTGCATGCTGACTGTGGTGGTATCCTGCTATTACTACAGCATTGCATGCTGACTGTGGTCGTTTCCTGCTGATGTAGCCCAAGGGTCATAAAGAAGTGGGCGGGGCTAGTGATGTTAAAGTGAGAAATTTGCATGTTATTGTAAGATCGGAGGGCGACTTCCACGCCAAGGGTGCAGAGGTGGCTATTGTAATGTGAGAGATTAGCATGTCAATGTAAGATCGCAGAGCCGCCGCCACGACGAGGACGCGAGCGACGGTGTCTGTGTTAGTGTGAGACATTTAACCTGTTAAAGTAAAATCAGAGAGTCGAAAATAACAACTAACATCGGAAGGTAGGATGGAAACATCACGGCCAGTTATGACATGACCTGGTTAATAACGTCCTTCCAATGATTAGTCAGTCTGTACCCATTTTCTCGGTTGAAATTGTGTCTGTGTCTATATACAGTGATACCTCGGTATACGACCGCTTTGGAATACGTCGAAATTGGTATATATCGTGTTTTTACGAGAAAAAATGTCTTGGGATACGACGTCTTGCTTGGGATACGACGTCTTGCTTGGGATACGACGCGCTTGCTAGAACTTGTATGGGTCGGGATGAGTCACCGCGTACAGTACCCGCGTATGCCCCGTTCACGACTGAAACAAAGCGAGAGGGGCGGGATGGCGTGGGGGAGAGGGGAGAGAGGCGGGGGACGTGGGGGAGAGGAGCGGGGGGCATGGGGGAGATGGGCAGGGGGCGTGGCAGATAGGAGCAGGGGCGTGGGGGAGAGGAGCGGGGGGAGAGGGGCGGGGGGCGTGGGGGGCTGCCCCCATGGAGGGTGAAGCCCCGGGTCGAGGCGCGCGCGCGCGTGCGTGGTTGAGGCATGCCACGTGACCAGCGCAGCTGGCAGCAACGCGGTCACGTTGCTTCTGTATGCATTTTAGTAATTAGTGTCTAAATTACCTTCTGGAACGAATTAACGACGTATACCGAGGTACCACTTTACCTGGATGGCTTCATGAACGAATCGTTCACAATCTGGGTGATCTAGCAGCAGAGGGTTTTAAGGAAAACCGCTTGGTTGGTTCGATTAAAGATGTCGAATCAGTGATGATATTTTTTTTTTTAACGAGGCAGTTGGTGGGATCTCTATTGATTTTTGTATAGCTACCATCATTAAGTAGGTCCTGAATTTTGTTCTTGTATGTGGTTTTGTCCATGATGTCTGTGGGATTGCCCTTGTCAGCTGAGAGAATGACGATGTGCTCTATCTTTTTGAATTGAGAAAGCTCAAAGTGCTCATCCTTACCGATGTTGCTAGTAGGTGACTTAGCGTTTTTAAGGATTGCAGCGATTTCCGATCTTGCCACGTCTGCAGTAATATGTCCCAAACCCTTAAGGTCTCCTTAGACCTGGGCAATTATATCATCAACTGGGATGTGTTTAGGGGTGACTGCAAAATTCAACCCTTTGGCTAGAACCGATTTTAGGCTGTCGGAAATTGGACTGTTACTCTGAATGATAACAATCGTGTCAACCTCGAACTTTGTTGTAGCTGATGTTTTCACGGAAAAATTTGTGACAGATGCCATACAGGCATGCACTGTATGTCCGTCCTTGTGGAAGAGGTACGCAGATGACATGTTCATCATCTGGCCATGTGACCGACCAGCTCTGAACCAGTTCCTCAACCAATTCCATACACCCAGCCATCAAATTCACCATGGAGGTGGAAAAGGATGGCAAGTTACCATTCTTGGATGTTTTAATCGAAAAGAGACCAGATGGCTCAATGGGAGACTGTCTACAGGAAAGCCACCCATATGGATGCCTACCTAAAACCTGACTCCCACCACCATCCATCCCAGAAGAATTCCCTCATCAAAACTCTACACCATAGAGCTCGATGTATTTCCGACCATCATCTCCTAGCCAGTGAACTGGAACACGTACACCAAGCTCTCAAGATGAATGGATATTCAGACTACACAATGCTTAAAGCTATCACCCCAACCGCTGAGAAAGAACCATCTGAGGATCCAATCAATACCGTCACCTTGCCATACATAGCAGGGGTCACCAAAAATATTTCCAAAATCATTCATAATCTGCGAAGGATGTGATCTCTGACATGCAATACCCCGGCGTCTACAAACTAAGCTGTGTCTGTGGCAGTAGTTACATTGGGGAAACTAAGCGACATGTCTTGGACCGTGTTCGGGAACATAAGGCAGATCTGAAACATGGTAGGACCAATACCTCGGCTGTGGCTGATCACTGTTTAAATGCGATGAGCTCACACGAAATTGATTTATCCAAAACGAAAGTACTTTGCAAACCCACCGGCTATCACCAAAGATTCGTTCATGAAGCCATCCAGATATATAGACACAGACACAATTTCAACCGAGAATATGGGTACAAACTGAGCAATCATTTGAAGGACGTTATTAACCAGTTCAAGTCATAACTGGCTGTGATGTTTCCATCCTACCTTCCGATGTTAGTTGTTATTTTCGACTTTCTGATTTTACATTAATAGGTTAAATGTCTCACACTAACACAGCCACCATCGCTCACGTCCTCGACATCGCGGCGGCTTTGCAATCTTACATTAACATGCTAATCTCTCACATTACAATAGCCACCTCTGTGCCCTCGGCGTGGAAGTCGCCCTCCCATCTTACATTAACATGCAAATTTCTCATTTAACATCACTAGCCCCGCCCACTTTGTTTGTGACCCTTGGGCTACACCCATTTCAAACCTATAAAAAGTCTGCCTCAGCAGCTTTCCCCCTCCTTTTTCCTCCTGATGACGATTGCTTATGTTGCGATCGAAACGTCATAGTTTTTTGTTTTATAATTTTGTTCTGCGTGACTTTACCAAAAGATACTCTTTGGTTCTTTCGAAAAGGAACGTAGGTATAAAAATAAAAAAATAAAAATTATATATCACGACGTTTCGATTGCAACACAATCGGTCATTCTCAGACAGAAAAAAATAATCCAGCAATGGAACTGAAGAACCAGCGGGCCATACCTACGTAACTTTTACCGAAATAACCAAAAAGTATGGATTCCTGCAGTCACGAAAGCTTTAAGCCATGGTTTATGCTCCTTAATAAATGAAGACACCAAAACGTCTTGACCGCTTACGACGTATGGTGCCTCGTCAGCAGCATCGGGCTCCCTTGAATCAGTGTTGGTGAACTGCCGATATTACACAGACTCTCGTCTTGAAATGGGGGATGAGTTGAGAAAATCTAGAAATCCCCGTGGAGGACAAATAGAGTGGACTTTGAACGTTGGAATGTAAGCTCGTGGATTATTGCATTGCGCGGGTGCATGGGGATATTGCGGGGACAGTGGCTTCCACACAGAACTTCGATGTGGGGTCTATCTCCGTTAGATTATTGGGCAAGTTGTAACACAGGGGCGCGTTGAATATGGAAGACTACATACTCTAATCTCCGCTAACAGATTATATCCTCATGTTTGCGTCAGGATAAACAATTCATACATTACAGCCTACGGTGCTACACATTTCAGGTTGCGGTAGTGCTATGGTTAACGTGCTGTGATACAAACCCGGCAATCCAGGTTCGATTCCCGTTCACGGTCAACACCTGCGATGGTTATCTGAACCGGTCCCGGGCCTCCCCTTGGTCGACTTAGCCTTAAATGAGTACCTAGTGCGGTTTGTAGTAAGCTTCGCCACTGAGGAGACAAAGGCGGCTGGGAATGGTGCTGTTAAGGCTTCAGCGGGGATCTTTGTCTTTGTTTGCTACACAGCATAGGTCGGCCTCTGTAGAGGAGGCAGAGGAGCAGGCTCGTGAAGGACGCTACTGGGCAGTGCCAGGGTAGGTGCACTGTGAGTCTATTGGGCAGTTGGAGGCCGTCACCCTCTAACAACAGCAGAGGTTGGAGGAGCAACGCTCAGAACTAGCATCATCAGGCGGCAGCAAGCATTGTGTATAAATTCACCTGTTTTGGTCTTAAGGAAAATCGTGCAAAATAGAGAAAAGGTAAGAAAGTCACAAAACATAAATACATAACCAAACAAATTATGAAGTCCAAATTTGCAACACTGAATGCATTCTTGGGGCAAGGCAGCAAAACAAAAAACAATAGTCCCAGATTTCGATTTAAAGCTTTCATGACTGCAATGATTCATCTTCTTTGGTTCTTTCGGTAAAGTCACGTAGAATGAGAATAAAATAATAAATTGATAAAATAAAATGATGCAATAATATTCTCATCAGAAGGCCGATGTGTTGTGGCCGAAACGTCGTGAGAATATTATTGTGTTATTGTATTTTATCAATTTATTATTTTATTCTCATTCTACGTGACTTTACCGAAAGAACCAAAGAAGAATAGTCCCAGACTTCACCAAAACAACAACACACTGCACATGAACATTGAACTATCGATGCATGAGGGGCAAGGATCAAGGATACAAATCACATCTGCAATTTCTTTTGTGTCCAGCAACTCCGATTATAACGTTTGGCTCCGTACTATGCAAAATTAGTTAAATGTACAACAGTTATAGTCTGCAACGTCAAAGGCTTGGTCACCTATTCATATTTTTGTTTGAGGAAGAGTTAAATGGAAATTTGATGCACGTCTTATGTTTCTTGGGTTAATGAATTAGCTAAGTGCAACACAGATTTGCCAATACGGGTTTTATGAATGACCAGGGCCCACTTTAGATGTCTTCTTGCATCAAGGCGATGTGAGACTGGATTGTAAGATGTTTAAGTCGAGGGAACACCTAGCCTGGCATGCAATCGGTGTGTTTGGTAGCTGCACGACTATCTGATGAGCTCTCGGGTTGGAAAACGCGTGGCGCATCGTGCCAATGCGCGACGTTTCGCCTGCCCAGTTCCTCAGGAAGCTCGCTCGCTCCAGGCACGTGGGGCGCAACATTCATGCGGTACAACAAATAAAAGATCCCCCGCGTAGGCTTAACAGACCGTTGGGGCAAGTGCTGTTACGGAGCACCGCCTATGAAGGCCAGCACGGCACGTGGGGTTGGGTGGCCAGCACCACCCCCGGCCGCCTTTGTCTCTCCCGAGTGGCGATGTTTACACATCGCACCAGGTACTCATTTGAGGCTGAGTCGACCTAGAAGAGGCCCAGGACCGGTTCACATAATCGAACTCGGGTCGCCAGGATCTTAGCGCAAAATACACTATTTTCAAATGAATATGAGTTTTAGTCCATGTTAATTTATGGCCATATGTATGCCTATATATATTGATAAATATTAATAATGTTGTTCATTTACAGAGATGCAGAGTTAAATTGAGACTATATGGATGAATAAAACAAGATACAGAGAAATTTGAATCAGACGCTATCCAGACTTCCACCCTCAGACCTTCCCTGTGAAAGAGATATGTGGATGACACTTTCGTCATTTGGCCACATGGCCTCCCAGCTCTGAACCTTTTCCTACACCACATCAGTTCCAGACATCCCGCCATCAAATTCACCATGGAACTGGAGAAAGATGGCAAGCTACCATTCTTAGATGTTCTGTTTGAGAGGAGACCTGATGGCTCATTGGGGCATTCTGTCTACAAGAAACCCACCCACACAGATTCCTACTTGAAACCTGATTCCCACCACCACCCAGCCCAAAAGAATTATCTCATCAAAACTTTATACCATAGGGCTCATTGCATTTCGGACCAACACCACCTGACCAGTGAATTAAAACATATACACCTGGCCCTAAAAAGGAATGGTTACTCTGACCGTACCATCCGCCAAGCTGTCTCTCCCTCCATACAGAAACAACCACTTGATACTCCGGTGAAAGCCATCACACTTCCATATATAGCAGGTGTTACTAAAAATATTTCCAAAATTCTAAACAAACACAAGATCCAGGTCCGGTTCAATACAGTACACAAAATTCGTGATCTGATCCCATCTGTGAAGGATGTCATTCCTGATTTACAGTACCCCGGGGTTTACAAATTGAGTTGTACCTGCGGTGATTGCTACATCGGTGAGACAAAGCGACATGTCTCTGACCGAATTCGCGAGCACAAATCATATTTGAAACACGGCAAAATAATTCTTCTGCCGTGGCTGATCACTGTTACAATGCTGTGGGGGATCACGATATAATTTTCTCCGATACCAAGGTTCTTTGCAAACCCACGGGCTTTTATCAGAGATTTGTTCATGAAGCAATTCAGATCTACAAACACAGACACAATTTCAACCGAGAGGATGGTTTCAAATTAAGCAACCATTGGAAAGATGTTCTAAATCGAACTAAACATTAAACTAATTTCAATGGTACAGTATAGTTTTCAAGTAGTGGTACCCCAAACTTTCGCAGCTCTTATAAAATCCCCCTTTTCACACCATCAATAGGTAAACTCCCCCCTCCCCCCTCCCCCCCCCCCCCCCGCGCCAAACTGCGAGTCCACCGGCACATACACCACCTCTTTCCTAAAATCCGCCAATCAAATGCTAACTTTTTATGCTAATTTCTTTGTCAGAACACCTTGTTTGCTCGCACACAGGTCCGATGTCTGAGCGTGGTTGTGTTTCGCTAAATTCTCCTGTTTGATGAGTACTAGGTGCCTCGGTGAACGTATATGCTCTAAATTTAACATAGCTATTTCTGCGAGCAGTTACAAGCTAATCACTCAGCTATTTCAATGCTAAATTCGATGCTAATCCCTTTGTCAAAGGGTACCTCTGCGGATGTGTATACTTTAACTTAGCTATTTCAATGAGCCATTTCAATGCTAAATTATATGGTAATTCCTTTGTCAAGGCACTTGTCCTTTTTCTTCTCACACAGCTTAAAGGTCGTGATCTAAGCATGGCTTCTTCCACTCCAGCGCTAATTCCTTTGTCAAGGGGTACCTCTGCGGATGTGTATACTTTATCTTAGCTATTTCAATGAGCCATTTCAATGCTAAATTATATGCTAATTCCTTTGTCAAGGCGCGTGGTCTTTTTCTTCTTACAATGTAAAGTTACATTTTAATGTGCAACGTCTGGCACTTTCCTTGCTGTTGTTTAAACCGAGCTTGGAAATTTATATACTTTTGAAATATGAACTTGTATACTTTATCTATGTTATATATTCATTCTTGGTGCTTTGCTTACCTTTCCTCTACTTTGCACTCCTATTCGTGTTTTTGCATTGTTGTAACTTTTTGACTGGCCCCTTTGGGACACCTTTGAAAAAGAGCTTGAGAGCTCATCGGATTTCTCCAGGATAAATAAAGATTCTGATTCTGAACTAATTTCACCACAAAATGTATTTATATGAAAAAAATACCGTCGAGGCCGTGAAATCGTCGTGCCTCCTCGTAATGCGAGAAACTGAGATTTACCTGAGGGGGGCCACGGTGACAAGATGTTAACTCCCTCGATTGGTATACAGAAGACCGTGGGTTTGATCCCGACTGTGACGCCTGCTGCATATTTGGAGTTTGCATGTCTTTCTCCCTGTGGTCGAGTGGATTTTTCTCCGGGTCCTCCAATTTTTCCCTCCACATTTAGAATCAATATGCCTTTAGAGTATTTGGCTGCTATAAATTCGCACGTGATAAGTTACTTCGTTGTGCTATAATTTGTGGTCAGCTCATTTATAAAAAGAGCTGTACAGCTTAATGGGACTTACCAGGTAAAATAAAAAAATAGTGAGTCAGTTAGATTAGTCCCGACAATGCTCCTATCGGGTGCACAGGGCACAGCGAGGCAACCAGAACAGGTGATGAGTCATCACGCGAATCTGATTCTCGTCTACTCTTGCATATGGCAGCAATCGGCTCGGGAGCTCAGGAACTGGATGCCAATGTCAAGGTCTGCTAGCCACGAGAGGACTGCAGGAGAGAATTTGTGTAGTGTTATTCCTCCTCCATTGAAGGAGTGCAGACAACAGTGGTTTAATAACAGTCAGCACAAAGCATTACACTACTAATAATACTCATCTACAATTAGCTCGTAATCCACAGGAATTAGCAGTTAATCCACTTTAAATTTCCTCGTAATCAATATTTACTTATATCCAGGAAAGCCACATTGAGTGGAAAGACTCATTTTAAGGAGGGGCTTGCTGATGCTACATTGAGTTTTTATTTTAAGTTGTTCATAGCCAATAAATGATCAGCTGTGTTTATCATTATACGCAAGTGGGAGCAAACCCAATAACCTGGTGAAAACCCACGTGTTGCACGAGGCAACGTTCAATCCCGGTTCAGATTGAAACAGATGGCGATTAGTCCACTTGATGTATCGCCCTCTCCTGACGAGCCAGGATAAGGCACTTCCTCGAAGCCCACGGGAAGGGAGTTTCACGACATCATCTGTGGGTGATCCACCAACCCTCCCTGCTGCCTCTATAGTGCTGGATTACCGGGGACGTGCGAAGCCGCCACCACCCGGTTCTCTCTCATATGTACGATGTTACATATGGACACAGTCATCGTGGTAATGTTTATTGCAGGGCAGACCGGTATCCATCAACATCACGAACCCACTGCGTGAGGCTATTTCAGCAAGAAGACCGTCCCTCTGCAGAGCAAGGGTCGTGCTCATCAAGATGCTCCTCGTGACTCATCGCCTGCTGAGGAGTTCCCACTCTGTGACTGTGCGCCCGATAGCAGCATCGCCGCCGGGACTCCTTTGGGGTGATGTATCTAGCAATGTAAAAGGAAATGGTGTTTCCCTGCCTCAAGGCCATCTCTGTGAAACATAATAAACACAGAGTGGGAATTGTGACTCGGCTCAGGTGAAACATTCACAGATGGCATCTTTATTCAGAGCAGGTGAAATACAACGATCATAGGCGATGCTGACAAGGGCAGCCCTTTAAAAAGATAGATTTTAACAGCAAGACTTAAAAATATTGGGAAATATACAACATAATTAGGTGTTTGTTGATCTTCTTTGGCACCGTACGTAGCCAACCGTGCTAATCGGAGGTGCGGGGGAAGGACAACAAACTACCGAAAGAACCAAGAATATATTATATGCATTGTCTTTGAAACTGGTTGGTCCACACCAGAGACAGCTTTCTTTGGAGCCTAGTCTCAAACAGTGTTAATGCAGACAAGATTCCTTGTTAAAGGTTTCACTTTGGTGTTTTAACATCTTAACACCTATATTCTTTTTGATTTAAAGCTTTCGTGACTGCAGGGATTCATATTCTTGGTTCTTTCGGTAAAGTCACGTAGAAGGGAAACAATCAAATTATAAAAATATAAAACAATAAAATTCTCAAGACGTTTCGACTGTAACACAAGCAATTATCATCATGATGATTGTTTTATATTTTTATTCTTTTATTGTTTCCCTTCTACGTGACTTTACCGAAAGAACCAAGAATATTAATCCCTGCAGTCACGAAAGCTTTAAATCAAAATCTTAACACTTGTTTTTTTGCCAGATAAAGGGGAAAACCTATTCTCATATTTTGGTACTGGCAAAGGAAAAAAAGCCGTTCTAAAGAAATTCGATTTTAATCTAATTTATGATTTAAAAGTGCATAGCTTCAGTGGCTTCATAATATCGGAAGGAAAAACGTTTCAGACGGTGGCAGAAGCGCATGGGGATGGATATTTAAACATGCGTTTAGATTATTAAGATAATTTGGCTGCTATACATTTGGCTGCTTTTCATTTCCACATGATAAGCCAACTTCGTGAAGCTATAATTTGTGGCCAGGTTGCTTCTGAAAAAAGAAGCTAATACTTCAATGGGCTTTACCTGGTAAATTAAATATTGTTTATTTTCCTTTCAATTTTTTTGTAGTGATTTGTTTACCTTTCCTATACTTTGCACTCCTATCGTGTTTTGTATTGTTTGTTGATGTAACGCTTTGACCTACCCCTAATGGACATCTGTGAAAAAGAGCTTCATAGCTCATCGGATTCCTCCTGCAATATACATAAATATTCGGATTTTGATGTGATAGGCACTCGTGCAGAAATTGGTGAACGGCAGTGAATTGATGAGAAGTTAAAGGCAGATTGTGAGAGCATAACGCGAGAGACACACAATATGGCGGGAGACAGAGAGAGAGACACACGCAAGACAACGTTCTCCCATACAAGCTTCAACAGACTGTTGAAGGTTGTATGGGTGAAGGCTGGCACGAGCAACACCACATCCGGCCGCCTTTGTCTCACCAGTGCTGATGTTTTACACACCGCACCCGATACTCGTTTTAGTCCGAGTCGACATAGGGGAGGCCCAGTACGGGTTCAGATATTCGTCACCCGATATTGGAGGTGAGCGGAAATCGAACTCGTGTTCACTATTCCGCGGCTCCAAATGCATACAGACATGCGCACGCACATACCCCCAGTAGAATGTGAACTCAATTCGTCTCACGTGAACGTGAATGGATAAGGGGATGTTGACTTATAAACAACCTGGCTCGGTGAGAAGCCTTATCGAGGTGATTAGAGGAACGTGATTTGATTATCCCTGCAATTGCAAAGCTCACAAAGTGTATCGATTGGGATGAAGTCCGCGCACCTGCCTTGACATTCATCCCGCGATAGCGTTCAGCCACAGCAAGGGGCAATCCTTAATTGCCTCATCGTTGTTTAATTCCGCAATCGCGGTCGGGGGTATGTGGGGAGCGTGTTGGACTTTGACCATTCCTAACCACGTTGGTGAAGGACAACGGTGAGTATAGGTGAGAGGGCGAGTTGCACAGTCACCCAGGGCCCCCGTGGTCCATGTCCCTTCTCTAAGGTTTCTCGAAGGTTCTGCCACCACCTCCTCCTGATCCAAAAACAGTGTTCTTCACTCATTTTCAGAGGGAGGCTACTTCAGCCGATATGACATCAGTCTGAGAGCCGCCACACCGCCTCACCTGCAAGGGGTGTTTTCATATCCATGTGCTGTCAGGGGTCACACTGAAGGCCACCTGGGGCCGCCATTGGCCCGTGGGCCTTGAAATGAAGAACACTGCTCTTACCGATCCCAATCGTCCTACTGTGACCGCCTTAGTGGGGTGGCTGCCCATAGTAATTGGCACGTTTTGTTTAGGTGACAAACCTTGCTGATTAGCTGTGTCGGGTGGTGGTGGGTTAACGACACATTTATATTTACGCGAAATAATCCAAAAAAAACTTTACTATGCGGTACACAGTTGCTTCGCAGCTAAAAATGCCCCACGGTTCAGTGCGACTCGTATGGATAAATAAGAAAGCAACAAAAACAAATTAATCGGTTCCATATTTCCCCATCATCCCGTTCTCCCCGCGGGTCCCTCAGCCCTGCGGAGCGCTGACGGCCTGGCAAGTGGGATGACGAATCGCCTATGAATCACCACACACGCGGCAGGCTGTGGATTCGTCTCGCAGGTCACGAAGCTCAGCCACGCAAGCAAACGACAGCTGTCCGTGTTCAGACTCGTCTCTTAGTCCTCCTGCGCTCGGAGCACGAACAGTAATCTGCACGAGGTTCGTGGGTTAGATCCCGACTCCATCGAGCGGAGCGCCGGGCGGATGTAATGCGTTAAGTTGACAGTAGGGGGCACAGGTGGTACATCTGCCAGTCATCTAATTCAGTCAGCCCATGGCCCCTGGGTCTGTCCCGTGACCTTCAGTATATTTTGAGTTTATGTCTCACTCTCTCGCCCCGTGGTCGCGTGCATTTTTTTTCGGGTCCTCTGGTTTTTCCCTCCTCATTCAGAATCAACAATGTGCGTGTAGTGTCTGCCTGCAATACAATGTCCACACAATAAGCCACTTTGTGGAGCTATCATTTGTGGCCAAGTCTATTCTGAAAATAGATAATAAGTCAGTGGGCCTTACCTGGTAAATTAAATAGCTTTTTTTAGTTTTTCATTTATTGATACATTTATCTTGAGTGATTTGCTTACTCCTATCGTTTAAGTTTCTGACCCATCCCTACTGGACATCTCTGAAAAATATCTTCATAGCTTATCATATTTCTCCAGGATAACTAAAGATTCTGATTCTGATAATAAAACGCAAAGACTGAGGTTATAGATATACATACACGCACATCTAGGAAATAAGCATCTTGGCAAAATAATTACGTTGATAGGAGCACATTTAAAAGTTAGAGCGATTTTAAATGAGCCATGGTCAGTCTTCTCTATTCGTTATTTCCATCTTTTCGGTGTCGCTATCTATGCCAATTAATAATGATTATAATTATTACTATTATTAGACGTCTGCCGGACTTCCGTTTAAGCCGTTTAATTTCATTTGTTCGACAAATAATCCCGCATAGCCAGTTATGTTATCCAGCTAGTTTCTGTAGCAACGGCCTACATCAGCCACTAACAGTGGAGTAATTGTGGTTGGAGTGGAGAGGCGCCCAGCCAGCAGCCAGCCAGGAATCTCGAGGTACGGATCATCATTAATCGTGCTTTTGGAATGATTCACCTTCATCCAAGGTGTCATCACTTCGCCACTGCAGATGTTAGCCGTGTCTTGCTATCTAACTCGGCTCGGCGGGTTGTTATTTTAATGTGCCAGGCGCGGCACCACCACTCCAACATCCTTCTCCATTCTACCGCGGTCTACCGATTCTGAGACGCACATTTAGCTTGTGCATTTTAAAGCAAAAGTTATAATCCAGGAGACGTCCACATGTAAGAGCACGACCCGCAGCTTCGTGTAGAGTGAGCGAGGAGGCTCGTTAAGGATGCTACTGTGCAGTGCCAGGATACGTGCACCTAGAAGACGCTATTGGGAAGTTTGAGGCAATCGTCCTCCAACAACAGCGGAGGGCAGAGGAGCGACGCTCACAACAATGAGCGGATAACCGGGTCGAAAAAAATACAGGAAGTTGGCACAATAGGAGGCACAGGTGGTGCATCTGCCAGTCATCTCAGTCAACCCAAGGCACCTGGGTCTGTCCTGTGACCTACTGTTAGAGGGTCTTCGACAATTCACGTGGCCTCAAAGTGCACATCGCCTGGCACAAGTGTCATGGTAACGTCACCACCACTTAGTGGCGAATGGCGACTTTTTGTTATTGTGAAGAGCAGCGCTCGGCGCTACGAACTTGGTGACCCGAGTTCGATTCCTGCTCACGGCCTCCCCGAACTTCGATTCAGCCTCACATTATTACCCGGTACGGTGTAATGTGTTAACATGGCCACTGTAGAGATAAAGGCGTCCGGGCGTGGTTCTGGCCACCCAACCCTCGTGTGCTGTGTCAGCCTTCATTGGTGCTCGCTTACAGCACTTTCCCCAACAGTCTGTTCAGGCTATACGGGCGATCTTTGTCTTGTGTGAGGCCAAATATGTATGTTTTTGGATTCGTCTTATAATTTGGAGAAGCATGCAATACGTTGAAAGGCGTTCGTCAAGGCTGGACCTATAACGACCTGGACCTCAGTGCAATAAAGGTCACAGAGACCGTGGCGCAGTGCACAAACCACTGCAAAGACAAAGACTCATGTATAGCCTCTATGAGGCTGTTGGGACAAGTGCTGTTAGCAAGAAGTACCGATAAAACCCGGTACCACCACACCCGGCCACCTTTGTCTCTCCAGTGCTGCTGCTTTATACACACATACACCGTACCATCCTACTCATTGGAAGCTGAACTCTGTTCCACCGTGCATTAACAACAGCTGCCATCCGCCATTAAGTGGTGGTGACGGCACCACGGCGCTTGTCACAGGCTAAGTGCACTTTGAGTCGACTTGCAGTGTGGGAGGCTTGCTACTGGTAGGAGTCCCAGGACAGGCCCAGGTGCTATGGGTTGACTGCTGTGCCAGCTGGGTGCAGGAGGAGTTCACGGGACAGACCCAGGAGCGGTGGGTTGACTGAGATCACTGGCAGAGGCAACGCCTGTGCTCCCCACTGTGTGCGTATGAATTCAAATATTGTACCGTACTTTCCTTCCTCTCCACGTTTATACAATGTTCACCTACCTCCACCAACCCGGTTTGGTCAGCGTGGTGAAGTATGGTCAATTAACCTCCTCTACAACACACTCGTTAACAACAATGCATTGAAAGGACATGTATATAATTGTCGACGTTTCGAGCAATGCTCCTACTTCATAGCAGGTAAACAGATATAGTGGGTACCGAGGGTCTGAGACCAGCGCTGGCTGACACCATGGGGGCCGCGTGACAATCACACAGCACAGCACAGCATTAGAACACGTAATTTGTCAATTGCATGAACGTGAAATATCGTAAAATCGAACTTTGTAAATAGAGAGATACTTGAACATGAAGCAGGCCACCTCCATAACCTTCTTCCATTCCTCTCTGAAGGCCTCACCTCTTTTTAATAGCCCATCCCCTTCCTCTTCCCTTTTTACCGTTCCATTTTGTTCCGTTCCTTCCCTATATCTCTTGCATGAAGCCACATGTCCTCTGTTCGGGACACTCATTCCTCGGCCCTTGCACTGCCCTTGCCATATAAATCACTTTGTTTTTGTTACAGCTTTTAAATGTTGGAAAGCGTGCCTTGACCAAAGGTGCTCTATAAATATAGAAAAGGATAGGATCCCAGCTATGACCACATCCAGCACCTACATCACACAAATGTACTATCCCCATGTTAACAATAATTAGTAACTATATATGACCACAAACCTATTGAGCAGAAGTTATTTCTGGGCAGTATTCGGGTTACGAACCTAGTTCGTTCCTGAGACCTGTTCGAAATTCGAACGGTTCGTAAGCCGGCAGTTCAGTTTGCAATTGCAAGTTCGCATTTTAAATCAATATTTTTCTTATTTTATATATTTCATGGAAGCGGGCGTTCGTAAGTCGGACACTCGCAAGTCGAGGACTGTCTGTTTACTTTGGGTTAGATGGTTTGAGTATAAAGGCAATATTCAGATATACTCACCACCATCCGTCAGAGCAAATCAAATCAAGTGGTCACGTGGGAACCAATACCAATTAATTTGTTTTTTTACAATCCGTCTTTGAATCGTTGGTGACCGGGCTGAGGCCATCAGCTAACTATACCGGGAGAGCCCTGCCAGTCACAGGCAGGGTGCCACGGTGACTAGGAGATGTTAACTACCTCGCCTGCTATGCCTGTTGTATGCTATGCCTGTTTGGAGATTGCATGCCTCTTTCTCTTCGTGGTCGCTGGGATTGTTCTCCATATTTGGAATAAAAGTGCGTTAAGAGTATTTGACTGCTGCTACAAATGTACACGTGATTAATGATCCACTTCGTTGAGCTATTATTTGTGGCCATGTCGCTTATTTTAAAAAAGCTGTATATATCTTAGTGGACTTTACCTGGTAAAATAAAAATAAAAGTTTAGTTTCAGTAGCCGGGGTTGAACCCAGCTTCTCAATGGTACCAGTCCAGCGCTGATCTTTGAGCAACCTGGCTACCTCTCTAATTGTCGACACGACGACTATGCGATGTGGCATTATTTCAAGCGGTTGGTGCATACGCATTTATTTATTTGGATGTGGCAATGCTAAAGTGAGTGGTGCAGTATTGATTAGCGCGCTAAACTGTGAACCCAGCGATATGTAGATTTGGAGGTTGGTTTACTCCAGATAAGAATGCAAATTACACCAACGACCGAGTTCAAACGGCTGGAAGTCGTGTGGGGCGCTGTTGCGCAATCTGTAGGTGGCAGGCTGTCTCAATCGCCTGGAGGGGTGATTCATTGCAGGGCTGCGCCACTATCTATATGCAAGCAGTCGAGAATACATGACTGATAACGGCTTGCAAAAGTTCAGTAAACTATATTTGTGCAAAGTAAAAAACAATAGGCAATAAAGTGCATATAATCAGTACGTGCCGTGTTACCACATTGTATGTTAATTTACTTAAATAGCATCGTGCAAATATGTTCTCCTACAAACGAACTCTATTCTCATTGCCATGGACTAAAACGTAATCTTGTCAAGTTTAACAAAAGCTATAAATCGCGACGTTATAAACTAAAAATAACCTTTGGGATTTATTGTCAAGCAGAGGAGTGTAACCTACATTAATCTGGGGGTGATGGGGGAGGAGTGCACGTTTTACCGCTCACCACCAACACCTTCGTGCTGTTCCACGTTTCAGACACCATGGGACCAGCCCGACAACGCATCCACCAGAAAGACACAGAGCTTTACGTGTGCGTAACCACTATACGCGCCCAGCGAAGCGTGGACCTAAAAGGTTTGGATCGATCGTTAAGCGTTTGGTAAGTGACCTGTTGACCAAGACACTACCGTCCTCAGAAGGTGCAAGGGAATTCACAGTTTTATTTACCAGTTAAACTCAACTGTGCTCTTAGCTCTTGTTCATAGGCGAGCTGGTCACACGTAATGATAGATGATGATCGCAGTAGCTGATATCACCACACGTGAGAATTTATAACAGCAGTCTAATCATCTGAACCAAGGAACCCGGATAAAAACCCAAGCTCCGACCACCACAGCGAGAGCACACGCCAACTCCAAAAGTATAACAGAGGCACCGCCAGGGTCCAGCATGACCTCCTGTGTACCGATCGAGGGAGATAACATCTTCTCAGCGGCAAATAGCAGCGAAACATTGCCTTAGCATTAAAATTATGGATTCACATCTCCAATACAATATTTTGGGGAAACTATCTGAACGTGGTGCTCTGGATGTATGACTGCTTCTTCTCTGTCTTGTTTTATTTATCCACACAGTCTCAATGTAACTCTACATCTCTGTAAATAAACCACATTATACATATCAATCTAGCGTCCACGCAACGATCCCCTCCCCCTAGCCCACACACCCCCTCTTCCCCCCCCTTGCCCTGCCCCCCGTTCTTACCTAGAAACCTCTTACCATGGCATCTCTCTCCCACTTCAGTAGAAAAAACTTCTTGCTGTTGGGTTTCCCACCTGATGATGATTGCTTGTGTTGCAATAGAAACGTCGTGATTTATTTAATTTTATACCTACGTGACTTTACCGAAAGAACCAAAGAGTATTATAAAATATCTATAAATATATGTTGGCATATATATCTGACCATCAGTGAACGTGAAATAAAACTCGTGTTCATAGCCCTGCACAAGTATTTGAGCCTTGGGACGCTAGTTTCACTTCCACTCATGGCCACCAACAATAGTGGTGATTATCTAAACCGGTTCTGGGCCTCCCCTAGGTCGACTCAGCCTCAAATGATAAAATGGTGCGGTAATGCAGTTTGACTTGGTGCTGGCCACCCACCTTGTGTGCTGTGCCTGCCGTTATTAGGTGCTCACTAACAGCTCCATAAGTCTATTAAAGCGATATGGGGAATCGTTTTCTGTGTTTGGTAGAGAAACCTTTCTCAAAACAAGATTTCCCATGTGGGTCGCTCGACCTCTAAATTAATCAGGCGTAATAATGTGATTTGATCAACTTCTATGGTTAACGGGACAGTCTATGTGTGGGTGATGTTTACATCCACGATAGCATGGTTGGCTAAGTGCAGTGCAAAATAAATTTAACATACAAACAACAACAGGACGTTTCCTTCATCTGACCACTGCTACATAGAAGCGACTTCTCTGTCCGTGGCCAGGAGCAGCTTCAAAGCCCCTACATTTACTTTAGCCGATGATATCACAAGTGATGTCCACCGTTGTTGTACAGCAGGACTTTTGAGTGCATTCCATTGTAATGAGAGGCTGCCCTGCTGCAATTAACTCGTCACCACACTTGCGATCTAGAGGTCGATCCTTAGGCCTGGCATTTGGAGCGACGCTGCAAGCTTCTTAAATCTCGCTGCCTCTGTCCACCCAGCTGCGTAAATGGATACAGCACAGTTGGTCGATCGGCAGGTCGCATGCGGTGGTGGGGTAAAGCGTGGGTAACTCCCACCTCTTCCAACAAGGGAAGCATCTTGCAGGGCTGCACCTTTACTGACCGCACCGTCATTGATAAACCACGACGTGCATGGGTCCACGTATGACATGCGAGTAGGGGGTCCACGTGCAGGGTGCGAGGATGCGTGGAAGGGATTCACGTGCAGCGTGTGAGTAGGGGGTCCACGAGCAGCGTGCGAGGAGGGGGTCCACGAGCAGCGTGCGAGGAGGGGGTCCACGAGCAGCGTGCGAGGAGGGGGTCCACGAGCAGCGTGCATGGAGGGGGGCCACTTGCGGCTTGTGAGGAGGGGGTCCAGGTGCGCCGTGAGTGGAAGGGGTCCATGTGCTGTGTGCGGGGAGGGGACCCACGTGCGGCGTGTGAGGAGGGGGTCCAGGGATCTGTAAGACAATCTCTCTGAGACGGCGCTGCTGAGCGTCATCGTCGTCTCCATCGTTGACGAATGCTTTGTTGTCTCGACCAACAGCACCCCTCTTTGACTGCTGGCCCGACGACGACGACTCCACGTAGGAGAGCACGTGCAGCAGCGTGAACAACCTGAACGGGGGCAGAGGGGGGGGGGGGGGCACGGAGGGGAAGGGGGAGGGGCACGGGGCGCCACGGTGGCAAAATGTCAGGAGTTAACGGGACAGACCTAGGAGCCAATGGTTGACTGACTGAGATGACTGACAATGCACCAGCTGTGACCCCTACTGTGCCAAATTGTTGTGTTTAGCTGCCCGGTGCTCTGCTTATGGATGCGAGCATCGCTCCTCTGCCCTCCATTATTGCTGGTGGGCGACTGCCTCCAACTGCCAAGTAGCATCTCCTCAGGAGTGGCCAATCTTGAGACCGCTGGTACCAGTTATTGGCAAGTCCACTCATCTCTATATATCCTCTTGTACCATATCATTCCTTTTTTTCCCTAGCCCATGCCGTGCCCTTTAGTCTGATCTATCCTGCCAAATAATAGTTGCTTTGCCATGCAGTGGCTGGGCATGGGGGCTACATGACCCAGCCAACACAGCCACGCTTGTGAGAGGAGCTCACCAATGGGAGTGTGTCTAGATCTTTTAAGAATATGTGAGCTCCTGACACAATCCAGTCTGGTTAAACCCAGGATGCATTGTAGGCAGGGTGACCTGAATGTTTCTAACCGGTGCAGATGTTACTTTAGACACCTCAACATCCTTCTCGAAAGAATAAAGAAGGGAAGATATCAATGTGGTCAAATAAAATCCGGAGCTTCGCATGGAATGACAAACCAAGTAGTTTCCACCCAGTGTTACACAGCCGATGAAAAGATAATGCTGCCCGACTGTTTCGGAGTGAGACCTCGGCTGCGAAACCGGAGCTGGTCATAAGCACACTGCCCACACTCACATAAAGGCAAAGACATGGATCTCCTGGATAGCCTTAAGATACTGTTGGGGCAAGTGCTGTCAGCGAGTGGCACCTATGAAGGCCGGTACGGCACAAGGGGGGAAGTCCAGGACCATTTCAGATAATCGTTACTGTTGTTGGTCACTGAGTCGGCATGCACACACACCCCCTATGGCCACGCATGGGTCGACCCCCTCCCCTCCTCCTCAGCTGTGGTACAGCATGGCCAGGAACTGGACAATGAGGAGAAGGTGATGAGGAACATGAAGGCGAGGGGCAGCACGTCGATGACCGTCCCCTCGTTCTTCGTGCTCGGGATCTGGATGTAGAGGTCGGCTCCCACGAACTGCAGTGCCAGGGTCGCCACCAGCCACAGTGCATTGATCATGAAGTAGACGAAAGTGCCCTACACGTTGGGATAGACAGACCAGGCCTGATTTACATTGCATTGGCCGAGTGGCGGGGGGGATGACCCCGGGCTGTTTATGGATCCCCTCTTTGTGCGTTCATTTTTCTCCCCCACTGTCCACTCTCGACGCCAAATGGTCACTTCTGTTGTTATTGTTTTATTGTTCATGTATTTTACAGGATTAGCGGATTATTGGAACAATTAACAATTAATTCGTTGGAATAATAAGGCATAGGTAATTCAATGCCGTTTAAATCTTCTTCTACCACATGCCAAGTACGGTAAGTACTCGCTTAACGCCTGCTGTTTGCACAACGCGTTGTCGCTGGAACGCAATTTTTCTGTTATCGAAGCATCTCCGGTACTCGCGATGACGCGTTGCCAGTACCTTGTTTCTTATCTCGAAGAGTTCCTGCTTCACGCGTTTCCTGTGATCGTCATCTTCCTCCAGAGGCTTGAGGTAGTCACTGATCATGCTCTTCCAAAACTCGTCTTCCTCCTATGCATTCCCATCCACGGGACAGAAGGTTCACTTTGTGCGATTGTCCAAATAACAACAACTTACTCCGATGAATAATATTAATATTGTAATAGTAATAGGTTTTACCCTTTTAACTGGCACAAAAACTGACACCTTTATTCAAGGCATCGTGTTTGCAATAACCACAACACAAGCAATCAAAATGCAAACAAAAGAGACAACTCTGATAATAATATGCACTGTCCTTGAATTTGATTGGTCCACACCCGAGACGGCTTTTCTTAGAGCCTAGTCTCCACTGGTGTTAAATGCTCACCCCGAGCCCTCAATACTCTGATAGTGCGCTGTTTTTGAGTTGTACGCCTTTTGGCGTCTTCTGGTCCAACACCAGAGTGCTTGCCACAAATGAATCACAATAGCTTGCTAATCTCGTCTAGGAGCATTAACCATCACCCACACTTCGTTCATCCATTCATCAAACAAAGATGGTCACCGCATCGCGTGATTTCAGATGCTCGGTCTTGTTTAACTGACAAGCAATGACTTCGCATTTAATTTTCGATTTAAAGCTTTCGTGACTGCAGGGATTCATCTTCTTGGTTCTTTCGGTAAAGTCACGTAGAATGGAAATAAAATAATACAAATAAAACATAATAAAATAAAATTCTCACGACGTTTCGGCCACAACTCAAGTAGCCTTTTTCAGGTGAAGGAACGAACTGTCGCGACGACAGCACTTCAATGAACGCTGCAAAGAGTCGCAGCGTCTTTTAAGCTAGGTGGGAGAAGTAAAGCGCCTTGACAAAGGTGTTTACATATCAAACAGGATAATTTAGCATTGTAATAGCGGTGTTAAAGTGTTGAATCAGCAGGATGTTAAAGTCAGAAATTAGCTTGTAACTGGGAGATTAGCATGATGTTAATGTGAGGGATTAGCATGTGACTGGTCACGGAAATAGCTATGTTAAAGTCGAAGTTTATATATCAACAGAGGCATTTAGTATATGGACGCTAAACGACTGCAACTACCCAACTATCATACAATACACCGATGTGAAAAAACTAAGTATAAACTACATCAATGTTATCAATAAACTCTATATACTCTCCAATCAGCTGAGCTACTAACAATAAGTCGTTATACATTACAATGCCATATGGTGAAAAAATGGGTGGCGGTTTTTTCTTTTCAACGTTAGCACCACGGAAAGCGACGAGCTTTGTTCAGACGGACGAGTCCATCTATGCTTGGAACGGAGGAGGGGAGAGAAACATCCACGATGCGCTGCTCTGTCCTGTGTTGCGTTACAACTATTTTATAAACTAGACTACTATACATTGCAATGTTATACCTTCCAATCTAAACTACATTGTATAATATCGTATACACAGCCCAATGTAAGCTCTAACATCAATTCCATACACCCAGCCATCAGATTTACCATGGAAGTCGAAAAAGATGGCAAGCTACCCTATTTGGATGTCCTAATTAAAAGGAGACCTGATGGTTCAATGAGCCACTGTGTCTACAGGAAAGCTACGCATATGGATGTTTACTTAAAACCAGATTCCCACCACCATCCGTCCCAGAAGAACTCCCTCATCAAGACTCTATACCATAGAGCCCAATGCATTTCCGACCAGGAACACATTGCCAGTGAACTCTAGCACGTACACCAAGCTCTCAAGGCTAATGGTTACTCCGACTACACAATCCGCAAAACCATCACTCCAGCCATGAAGAAAGATTCTCTTGAGGAGCCATTCAAAACCATCACCTTACCCTACATTGCGGGGGTCACAAAAAAGATCTCCAAAATCCTGAATAAACACAAGATCCAGGTCCGATTCAACACAGTACATAAAATGCGTGATCTGGTTCCGTCTGTAAAAGATGTGGTTCCAGACATACAGTACCCGGGCGTCTACAAACTAAGTTGCCTCTGTGGTAGCAGCTACATTGGAGAAACCAAACGACATATCTCGGACCGCATCCGTGAACATAAAGCAGACTTGAAACACGGTAGGACGAACACCTCAGCCGTGGCAGATCACTGTTATAATTTAATGGGCTCACATGACACGGAGGTTCTCTGCAAGCCATCCGGCTACCATGAGACATTCGTTCATGAGGCCATCCACATATACAAACACAGAGGCAATTTCAACCGAGAAGATGGATTCTGGCTTAGTAACCATTGGAAAGACGTTATAAACCATTTCGGTTCTTAATTGATTGTATTATACGGTGACTTTCAGACTGCAGTCCATTCCCTGACAATGTCTCTAAATACCGTTCACACAACGGTCAAAGGTATAGCATGTTGTATAATAAATAGTTTAACATTGTAATGTTTAACATAATTCATAAGGCAATATATGGTATCGTAATTGTATAGTGAATATACAGTAGTGTGGTATACAGTAGGGTTGGTAGAATAATACATAGTGTAATATTACAAGTCTATTTTACAGTCTAAAGTATAGTGTAGTGTATAGTAACGCATTGTATAATTTAATGGTGGGTTTGTCTATGGCAGTGTATATTACGGTGTATAGTCGTGTAATGTAGAAAAAGTTTAGTTGGGGACATATCAATATAATGCATAATGTTAGAGCTTACATTGGGCTGTATACGATATTATACAATGTAGTTTAGATTGGAAGGTATAACATTGCAATGTATTGTAGTCTAGTTTATAACATAGTTGTAACGCAACACAGAACAGAGCAGCGCATCGTGGCTGTTTCTCCCCCCTCCTTCGTTCCGAGCATAGATGGACTCGTCCGTCTGAACAAAGCTCGTCGCTTTCCGTGGTGCTAACGTTGAAAAGAAAATACCACCACCCATTTTTTCGCCATATGGCATTGTAATGTATAACGACTTATTGTTAGTAGCTCAGCTGTTTGGAGAGTATATAGAGTTTATTGATAACATTGATGTAAATTTTGATTTAAAGCTTTCGTGACTGCAGTAATTCATATTCTTAGTTTTTTCGGTAAAGTCACGTTGAAGAGAAACAACAAAATAACAAAATATATATAAAACAATAAAAAATTCTCACGACGTTTCGACCATAACTCAAACGGTCATCATCAGGTGTGTCGGTTTGCATAAATTTATTTTGAAAGCGGCATTTATTTATTTATATATAAAAATAATAACGTTTGCGTCACGCGCAACGATTGGCAGTTTGCCCAGGACTAGTCCATCTATTTTTTGAAAAGAGGAGGGGGGAGACGAAATTTGTTTTTATGTATGCTGTCTGAAAGCCACTGTAAGCGTGAACAATCAATCAAGAACTGAAATGATTTATCAAATCTTTCCAATGATTGCTAAGATAGAATCCATCTTCTCGGTTGAAATTGTCTCTGTGCTTGTATATGTGAATAGCCTCATGAACGAATCTCTCATGGAAGCCAGATGGCTTACAAAGAACCTCCGTCTTGGAAAAGTCAATGGCATGTGAGCCTACTGAACTCAAGCACGTACACCAAGCTCTTAGGGCTAATGGTTACTCCGACTATACAATCCGCAAATCTATCACTCAAACCATGAAGAAGAACCCTCTTGAGGAGCCTTTCAAAACCATCACTTTACCCTACATTGCTGGGATCACAAAAAAGATCTCCAAAATCTTGAATAAACACAAGATCCAGGTCCGTTTCAACACATTACATAAAATCCGTGATCTGGTTCCGTCTGTAAAAGATGTGATTCCGGACATACAATACCCTGGTGTCTACAAACTAAGTTGCCTCTGTGGTAGTAGTTACATTGGAGAAACCAAACGCCATATCTCGGACCGCATTCGTGAACATAAAGCAGACCTTAAACACGGTAGGACCAACACCTCGGCCGTAGCAGATCATTGTTCTAATTCAGTAGGCTCACATGCCATTGACTTTTCCAAGACGGAGGTTCTTTGTAAGCCATCTGGCTTCCATGAGAGATTCGTTCATGAGGCTATTCACATATACAAGCACAGAGACAATTTCAACCGAGAAGATGGATTCTATCTTAGCAATCATTGGAAAGATTAGATAAATCATTTCAGTTCTTGATTGATTGTTCACGCTTACAGTGGCTTTCAGACAGCATACATAAAAACAAATTTCGTCTCCCCCCTCCTCTTTTCAAAAAATAGATGGACTAGTCCTGGGCAAACTGCCAATCGTTGCGCGTGACGCAAACGTTATTATTTTTATATATAAATAAATAAATATGCCGTTTTCAAAATAAATTTATGCAAACCGACACACCTGATGATGACCGTTTGAGTTATGGTCGAAACGTCGTGAGAATTTTTTTATTGTTTTATATATATTTTGTTATTTTGTTGTTTCTCTTCAACGTGACTTCACCGAAAAAACTAAGAATAACATTGATGTAGTTTATATTTTAGTTTCTTATTAGTTTACTATATGGTATTCATTATATAGTGTAGTGTATACCCAGTTACTTTATGTTAATAGCTCAACTTATTGAAGAATATATTGAGTACATTTATTATATTGACGTAGTTTATACTTAGTTTTTTTCACATCGGTTTATTGTATGATAGTTGGATAGTTGCAGTCCTTTAGTGTCCATATACTAAATGGCCCTGTTGATATGTAAACTTTGATTTTAACATAGCTATTTCCGTGACCAGTCACATGCTAATCTCTCACAATAACATCATGCTAATCTCCCAGTTACATGCGAATTTCTGACTTTAACACCCTGCTGATCCAACACTTTAACACCGCTATTTCAATGCTCAATTATCCTGTTTGATATGTAAACTCCTTTGTCAAGGCGCTTTACTTCTCCCACCTAGCTTAAAAGACGTTGCGAATCTTAGCAGCGTTCATTGAAGCGCTGTCGTCCTGAGAGTTCTGTTCCTCCACCTGAAGAAGCCTACTTGTGTTGTGGCCAAAACGTCATGAGAATTTTATTTTTATTATTTTATTTCCATTCTATGTGACTTTAACGAAAGAACCAAGAAGACTTTGTCTTTGTTTGATGAAAATATTACCTTTGGTATGGAGGGCGAGGTCTGTGTCTGATTGCTCTGGAGGTCGACTTTTGCTCTCTACTTCTTCTGGATGCTCTGTTTGAGTGCTCGCGATGTCTTCTAGTCTCGCCTCTGCTCCTTCTGAATGCTCCATCTGAGTGTTTGCGATGTCCTCTTCTCTCGACTCGATCTCTGCTCCTTCAGGATGCTCTGTCCCAGTGCTCGCAATGCCCTGTCGTTTCTCCTCGCTCTCTACTCCTACTGTATGATCTGTCTGAGTGCTCGCGATGTCCTCTGGTCTCGTCTCTGCTCCTTCTGGATACTCCATCTGACTGTTTGCGATGTTCTCTCCTCTCGACTCGATCGCTGCTCCTTCAGGATGCTCCGTCTGAGTGCTTGCGATGCCCTGTCGTCTCTCCTCACTCTCTACTCCTTCTGGATGATCTGTCTGAGTGCTCACGATGTCCTCTGGTCTCGTCTCTGCTCCTTCTGGGTGCTCCATATGAGTGTTCGCGATGTCCTCTCCTCTCGCCTCGATCTCTGCTCCTTCTGGATGCTCCATCTGAGTGCTCGTAGTGTCCTGTTGTCTGGCCTCAATTGGACGCAGCTTCATCTCTCTGTCGAGTTCCACCGTGCACGACTCCACTCGGCTGGGAGGGATGATGATAAACTGTTAAACTAAACCATTATTTTTATTTTACCATGTAAGGCCCACTGAGCTAGGAAGCTTTTTTGTAGAATCGACCTGAATATCACAAATTATAACTCAATGAGCGGCTTATCACGTGGAAATTACAGCAGCCAAATACTCTAATCACATGATGATTCTAAATGAGGAGGGAAAAAATCAGGGAACCCGGAGTAAAATCCACACCAACATGGGGAGAGAAAGGAATAGACGCAGACTCCATATAGGCAACAGGCATCGTCAGGTTTGGGATCGAAGCCACTACCTCCTGCATACCAGGGGAGGTAGTTAACATCTAGCCACCACGGCGCCTAAGATACAAGCACAACTAGAATCACAGTTAATAAGTTGAGACAAGACTCAGTATTGACTTGAGTAAAATGTTACGTTGTAAATCCTCCTCCACCCGACACAGCCAATCAATAATCATAATCTGTATTTCTACTGCCGGAGGAGTCCGATGAGCTATGAACCTATTTTCACAGATGTCCAGTAGGTGTAGGGGATTATAAAGTTAGAACATAAAACGATAGCAGTGCTAAGTATAGGAAATATAATAAAATAAATAAAGTATATGAGTGCAACTTGCATGAGTACATCAGTTACTGCCAATTTTTCAATACTAAATGCATAACTTGGGGCAAGGCAGCAAAACAACAGTCCCAAACCACACCAAGATAACACAGTCCCTCAATAATATGGGACATAAACGTTGAACTATCGATACACGAGAGGTAAGGATCAAAGTTAAAAGCATGGCTACAGGCTCTCAGTGAGGTGGTGGCACCTTGAACTGTCATCCTCCTGACTCAGTGCCGAGTATTTCTTCGGATGGACGCTGATCCTCCACTGGAAGCAGTCCCACTCGAGTGGCAGTATATAGCATTTCGTTCCATTCAAACGATGCTTGCGTTCCTTCTTCTGCTGGGACAGGAGGATGGGCATTGTGCTGAAGGCAGGGTCCTTCAATGATATCAAACCAGCGGGAAGCGCACACAAGCTGGAAGGCAGTTTCAGCTGCTCAGTGAACTGGCGCCAATAACTGTCCAAGCTCTGCGGTCCTCCATGTATGAAGATTTTATTGGCCAACGGGAAACCAGAACACCATGGAATAGACCCACAAATGCGAGGGGGAAACATTGCGTTCTATTCAGATGGAACAAATAGTCCATAATTGTCATACTACACTCTCCTGGAAAGTCAGTGAATGACTCCTCCTCGATACCCACCGTGTTGGATTAATGGACACGAGTGGCACAGCCACCACCACCGTTCTTGTCAAGAAACATAAACGATAATTTTGCAAGCTCCGGTCATCCTCTCATCAGTGGATTTTGGCTAACCATTGAACAAAGACAGTGACCACATCGCGTGCTTTTGGGTGCGCTTGTGCGTCCATCTGGAACCCTCTTCCTTCCAATATGAGAAAGCAATTGGAGCTATGCACTTTTAAATCATTACATTGAAAACTAATTTCTTAAAAACTGCTCTTTGTGTTTAGAAACTTTCCTTCCTTCGCACCTCCAATTAGCACAGTTGGCTACACATGGTGTGAAAGAAGTTCAACATACATACATCTGGACCAGTCCTTGGCCTTCCCTCAAAAAGCCTCAAAAATAGCCAAATGTGATGTAGTAAACATGACAACAATGGAGACAAAGGCGGCCGGGCATGGTGCTGGCCACCTACCCTCTTATGTGCCATTCCGGACTTCACAGGTGCTACTCGCTAACAGCACTTGCCCCAACGGTCGGTTAAAAGCTATATGGGGATCGCTGCCTTCGTCTTGGCGGGGGTTGGGGGCATATGTTACACTTTTTTTGCAATGTACGTAGCCAATCATGCTAATCGGAGGTGCGGGACGGAGCAACAGAGGAGAATGGAGCGAAACTCCAAATAACGTTCGACACAAAAACAACAACGACAATAACGATAACACATAAAGTAACTCACCTCCTTAGGGGAGGGCTCAGTAGGCGCCTTGGTCTCACGCGTGCCCCATGATACGTTGTACATGTTGACCAATGAGTAGATGAGCAGCAGCAGGTATCCCGTGGGAATGCAGATGAGGTACAAGAATCCGTGCACGATGCAGAAGAACTCGCGCGGGTGCAGCGCCGCGGCGATGAGATGGATGCCCGCGAGAGTGATGAAGAAGATGCTGCTGGGTGTGAGGATACCGTTCTTGACAATGTCGCCGACCATAGCGAGCAGCGTGCCCGTCATGAGGAACATGTAGATCACGGTGAGCACCATGGCCACCTTAAAAAAAATACCAGGTATAAAGCTCTTTTCAGAAGCCACCTGGCCACAAATGATAGATCAACGAAGTGGCTCATCACGTGGTAATGTATATCAGCAGCCAGATTAAATGCAGAGGGAAGATAGAGAGAACACGTGGACTCCAAATACATAACAGGCGTTAAGGTCGGGATAGGGATCGAACCCACGACCTCCTGTATACCATGCGAGGGAGTTTACATCTCGCCATCGCAGGAGGAGACCTTAGCCATCGGCATCACCATTGTCCTTTTTGTCCAACCACCACCACTTCTTGGGGAGTTACTTTGCATTTATTCCGCACTTTTCCACAAAGTCCTCAAGACCCTGCACTTTGCAAACAACAACACAATAATGATAGCTCATTGTTCTTCTGGGTTCTTTCGGTAAAGTCACGTAGAATGGAGATGAAATAATAAAAATAATAATAACAGAATAAAATTCTCACGACGTTTCGGCCACAACACAAGTAGCCTTCCTCAGGTGAAGAAACAGGACTGTCTGGAAGACAGCGCTTGAGTGAACCCTGCCAAGCATGGCAGCGTCTTTTAAGCTGTGTGGGAGGAACAGAGCACCTTGACAAAGCAGTTTACATAGAAATTAGCATGTAACTGGGGGATGAGCATGATGTTGGTGTGAGGGATTAGCACCACGGAGAGAGACGAGCTTTATTAAGACGGACGAGTCCATCTATGTTCAGAACGGAGGAGGTGGAGAGGAGTTTAGATATCAACAGTAAATTAGCATGTAACTGGGGGATTGGCATGATGTTAGTATGAGGGATTAACACCACAGAGAGCGACGAGCTTTGTTCAGACGGACGAGTCCATCTGTGTTCGGAGCGGAGGAGGGGGAGGAAGAGGAGGAACCCTCAAGACCTTGGGTTTTCGGATGCCTTTGTCCGAACGATCCGCCTACTCTACACCAAGGCGGAGTGCATGATCAAGATCAACGGCGCCCTCACTGCCCCGGTCAAATTCGAGCGAGGAGTGAGACAGGGATGCCCATTGTCGGGCCAACTTTATGCCCTGGCATTAGAGCCTTTCCTGAATCTCATAAGGCGGAGACTCAGCGGCCTGGTGCTGAGGGAACCAAGCATCAAGTTGGTCCTGACGGCATACGCCGACGACGTCCTCCTCATCCTGCGCTCCCTGGCTGATGTCGCCCTGCTGCATGAGTGCCAGGAGGTCTTTTCGAAAGCCTCGTCATCAAAAATGAACTGGCAAAAGTGCAGCGGCCTGCTGGTTGGAGCGTGGGACATGACTGAGTGTCCCGAGAAGACAAAAGCCATCAATTGGAGCACAACATCGCTGCACCACCTGGGGGGGTTCCTCGGACCAGAGGAGGAACCACCGCAGAGGAACTGGGTCGAGCTGGAGGAGAAGGTGAAGGAGCGGCTGGCCACCTGGAGTCGCCTGTGCAAGTTCCTCACCTTCAGGACAAAGACGTTGGTGGTGAACCAGCTGGTGACGTCCATACTGTGGCACCGACTCTTCTCCCTGTACCCCCCCATGAGCCTTGTCAACGCACTTTAGAAGCAAGTCCTCGACTTCTTCTGGTCAGGTGGAGGACATCGGGTCGCGGCTGGGGTCCTGGCCCTGCCACTGGACGAGGGCGGTCACGGGCTGGTGTGCGTGCGGAGTCAGCTGGCCACCTTCCGACTGCAGGCAGCGCAAAAGTTCCTGCACGCCGCCCCTGCACTGGCCTGGAGCGTCACGGCCTCCTTCCTCCTGAAACAGCTGGGGGGTCTGCAGTGCTCCAAGCAACTATTCTACATGGACCTGCAGGGCCTTCCACTGGGACAGCTGCCACCCTTCTACAGAAGCGTCCTGCAGACATGGAGCTCCCTCGCCGTCAGGAGGCTGAACCAACCGTGATCGGCTGAGGATCTGGTCGTCGAACCGATCCTCAGGAACCCACAGACAAAGCTGCCATCCACCACCACCACCCCTGGCATGGAGAGGCGCCTCGCCAACGCGCGGCTCACCAGGATGGGAGATCTGGTGGAGCCTGAAACACGGGGCCGGTGGATCGGACCAGCAGACGTGGCCACAAAGACAGGGCTGCAGTCGCTCCGGGTGGCTGCCCGGATCCTGGCCGAAGCCAAGGGGGCCTTCTCAGTGGCAGCGGGGAGAACGCCCCCCATCGGCGTGGGGGATGACGAGGCCCCTCTCGATCCCCCTCCACCGGAGCTCTCAGTCGTGCCACTGCATCGCCAATGCCGACAAACGAAGGCGGATCACAACCTGTGCCGGCTAGAAGACCTACCGGAGGTGGCCTTCGCAAATGTAAAGAGGAAGGTTCTCTACTCCTACATGGTCCGGTTCCACCAACAGGACACCCTGAGGAGCCACAAGGACCATGCCTGGAGGAAAGCCCTGCCCTGCGTCTCTCCGGAGAGGCCTCGCTGGAGGCAACTCTACTGCAGACCGACGTACAACCGCATCGGCGACCTCAGCTGGAGCATCGCCCACGGCACCGTCACCACCAACGTCTCCCTGGCGCGCTTCACCGACACGTCCCCGGAGTGCCGGTTCTGCGGTAAAGTGGAGACGGTGGCGCACCAGTATGTGGAGTGCAAGAGCCTGGACTCGCTGTTCAAGGTCCTGAGAAACATCCTCCTAAGGTTCAGCCTCCACTTCTCCCCGACGGTCCTCTTCTTTGGATACCCGAAAGGCAACAGACCCCAACATCTTCAGGGGCTGGTCAACGTGCTCTTCGGCTACGCCAAGCTCGCCATATACAGGGCAAGGAAGGTGGCCCTGGAGGGGCAACGTCCAGCCAGCAGCCTGGGCATCTTCCACGCTCTGGTCGGATCAGGGTGTTGCTGGAGTTCCACTACACGCGGCTGACCCACGCCGTGCCGGCCTTCAAGGAGCAGTGGGCGCTGGAGGAGGCCGTGTGCTCGGTGGCAGATGACGGAGAGCTCTGCATGCAGATCTAAGCTACCCGTCGTAGGCCGTTTGACTGTGGGAAGGGCAGCGTGCCGATGCAGCACTTGTCGTAGTTATAAAGAAAAAAGAGAGAGCGAGAGAGAGGCAAATGGAGTAGGAAGAGAGGGGGTAGAGAGAGAGGAGAGGCAGAGAGGGGGGTAGAGAGAGAGGGGGGGCAGAGAGGGGGGTAAAGAGAGAGGGAAGGGGAAAGAAAAAAAAGTATATTTTGGGTCTTTCCTTTAAAAAGGGGGGGTTACATTAAGCAAAGCATAACAAAAAAAAAACCGAAATGATGAACGTAGCAAAGTGCCGACTACACCGGGAGGGTGGGGGGAGAGGGTGGGGGGAGAGGGTGGGGGGAGAGGGTGGGGGGAGAGGGTGGGGGGAGAGGGTGGGGGGAGAGGGTGGGGGGAGAGGGTGGGGGGAGAGGGTGGGGGGAGAGGGTGGGGGGAGAGGGTGGGGGGAGAGGGTGGGGGGAGAGGGTGGGGGGAGAGGGTGGGGGGAGAGGGTGGGGGGGGAGAGGGTGGGGGGGAGAGGGTGGGGGGAGAGGGTGGGGGGGAGAGGGTGGGGGGGAGAGGGTGGGGGGAGAGGGGGGGGGGAGAGGGTGGGGGGGAGAGGGTGGGGGGGAGAGGGTGGGGGGGAGAGGGTGGGGGGGAGAGGGTGGGGGGGAGAGGGTGGGGGGGAGAGGGTGGGGGGGAGAGGGTGGGGGGGAGAGGGTGGGGGGAGAGGGTGGGGGGGAGAGGGTGGGGGGGGAGAGGGTGGGGGGGAGTGGGGGGGAGAGGGTGGGGGGGAGAGGGGTGGGGGGGAGAGGGTGGGGGGGAGAGGGTGGGGGGAGAGTGTGGGGGAGAGGGTGGGGGGGAGAGGGTGGGGGGGAGAGGGTGGGGGTGGGGGAGAGGGTGGGGGGGAGAGGGTGGGGGGGAGAGGGTGGGGGGAGAGGGTGGGGGGGAGAGGGTGGGGGGGAGAGGGGTGGGGGGGAGAGGGTGGGGGGGGAGAGGGTGGGGGGAGAGGGTGGGGGGGGAGGGTGGGGGGGAGAGGGGATTGTGTTTCTCTTTATTTTTTCTCTTGTATTTTTTTCTCTTTATTTTTTTCTCTTTATTTTTTTCTCTTTAGTTTTTTCTCTTTATTTTTTTCTCTTTATTTTTTTCTCTTTATTTTTTCTCTTTATTTTTTTCTCTTTATTTTTTTGCTCTTTATTTTTCTCTTTATTTTTTCTCTTTATTTTTTCTCTTTATTTTTTTCTCTTTATTTTTTTCTCTTTATTTTTTTCTCTTTATTTTTTTTCTCTTTATTTTTTTCTCTTTATTTTTTCTCTTTATTTTTTTCTCTTTATTTTTTTCTCTTTATTTTTTCTCTTTATTTTTGTCTCTGTTATTTTTTTCTCTTTATTTTTTTTCTCTTTATTTTCTCTTTATTTTTCTCTGTATTTTTTCTCTGTATTTTTTCTCTTTATTTTTTCTCTTTATTTTTCTCTTTATTTTTTTCTCTGTTATTTTTGTTCTCTTTATTTTTTTCTCTTTATTTTTTCTCTTGTATTTTTTCCTTTATTTTTTTCTCTTGATTTTTTTGCCTCTTTATTTTTTTCTCTTTTATTTTTT